>NW_028261395.1:23232811-23534061 GCF_051295495.1 Thamnophis sirtalis
TTTTGGATGCCAGGTAAGTGCAGGACCCACACGAAGGCTCTGGGAGGGTGAAAAACAGGCCTCCTGGAAGTTCCGGAAGTGGGCCTGATTCCAGCCTCCGGAGGGCCTCCAAAGCCCAGGGAAGGCCGTTTTCGTCTACCCAGAGGCTCGAGGAAAGCCTCTGGAGCCTGGGGAGGGTGAAAAACCTCCTCCCAGATGTCTAGAAACAAGTCATTTCCAGCCTCCGGAGGGCCTCTGGAGCCCAGGGGAGGCCTCCAAGCCTGGGAAGGGCGAAAACTCCTCCCCTCCCGCACCACATCCACCATGGAGACGCTCACCCAGCAACCGGGCATAGAACTGGTTGTTAAAATTTTTGAATCCCACCCCTGCCTAAATCTATACAACCATTCTGTAGACCAACCTGGAAAGTATCTGCTACGCGATGGAGGAATTCAATGACAAAAAGCGGTGGCACTTCCGTCTGTATGACAGACACGAAAAAGATTTTGTCTCGGTAGATGCTGATGAGGAAGTGGTGAGGGGTGGGAATGACGGGAGGCACATTTTCCACGTCGGCTGCTCTTTCCTGAGCTTCAAAGAAATAGTCACACACTGATTGGCAGACGACGCTCTTCCAGTGCTTCTCCAGGAATATGTCCCCAGAAGAATTTATAAGAAACAGGCTGTGGATCATTTTCTGTTGGAAGGACACATGCACAGGCATTAGTATAAAATTAAACCATTTTGTACTTTAGAGCTGGAAACTCCGTGGATGAGCTCATTAAATATATTGTGCTAAAAAAAACCCAAACCCCAACAGTAAACTCTGAGCTGTAGGTGAACAAGTATTTCTTTTTGTAAGATAGCTTTGATCTAAGAGACTCAAGAAAATCTTGAGTCTCTTTAGTCTTTAGGCAGAATCTTTAGTCTTTAGCCAGAAGAGATTTGCACCTATCTGGATTTATCAATACAAATCCAACTAAATCACTTTTTGGCTTTATAAATCATGGTTTATAGCTTAATGTTGTGGGAACCCAGAGTAATGTTGGAACTATGATATATTCCACCCAGGTCTTAATGTGATATGAATGAAGTCTACGACTTGTTCCTCAAGTTATGGATAAAATAACCATGATGTATAAATCAGGTCCAAAGTTTAAGGTCCTAAGTAATATATATCTGCTGGGCTGGGGTAGCAAGCAATCATATTTATAACTACCTTTAGCTATGTTTATCTAATTATTAACATTGCTATTCTTAGATCAACAGCAGCAGACCCCATTACTCACCAAGCTCTTGGCAGATTTCACAGCTACACAAAGGAAGTAATTGCTTGCAATTAATTGATAAATGAAGAGTGTAGCATTTGAAGGGAGGAAAAGAAGACCAATATTTAAAATCATTTAAGAAACGAAGTAAGTAATTAGTTTGGAGTAACTGATAAAAAATAATCCCTAAACCTATTCCAGAAATCAGACATTAAATAGTTCCTCTATTAAACCACAGACTTATCAAATACAGCTATGAGAAAGCACTATTATTAGCGATGTTGTTCATTATGGCCAATTAACCCAAATTTATTCTTAATTTTCTCCTATATACAGACATTTCTTGTTCTTACTGTTTTATCTTACTAGGTTTTAGGGTTTTAGGCTTTTAGGCTGTTTTTATTATTATTAAAAGTTGCTGAGGGGCACAGTTGTCAGCAGTATATAATTGCTGACAAATAGGTGTCTCTCAGCAATTCTTAATATTAAAAAGTTTAAAAGCCTAAAACTAAATTAAGCCCAAAATAATATTAAACCTGAATTTAAACCTGCAGAGCCTGTTTAAGGTATAAAGTCTTACAGAGAAGGGAAAGGCTGAAAAATATCAGAACAAGACTTTTTAAACGCAGTAATTTATTTTTCTAAAAAAATCTGGAAAGAATAGAAAAAAAGCCAATAAAGTATTCCTTTCCAGAATAAAGCAACAATGGTGTCATAAGATTGCTACTTTTATTCCTACAATTTTTTTTATTCGAGATTTTTTTTATCCTGGAATAGTATTTTTTAAGGTTGACAACTTTAAGGTGTGTGGCCATTGTGAAGGCCACATATTGTAAAGTTTTGAAGTTTGAGAAATACCAGTCTTGATCATCAAGAGAGCAAGAATTCTTGTGCACCAGTGACAGGTAGCAATTTCTTGAGGTGGACACTGCCAGCTTTGAAGGAAATAAGAGCTATAGTGTGTCTATTCTTTCTGTTTACTTTCTCTGACTTTTTAACAGGGCCTTTGTGGATCTGTTCCTAACTAGGCTTTAAAAGATCCCATTTTGCTTTGAGATTGGGCTGGAAATTGTCAAACAAAAACCCAAGAGATCTTTGAAGTTCACCATAAAACACTGGGTTTGCAATAAACATTAAAACATTTTAAAGTAAATTCAATTACTAAATCTAACTATGTACTATACCAATGATGGCTAACTTTTTTGCCATTGTGTGCCAAAAGCAGTGGGAGTGCTTTTGGCACACGATGGCAAAAAAGGCTTTCTAGGAGCCTGGGGAGGGTGAAAACAGCCTCCCCTGCCCCTCCGCAGGCCCTCAGGAGGCCATAAACAGCCTGTTTTCTGACTTCCGGGTTGCCCATAGGGCTGTTTTTCGCCCTCCGGAGGCTTCTCTAAAACGTCCGGAGGGCGAAAAATGGCCAAAAATGAAGGCCAAAATCAGCTGGCCAATGTGCGCATGCGCACTGGAACTGACAAGGCAACGCCTTGCGTGCCCTAAGAAATGGCTCCGCGTTCCATCTGTGGCACGCATGCCATAGGTTCGCCATCACGGGATTATACTAATTAAAGTAAATACTATAGTACACCAAAGTGTATCTTCTTTAAATAGCAAAGTGAACTTGCATGAGTAGTGAGTCATATGAAATGAGTACGGCATATACCATATTACAATTTGTCTCCCCAATATTTTTTTTCTAAGAAGCAGAAAAATACCCTACTTTCCTACTGCATGAAAATTGGCATTTGGGGAAAGCAAATTGATTCTCCATGCCCTATCTGAAAACTCAAAGACTTCCTGTGGAAAGATAAACATACAGTGGTGTGGCTCAAATAATATGCAGAGATGGCCTTAGTAGCAACATTACAAACGAATGACAATCAACGTAGATTAGCAATGGATGATTATGGTGAAATATGGTTACCATTCACTGAAATACAGATTTTTATATATGTATCCATAAATAGGCATACAATTTGTGAGTTTCCCCCCCTTTCTTTATAACTTTGTTTTACCTTTTCTGTATTCAGTTAATAGGAACATTTTTTAAAAAGGGAAGCCAAATATTTAATCTATATATATAAAAGCGAAATACCACTACTGCATCATCACAAAATCTCCAGAACCATAAAGCCTACAAACTTGAAATCTGGCATGTATGTTCCTCTTGGCTTCCAGGTGCTCGCTAAGAAATGATTTTTTGAAATGACCATCAGATCATTAGTATTTCTTATATTATTATTAACATGCTCTGATGCTAAGGACTTAGGCGTTCTACTTCCCCTCCCCACTTGAAAAGAACTCTGTTCCAACTGCCACTTGGGCATGGGCGTATCCAGCATGTGACTCATCCGGCCTGTGGGCTGGGAGTTTAGACACTCTATTCCCCCTCCCCATCTGAAAAACACTCTGATGCTAAGGAGTTAGACTGAGGGAGAGAAAGTGGCCTCTGTGGGGCAAGCCTGAGGGAGAGAAGGGGATAGGAGAGGATCAATGGGGCCAGCCTGAGGGAGAGAAGGTGTTGATTTATCAAACCCGATCATATAGTTTCATAGCGGAGCACGGTATCCAGCTAATTCAGTAATATTTGGTATATCTGAGCAGATACACCAGTATTCCCCCTTGAAAACCTAATCAATTTTTAGAAATCTTAATTGTTCTTCTGAGCAGATAATTATTTTTATCCTGCACAGTCCAATCTCCACTGTTTTGTAATCGTCTAACCCCATGGACTATTAGTCAAAGACTTGTATTTACATAAAAAGTAAACTATAAATCGTCATCTAAGCAAAGCATCTTGGTTCAGTCAATAACATTTCATCCTCGCAACTATTTGAACTCACCCACATTGTTTGGTGCAAGCAGAGCTTCAGAGCTACTTGCAGCCAACCTGAGCAACAAGACTTTGCAACCGTTTCCTCAGATGGTTTCAACTGACACACTCCTAATGTGATTAGCTGATGACTGGTGACCATTACCAAAACAAGCCCACCATGCTTGCATATAAGTGTGCCCTCACTCTCTCAGGTTCAGAGCACATTAACTCTGACTCAGAACCTGATGAGCTGGAGGAGAGGAAAGATACTGGACCAGGCTGGGTCCCAGGGCCTTGCACTCAATCCCTTTCTCTTCAGCTAGACTGGATATCTGAATCTGCAGGGGAAGTTGAGCTGGAACAAGAGCCGACAGAGAGTGAGAGGGTGGCTCCATTGGCTTTAAACTGGGGGAGGGCAGAGTCAGCCCAGGTAAGACTTTTCAGGATTAGAAAGGCATGCAGACAGGGAGGAGCAAGAGAGACAGAGCTTGGTGAACAGCAAGGACCACCTCCTCCTGATCCATGGAGAGAAGAGAGAAGGCGAGAACAATGCAGACTGAGCCGGCTATGAGGGAGAGAGTGCCCCGCTTCCCTTCACAAGGCACACCTGGGGACTGAGATGTAAGGAAGTGCCAGAGGGAGGGACATTTGTCAAGAACAAGCCTGTGGAGCCTTGTGTTCACTTACTGGAGCCTGCAGATTACTGTGCTCTGTCTTGTGGGGCTTGCAGAGTTTGCCTGCTTCTGGCCCTGGTTACTGTTTAGCTAATCTGGTTTACTGGACTACTCATAGCCAGAGGCTGCTGAAGGTGCATGTGAGAGCTTTGCTCCAGGACTTATAGTAAGTGTGAGGACGTTTGGGGGCAAAGTAAGAGCAATAAAGGGAGTTAGACCTGTTCTCTGGCTGTGTTTGTTTTGTGCTACGCCCGGGTCATCACAGATATGCATCCTGAGTAAGTTTTTACCAGTGCAATTAATACCCTTCCATGAGTACATGCTTGTGGTCTTTTTAATCTATAAAAAAAATCTGGCGGATGTATATATATGCGACTTTATATACAGGGATCAGTGCAAAAGTGGCACAGAACCACTGCAACCATGGTTTTCCTGTGGTCTATTATTAGATGGTCATTGGGGATATTCTCTGCTACAAATGGAGACTTATATACAAATCTGTATTTTTCTAACACAGCTCACTGTAAAGAGTAGGATCCTGTACCCACATGAGGTTTGTTTATCCTGCCTTTATTATTTTTATAAATAAGGTGGGGAACATAATATTTCTTAATATTCCTATTTTCCTCACAACCACCACCCTGTGAGATGAGTTGGGCGGAATGTGTGTGATTGGTTCAAAGCCACCAGTTTGCTTTCAGCTGTACAAAAAATGCAAAGTAAAAAAAAACATGTAACAAATTAAACAATTAAACAAGAAGTGTCTGATGATCTAATTATGCATCCCCATCAGTTCATGCTATGATGACTCTATAAAAAATAGGGGTTGTGAGCTTTATGACATCTTCTGATATATATATATATATATATATATATATATATATATATATATATATATATATATATATATAATGTATATATATATATATACATACATATACATATACATACATACATACATACATACACACACACACACACACACACACACACACACATATACATATACATATTGTTGTATTTGTGCTGATAAATAAATAAAGGGAGACTAGTATAGATCTATTTCAAGCTATTTAGCTCTCATCAGCTAGCCATACCCTTACTGGGATTTGAACCTGGGCTATATTACATACGAGGCAGACATCTTAGCCATTAGGCCATCCCAGTAAGGGTATGGCTAGCTGATGAGAGCTAAATAGCTTGAAATAGATCTATACTAGTCTCCCTTTATTTATTTATCAGCACAAATACAACAAAATGTAACAAAAAGGCAACAGTAAAAATATTGGGTTTCTGCCTGGATGGTCTCTTGTGACGAGCCGAAGGACAGAGAATGGAAGTAGTGATCTTCCTCCCATATTTGGGCATACCGGGGGTTGTAAAAATCATATGTATATATGTATGTATGTATGTATGTATGTATGTATGTATATATATGTATATATATGTATATATAAGTATGTGTGTGTGTGTGTGTATGTATACATACACACACATACACACACACACACATTCATATTTTGTTGCATAATAATCACAAGGATTGATGATGACTTGCACCAGGACATCAAAGATTAACTGGATCAGGGATCTTATTTGTATAATTAATGGGTATAAATATCATCTGCTTTTCAAGGGCCATTTGAGAGAGATTCTCTGTAAAAATCCACATGACATACTCTGAAACATTATTATTCATGGTTAGTTATCATTTTATCAGTGGGGATAGCCATGATCTGCGTAAAAATCACAGCAACCTTTTCTTTTCAGCTATTATGTTAGCAAATGTAAGACCCCAACTTTTTTGGTTCAAAGCAGACTCTGATGAATTCCATGTGGGGAAAAAACAGGAAGATCTTATCTATGCTTCAGATCAATACTGTAGGGCCATGTCAGCATTTGATATCGCTAGATCTTTGATCTTGCATAACTCAGCATATGAAAAAGACAATCTCCAATAAAATAATGATATGACATTTAGACATTTACTTCCTCTTACAGAGTCTGCTGAAAAAACGGACTTGACTTAGAAATTCACATCAAGCCTTATTTAGGGTTTGTCTGACTGGCTTAGGCTGTATGAACACAACCACCACGGCTTATCCAAACCCAGAGGAAAGCTAGTAATGACTAAACAGACTTCCAGTAACTATGTTGGCTAAAGCTCTTTGGCACTTTCCAAGGTCCAGCATTCTCTTCCTTTCATCTGGAGTCCTCTTAGCATACAGTGAATGTTTGAGCGTGACATATCCCCACCCCTGTGAAAGTCTAGGAGAGGGCCACTTTTTCCTTATCCTGATGCACTTTGAATCAAAAAGTACAGACACAAGTACACAATGTCCCAGTTCCTCTATCACGCTGATTCATGTTTGGTGTGAACCTTGGATAAGCCCCTTCTTCACATGACATGGCCTTCCACAGCCAGCTAGGTCACAGGAGACAGCAAACCCACAATTTGCTTTATCTTTTCAGACATTCATCAAAACAAATTCCTTAAACAAATTGGACGGCCTAACTGATTGCAAAAACTGAGCTTTTTTGGGGGGGGGGGGGCTAAACCTGCCCCCAACTTCTTACTGAATACATTTCATTTCCAAGTGGTGCAGAAGAGGTAAGAAATACACAGCAGGAGGAGATAGCTGGGTTGCGTGGTTAACCCATCTTGCAAATTTTATTACTGCCCATCATTAAAAGTTAAGGTTCCCCTCGCACATATGTGCTAGTCGTTCCTGACTCTAGGGGCTGGTGCTCATCTCCGTTTCAAAGCCAAAGAGTCACCGCTGTCCGAAGATATCTCCGTGGTCATGTGGTCGGCATGACTAAATGCCGAAGGCGCACGGAACACTGTTACCTTTGGTAGTCCCTATTTTTCTACTTGCATTTTTTACATGCTTTCGAACTGCTAGGTTGGCAGAAGCTGGGAAAAGTAACAGGAGCTCACTCTGTTATGCGGCGCTAGGGATTTGAACCGCTGAACTGCCGACCTTTTTGGTTGACAAGCTCAGCATTTTAGCCACTGAGCCATCCATCATTATGAGGGATTTAACATTAACAGGGATTTTTGCCTGGATATTGACATTAAGGTTTAGGAAAATTAATCTAAAAAACTGAAGGGTACAAATTGGGGTTCTTCTCCTGCAGCTAGGCCAACTGCAGTAAGGCTTAATAGCTTATTTTCTTTGGCTTAGACCACTACTTCCCAAATCTGGGTAAATTATCCAAAACTGGGGAAATTTTTATTTCTTTTTCTTGGGGTAACAACATGCACCCCAATCACAGCAGGCCATTTAAACTGGCTTTAAGGTGGAGTAGCTTAACTATAACCTGGAATCATGGCCTCCAACACAACACGTATTAAGAGCAGCCACAAATCACAACTATATTTTGTAAGCCGCCCTGAGTCCCCTCAGGGAAAAGGGCGGCCTATAAATAATAATAAAACTAAAACTAAAACTAAACTAAACAACTGCACTGTTTTCAGCGAGGACAGTATGCCGGGTCAAAACCCTTGCATAACCCCCAGGGATTGGGGGGGGGGGGGAGTAAGGCTTCCTCTGCTCCATGCACTGTCACTTTGGATAGGAGCAGTCTACCTGATTGGCTGCGCACTCTTGCTTGGCTGAGTCTCTTAGCCATGATTAACGGAAAGCACAGGGCAGGAACGCCATGCAACTTAAGTATAGTTAAAAGTTGTTCCCCTTCTGCACTCTGGGTCTGACCAAGTTGTGCAGATCCAACACTGTGGTTTGTGAAGTCATGGCTTACAGCTCAGGGATCTGTGTAAACTCGGCCAACCCTTCTTTACCTAGTGATCCCTTCCCTAAGTAATCATGGCTTAATACATGTAAGGACAAACCACTGATTGAATATAACATATTCACATATTCTAAACTGAACCATAGTCTCTTCAATCAGGAAGGCGTAAGGCCTCATTTATGAATCATATAAACCATACCAAAGCCAAAAAAGACCCCCACATAAAACTTGTCTGACACACTGAACATTATTACGCCTCGGTTTAACCTTGGTTTGATCCCAAGTCACAATCACACATTTTCAGAAAGGGAGCTCGACTTGGGTTTCATCTCTGCTAAAAAAGGATCCAAAAGCAAGTGATGCTATAAAACAGCAAGATGTTGGTTGGATGGATAGATAGATACCAAGATAGAGATAGATAGATAGATAGATAGATAGATAGATAGATAGATAGATAGATAGATAGATAGATGATAGATACTGAGACATAGATAAATAGATACCAATCAATTGATTAATAGATACTCAGATACACATATGATAACTGAGATATAGATAGATGATAGATATAGAGATAGATAAGAGAGATAGATACTGAGATAGACATCAAGATAGAGATAGATAGATGAGAGATACTGATCGATTGATCGATCAATAGACAGATACTTAAATTAGAAAGATACCAATAAGATACCGATCGATCGATAGATACCCATCGATCATCAATAGGTAGATACTGAGATACGATAGATACCAAGATAGCGATAGATGAGAGATACTGATCAATTGATCGATCAATAGATACTGAAATATATAGATACCAATAAGATACCGATCAATCGATAGATACCCATTGATCATCAATAGGTAGATACTGAGATAGATAGCGATAAATGCATACCGAAAGTATAATGGTAGGTAGGTAGATGAGGGGTGTGTGTGTGTGTGTGTGTGTGTGTGTGTGAGAGAGAGAGAGAGAGAGAGAGAGAGAGAGACTGATAGTTAATTGGGGTCACTTAGTGGGAGTTACATTACTATTTCAGAAGCGACATCATTAACCACATATTTGTTATCTGTCTGTCTGTCTGTCATCTAACCTATCTAATCTATCTAAGAGGGAGTGAGAAGGGAATGTAAGGAGGGTGAGATGGTGGGAAGGGGAGAAAGGAATGGTTGAGGGGGAGGGGAAGTAGAAGAGGGGATTGTTGGAGGGGAGAAATGAAAGTTGGAGGGGTAGAAGGAAGGGTGTATGAAGGATAGAAGTGTTATGAGTTGTTTATTGCTTTTTCAACTGCACAGTATTTAAGTGATTGTATAAAGGAAAATGAAAATGAAATAAAAGATGTTATATCAAAAAAAAATACAAAACAAGAGAGAGAGAGAGAGAGAGAGAGAGAGAGAGAGAGAGAGAGAGACTGATAGTTAATTGGGGTCACTTAGTGGGAGTTACATTACTATTTCAGAAGCGACATCATTAACCACATATTTGTTATCTGTCTGTCTGTCTGTCATCTAATCTATCTATTTTATATATACATTCTGAAATAGCAACGTATCTCCCACTAAGTGACCCCAACTCCTTTCGGCAGCTGCCTGGAGTCCCGGGACACCCTTGGAATGAGCCACACGGGCTGCTTTTTCACACAGCCCCCCCCCCCCCGGTTTGTGTCGTTGCGAACACAACCGCTGCGGTTCCCCAGGGCCCGGTCCGAGGAAGACCTTCTGGGGCCACAACTTCTCCAGCCCACAAGCCACACTCGGCCGTCCAAGGACGGCCTAACACGGCCGCCCCTTCAGCCGACTCCGAGAGGGTTGAGAAGCCGCCGTATGTGTCCCGCAAATAGGAAACCCCCGAAGGCGCTGGGCGAAACCGGGGAGTCCCGTTCAAACCCACCGCCCGGGGTCCCCTCCCCAGTTACCTTCCCCGCGAGAGCCGCGCCTGGCGAGGAAACCGGCGGCGGAGGAGGAGGCGGAGGCGGCAGCAACGCGGCCCAAGATGGCTGCGAAACCCTCCCAGGCCCGGCCCGGCCACGCCCCGGCCCGCCAGCTATCCCGGCGGGGTGTGGGGGAGAGAAAAGCAGGCTGGCCGGCCCGGCCACGCCGCCAGGAAAGCCGCCGGTTCCTCCACGAAGTGCGCCCGCCTCGGCCTCGCCTGACACCACGGCCGCCGCGCCCCCCTCGGCCCCGCCTCAGCTGCCCGTCGCCGGGAAGGGGCGGGAAAGCGCTCGCCCCGAGGCCACAGCTGCTGCCGCCGCTGCCGGCATGAGGAGGTCGGCAGAGGGGCCGCGCGCCAAGAGGCCGAAGCTGAGGGACGAGCCGGGCCGCCTCAGGTAAGCGCGAGCCGAGGGTGAAGGAAGCCGCCCACCCGCCCTACTTCTCCTTAGACCGCGGGTAAGGAAGGGCCGCTAAGCTCTTCTCCCCGGGCTTGGTGAGCTCCCTCTCCGGCTTGGTTGGGCAGAAAGAGCGGCGTCGTGCAAATCCTCCGCTCGGGGACGGCGGGGGAATCGGCCTCTGTGGAGAAACTAAATCAGATTAGATTAACAGAGTTGGAAGGGGCCTTGGAGGTCATCTAGTCCATCCCCCTGCCCAAACAGGAGGCCTTATACCATTTAACAGAGTTGAAAGGGGCCTTGGAGGTCATCTAGTCCATCCCCCTGCTCAAGCAGGAGGCCTTATACCATTTAACAGAGTTGAAAGGGGCCTTGGAGGTCATCTAGTCCACCCCCCTGCTCAAGCAGGAGACCTTATACCATTTAACAGAGTTGAAAGGGGCCTTGAAGGTCATCTAGTCCACCCCCCTCCGCCCACAGGAGATCCTATACCAATTCTGATAGATGGCAGTTCCAGTCTCTTCTTGAAAGGTTCCAGGGATGAACCTCCAACAACAACAACAAAATGTGGCTCTGTGGGGAGAGAAAATCCCCCCCCCCAAGTGGGAGTAAAGGCTTCCCATAGTAACAACTCAGCTACCACCCTGCTCTTAGTTGCAATGCTGGGTTTGTGTGGAAGGGTGTGCAACACCTTTGAAGGTGACTTGCACACACACTTGTGCAAAAGTCTTAGCCCCCCCCCCCCCCCCCCAAAGCTTGGCTTTTTTTAAATGGCCATCCATAAATATTGCTCGGTTTTTGAATACCACGTGTTGAAATATCCAGTGTATGTGTGTAGAGCGGCCCTGCTTGATGCAAAAGTCCGATTTTTCTGACTGTCAAATTTTGGGACCGACTGGGATCCTGTGATTGACAGGTGGGTCTTTTCTTAGTGAACTTCCAATGAATTGCACTCATGTGTAAAGCAAAAGCATGTGGTGCACAAACCTAGTGTAAATAGGATTTTTAACCCAGCAGTTATTTTGGCATGAAACAGTAGGGCAAATTCAGGGGTCAGTAAGATTAGCAGGTGGGTTAGATACAGATGCAGATTAACAGAATTGATTGGAAGGGACCTTAGAGATCTTCTAGTCCAATCCCCTGCTCAAGGAGGAGTCCTTATACCATTTCTGACAAATGGCAGTCCAGTCTCTTCTTGAAAGTCTCAAGTGATGAAACTCCCACAACTTCTGAAGGGAACTTCTGTTCCATTGGTTGATTGTTCTCACTCACTGTCAGAAAAAATCTTATTTCCAGGTTAAATCTCTCATTGGTCAGTTTCCATTCATTATTCCTTGTCTGGCCTTCAGGTGCTTTGGAAAATAGCTTGACCCCCTCCTCTCTATGGCAGCCCCTCAAATATTGGAAGACTGCTGTCATGTCTCACCTGGTCCTTCTCTTCACTAGACTAGCCATGCCCAGTTCCTGCAACCGTTCATTGTATGTTTTAGCCTCCAGTCCCCTAATCATCTTGGTTGCTCTTCCGGTTTATACTATGTGTCTGCTGTGGCTCAAGAACAAGGGAGCTCACACTGCACACTTGCCACTTGGGCTATGGAATCTCTTTTTTCCTGCTTTTTCCTCTTTTGGAATACTACGTACACATTTCCTATATTTTACAGTTGTATTATAATAAGGAAACTGAAGACAGAATTATATATGGTCATTATACCATTGTTACAACAACAAATATAACCTTTTGCCCAGCTCTCTCTCTTTCTCTCTCTCTCTCTCTCTCTCTCTCTCTCTCTCTCTCTCTCTCTCTCTCTCTCTCTCTCTCTCTCTCTCTCTCTCTCTGTGTGTGTGTGTGTGTGTTTCAGCTTTGAGCTCTAATTGAGCTGAATAATGAATAATGGAACTATGCAAGTGATGATTTATTAAACTATCAATAAATTTATGAAAATATATATTAAAACTTGCACTTCCATTTTTCAGCTTTGCAAAGTCAAGCCTTGCACTTATCTCCACTGAATAGGATGCTGCCCCCCCCCACCCCCAGTAGCTCTTTTAACTGGCTGCAAACTTTTAACTGCCAATTTGAGCCTAGAGCCCTGTGTAGTAAATAAATAGTCAAAGGCATGACAGGGTTAGGTGTACTGTATCTGAGCGGCCACTGGAGGGCAGCTGTTGATAATTTTGTATTGCTGGATTTGCCATCTAGGGTTTCTTTTAAGTGTATTAAATATTAACTATTAAAACTAATACAAATAATGCCTTACTATTAAAAGCTAATACAAACTAAGAAAAAGAAAAGAATAACAAGAAAAATGAAAAAGTGCAGAAAATACACAATTGAAAGAAAAATAGAGAAAGAAGAAAAACTAAGCATAGTAAAGGAAAAAATATATAGAGAAATAACTTCCCCCTCCATGACAAGTACAAATAATTTTAGTAACATCACCTATTTATCTTAAAATACAACAAATGTCTTCTTCCTATGGTTCATCTGTTTACCTATAAACACATTCTTAAAACTTTGTCAGTCCTAATCAACAAAAGTTCATTAAGGGTTATCGTCTCTTCCCCCCACCTCCCCCCATTCAATTGTGTTTGATTTTCAGAGGCTTCCTGCAGTTTTCTTGGCAAGGTTTTTCTGAAGTGGTTTGCCATTTCCTCCTTCCTAGGGCTAAAAGAAAGCGACTGGCTCAACATCACCCAACTGGCTTTGTGCCTAACATGGGACTAGAACTCACAATCTCCTGGTTTCTAGCCTGATGCCTTACCACTACACCAAACTGGCTGTCTATTTTAACATTGATCAAATAAATCTACTTCATGTGTTGCTAGTTGCGAAGTTCGTGTCTGACCCATCACGACCCCATGGACAACGTTCCTCCAGGCCTTTCTGTCCTCTACCATCCTCTGGAGTTCATTCAAGCTCACGACGACTGCTTCAGTGACTCCATCCAGCAACCTCATTCTCTGTCGTCCCCTTCTTTTGCCTTCAATCCTTCCCAGCATGAGGCTCTTCTCCAGTGAGTCCTTCCTTCTCATTAGGTGATCAAAGTCTCTGAGTTTCATCTTCAGGATCTGGTCTTCTAAAGAGCAGTCAGGGTTGATCTCCTCTAGGACTGACAGGTTGGATCACCTTGCAGTCCAAGGGACTCGCAGGAGTCTTCTCCAGCACCACAGTTCAAAGGCCTCAACTCTTTGGCACTCAGCCTTCCTTATGGTCCAACTTTCACAGCCACATATTGCAACTGGAAAAGCCATAGTCTTGATTATATGCACTTTTGTTGGCAGGGTGATGTCTCTGCTTTTTAGTATGCTCTCTAAATTTGCCATAGCGTTCCTCCCCAGGAACAAGTGTCTTTTAATTTGAACTTGGAGCCCAGGAAAATAAAATACGTCACTACCACTATTTCCCATAAAGATACAGCAGGGGACTCCTCTGAAGAGGTGCACTGTGGATGCCCTGCCCTTCCGCTGGATGAGCTGAGCTGTTGGAGAACTCAGTATTGTCTCGTGGAAATTTAGAATTAATGATGAAACTGCCCTACCAGGACAAGTTTAGGAAGCACATGGTCTTTTAATTTTAATTTCTTGGCTGCAGTCCCCATCTGTGGTGAATCTGGAGCCCAGAAAAATAAAATCTTTCACTACCACCATTCCTTCCCAATCTATTTGCCAGGAATTGAGAGGGCTAGATGCCATGATCTTAGTTTTCTACTTCATATACCTTTCTTTTCTTGCTAACAATCTCTAGTCCCTTCAAATAATGCCCTTCTTTTTACTTATTTTCTTTATCCCTTCTCACAGACTTCTTCAAAGCTTTAATGAGTCTCTTTTGTAAATTCAGTATAGGAAAGTTATCTGTCACTCTTTTGACTTGTTTTATGCATTCCCCTTTTAAGTATTAAGACATCAGCTGGTTTTATTTTTGATACCGGGTTAGTACCATTTCCATATCATTCTTTTCCTTGTTAGAATCACTTTCAGATGAGTCTCAGACATGTATGGTAAAATGTGTTCCAGATACAGTCTATCTGCCTGTCTTTATGGCAGACGCTCTTAAATGGCAAAAATGCTTAAAATTAATTTCTGGGCCCATTGCTTACATATATCCTTCAATATGTCCGGTATTAAAAGTATTTTTGTCCACTCTGTATTAATGAGTCAAATTTAAGTATTCTTCCATTTAATTGTAATCTTAAGTTCCTTCTGGTTCCTTCTAGTGTCTAATATTCAAAGTTTTAGCACTTGAGTAACATCTTAGCACTTTTAAAAAAAAGAATCAAAACATCATTTTCTTCCCATGGGAAGGATTCTTATAATTAATGCCAAAATCTTATTTCAAATCCATCTGGTCTTTTAAATCTGTTTGTGACTTTCCAAAAGCAAAGTTCTAATCACCGTTTTGGTGTTTAAAGATTTTTTAAAACAATGAGTGAGTGGGAGACTAAGTTGAATAAACTTGTAAACAGTGGCAGCAAAGAAACAAAGAGGACTCAGGCTATTTGCCAAGGTTTAGCAAACATCTGGATTTTTGCAGCCCAAATATGGCAGCCGTAGAGCTGGAGAAGGGCTGCTGCATCACCTCAGATGTTCAGGTATGGGAGCCAAAATACAATGGCTATGCAGTTTGTGTATTGGAGTGTGTTACCGTTGTGTCACTGTGACTCTCGCAGAAAACTTTTCTCCAGAGTGAAGGTTCACTGCAGCTAGTTCACATAGCATGAAAAGATAAAGCATTTGTATTGTGGCAACCCAGTCACTGGGGATTGAAAGTAGAAGATGTCTGCTTGTTATTAATATTCAGCATAACTTAGCTAAGTGAGCCATAAATATAACTTGGTTTGCTTTGTTTCTTCCCTGCACTTAAATCCTGTGAGTAGTCCATAATACACAGCAAATAATATAAAGCCTGAAAGGAAAATTTGTAGAAAAATAGGTGAAAAATACTTTCTGCCTTGACCTTTTTTGAAATTCTCACTAAAGAAGGAAATTTGAATCAATCTATCTATCTATCTATCTATCTATCTATCTATCTATCTATCTATCTATCTATCTATCTATCTATCTATCTATCCTCTATCCATCTATCCATCTATCCATCTATCCATCTATCCATCTATCTATCTAAAATTGATTGCCATCCATCTCATCGCAAGGGATTCTGGGCAGCTTATAACATATGGAAGGATGGATGGATGGAATGAATAGCATTTATATACCACTTTCACAGTGCTTTCTAGCTCTCTCTAAGCAGTTTACAGTGTCAGCCTACTGACCCTAACAATCTGTCTCCTCATTTTATCAACCTCAGAAGGATGGAGTTGTCAACTTTGAGCTGGTGAGGATCGAACTCCTGAGAGTGAACTCAGTTAGCCTGCAATACTCCATTCTAACCACTGCACCATCATGGCTGTACAAAATACATCAATACAGTATAGTACAGTAGAATATAATAGTACAATACAATCAACAAAAATACAGCTTATGACTAAAAAGATGGGGATGGAGGGAGAGAATGCACACGGTTGAGGTAAGATCTGCTATTAGTCGATCAACCACCTCAAGTGATTGACCTCTATTGGAGCCCCAAGCCAACTGGCAGAGGCAGGTCTTCAGGCTCCCCGTCTAGAGAGCGGGAGTTTCTTTTAGGTCTCTCATTTGCAACAGAATGGACCAAGTTCACAAATTATGCCGAGTGTCAGATGTGGTAGCCTTGGAATCTGCTCCTAGCCACCCTTGGTTGGTAAATTGAAGCTTTTGACTTTGCGTGATATGTGACACCTCTGCCTCGCGTAGATCCATTTTAAAATATGCTAGAGTTATTTACAAAGTGCTTCAGGTCCAGAAAATACCATTTAAGAGTTAGTGAATCCATCCTGAAGAGGATTCTGTTGCTTTAAAAGCAGTGTTTATGAAGCTGAACAACATTTAAGATGGGTGGACTTCAACTCCCAGGATTCCCCAGCTGGGGAATCCTGGGAGTTGAAGTCCACCCATTTTAAACATTGTTAAGCTTGATTAACACTGCCTTTCAAGAATTCAAGTGCTCAGTCAGACCAGAATCTTGAAAGGACATAGGCAGCTTTAATGAATAACAGACAGCTGTTGCGCTTTGTGCAAAGTCCAAAGTGCTTCTTCCAAATAAAATGAAATATGCAGAGCCCTTCGTTTTAGTTCTTCTTTGGTTTTGTAAGTTCGAGATTGTCCTTTGGAGCATTGGATTCCAGCAGTGAATATCTCGTGTCTCTTTTGGACTCTGGGCAAAAGTCCTTTATTCTCCCTGCCCTTTTAAGATGCTAATATTTTAATAGTTCTTGTTGCCATGTCACCTTGCGATTAATTTTATTTCATCTGAATTTTTACTGTTTAACATTATTGCAATTTGTACATTGAGTAGTTTTAAGCGGTTCTTAATTTAATTTCTTGTGACTTTAAATTATTTACCGAAAAACATTCTTTTTTTAAAGCAGCATTTTTAGAAAAAAACAACAACACATAGCAGTGTGTAAAAATCTAGAAAATAGGAGATCAAAGTCTGTTAAGTTCACACAACATGTGTAGGGAATAGTCCCATTTAAAGAAAGAAAAGTTGCAACGCCAAATAAATGTTAGTTGACCAAGGAGATTAAAAACATATTTGCAGAAAAACGTTGGGAGCCCAGATTCAAGGACGTGTGTTGTGGAGTGCCTTTTCTGAGCTCTTTGCCATTTGCTTTTAATGTTCTGTGCATTAAAGATAACCCATTTCATTCTGATACCTCCGTCTTTCTCCCTTGCATTAAAAAAACAAGTTTAGGCTCAGTTGGACCCTGGGAAGTGTGCAAGAAGAGCAACAGAGATGATTAAAACTCTGGAGGCTAAACCGGATGATGAATGATTGAGCGAGCTAGGGGATGCGTAGCCTATTCTGCAAAGCACCTGAAAAATGTTGCGATACGTCATGGGATGTCATGTAACGCGATCAAGTTTGACCCCCATGTTGCATAACAGCCATCCTGGGTGTTGTCCAGGGAAATTTCAGAGCTGAGGGTGAACTTGAACCTGTGTTGTCTTGGTCCAACACCTTAACCAAGACCACTTATGGTTTCCTTCTCCTCAAGATACCCATGATGGTCATCCCATCCCAAGGTGGCGCAGTGGTTAAAAGCAGCACTGCAGGCTACTGCTAGATCAGCAGGTCAGCGGTTCAAATCTCACCGGCTCAGGGTTGACTCAGCCTTCCATCCTTCCGAGGTGGGTAAAATGAGGACCCAGATTGTTGGGGGCAATATGCTGACTCTCTGTAAACCGCTTAGAGAGGCCTGAAAGGCCTATGAAGCGGTATATAAGTCTACTGCTATATTGCTATATTGCTATATATATTGCTATATATATCCCAAGATGGTCATCCACAGGTTCAACAAGCGGACTAAACCAATCTCCTCTAGTTTATGTATTCTTACTTGGAAGTAAAGTCTGCTTCAACCAGAAGAGTTTACTACAGAATAAGTAAGGCATAGACTTTCTGTGCATGTTTACTGTGCTGAGGTCTGCAGGGTTGAATGCTGGAGAACATCAATTTCCCGAAATCCTTTGGGTTTTGGCACCTGGTCTCTCCTCCTATAGCCGCTTTATAGTTCTTGCTTAATGCTTCCTGTCCTGCAGTGGGCATCTTACCTAACGTCTAATCCCATGTGAGAGCAGTGGCATCTCACACCCTCTACTGCCTCTCTGGTATTTAAAATATCCAAATAAAGAAGCTGAAATAATATCTGAAGTGTCACCTACTGGTCATGCAGTCTAGAAAAGTTGCACTTAGAACGTTTGGTTTTTCCCAATGTTGGTCCTTTAGGGTCAACTCACAAGAAATAAATGAAATCATATTTAATTTAAAAAAAGATAAATTGTAAGCAAATGTAAAAAGGCAAACTATATACTTAAATATGAATAGGGAATTGTGGATGTACTGTGTAGAAGAAAATAATAAAGTTGTTCAGATGACAGTAAAACAGCAACTTGTTTTACTTTAATTGTTAAGCAAGAAATTTCTTGTAAAAAAGCACTTATGATGTTATCTCGCTGGGTAATGGAACATCTGCAAGCAAACAAGTTTAGAGAAGATTTAAGGACTTCAGACAATACTTCCGTACAAATGAAGCAGAATATCTGGGAAAACAGTGGAAAGTTTTCAGATGATTATTGCAAATTGCAGGAAAGTCTAAAAAACAGAATCTAACGTTTGGAAGCAGGACACATTCAATGCCATAACACATGCAGAGAAATAAATTGACACTTGGTACCCATGGCCAAGCTGAAAATCGAAATTCTCATGCTGATTCCTAATGATACAGGTTGCCTATTTCTTTAAAAAAGTAATCGACTTTTCAAAGCAAAAATCTTAAACTTCCTTTTCTAGTCTTCTCCAGCTTGGCATTTCCAAGTTGGATGATTGTCTTAAATCTTGACAATTTTGTCATGATCTTAACGACATCCTTTGACATCTGGGTGTTAATCTGTTAATCATAAGGTGAACTTTTAGCTAAAAATTGCCATATATCTGATAGACACAAAAGTTGTTTCAGATTTATTCATAGTAGAGACCTATATAAATATTTTTCCCCTCTTTCAGTGCTGTAAAAGCTTAGATAAAGAACTTTAATAAGTAAGATACTGTCTTTTTCGGAGTATAAGGTGCACCGGACTATAAGACGCAGCAAGGTTTTGAAGAGGAATTTTTTTTTTTAAAAAAAGGTTTTGCACTCTGCAAACCTCCTAAAAATGGTCAGTTTTTTTGTGAAAACAGGCCTGTTTTTTTGTCAAAAAAAGGGCACGGATAGTTTTTAGGAAGCTTATAGAGTGCTGCCTGGGGCTGGGGGGCAAAATGGGCCATTTTCCGCTCATTTCTGCCCTCCCCAGCCCCCAGGAGCACTCTGAAAGCCTCCTAAAGGCTCTGCACGGCCATTTTGGTGAAGGGGCGGAGTTTCGGGAGGCAAAAAATGCTGTATTCAGTGTATAAGACGCACCCAGATTTTCAGCCTCTTTTTTGAGGGAAAAAGGTGCGTCTTATACTCCAAAAAATATGGTAGTCATCCTGTAATTTTTCTTTTTTGTCATGATCTTAACGACATCCTTTGACATCTGGGTGTTGAAGAATCTTTCCAAATGCAGATTTTTTTTTTTTTTGCATACTTCATGTGATTCTTCCTTTTATAGAAATTCATTTTTGTTTTCCCTTCTCCAACTTTGGGATTAAGGGGTTTGTGCATTTGGCTCTAGTGTCGTCGCTTTGCTTTTGACTTTCAACTTGGCAACAACCAGCCCTGTTTCCACATATCAAATACAAGGATTGTTGATTAAACTATGATTAAGTAAATCATTTGTGGGTATTTTGCACTCTTTCATTGCCTCGTTTTATTAATCCTTCTTCTTTGTGTTTTTATAAGAAGAGATGAAAGAAATGAAAGAAAATCTAGCTAAAGTGCTGGAGTGACCCCTTCTCTCGGAACAGTGGGGCAGCAAAGGATCCCAATCTGACTCCCTCACCCCAAGGCCAGGCTCCTGCCCCTCTATTTCCCATCACGGAGGTGCCATCCAAAACAGGCCCTGTGTGGGGTCTCGCAACCTTAATTCCCCAATCTTGGAGTCCATGAACCCTGACGGAGTTTATTAAGAAAACTGCATTGCTGTCTTAATTGTTTTGTGGGGAGCACATATTTCAAGGGTGGGCTTGTGCGTTAAATAATGTCACACACATTATAGGTCCGTGATGATGAACCTATGGCATGCGTGCCAGAGGTGGCATGCAGAGCCGTCTCTCTGGGCACACGCGCTATCACCAGCTGCTCTTCTGGTTTTTGGGTGCACATGCATGCCAGCCAACTGGTCTTCATGCACACTGGAAACCCGAAGACCAGCTGGCCAGAGTGTGCATGCACTCACATTCTGATTTGGGCACTCTGTGCTGAAAAGGTTTGCCATCACTGTTATAGGTAGTCCACAATTTACAACTTTTTCTGTAGTGAATGTTTGAAGTTACAGCGGCATTACATTGAAGAAAGTGACTTCCAACTGATACTTATGATCATTGGTGGCCTACAGTCACATGATCAAAAATCAGGTGCTTAGCAACTGGCATGTATTTATGACGGTTGCAGCATCTTGGGGTCATGTGATTGCCATATGTGATTTTCACCACAAGCAAATGGGGGGTGGGGTGGGGGAGGAAGCCAGATTTGCTTAATAATTGCAGGGATTTGCTTAATGGTGGCAGAAAATTGGGCATGATTTGCTTGACCAACACCTTGATTCGTAATGGAAATTCACCTTCCAATTGTGGTTATAGGTCGACGATACCTGGATAACAACTTTGTGTTAGGATGTCATCTGGTGATTGGCATAAACTAAGTAATTCCCATAATTTATATAACGATGATGTTTGATTCGGCAGGGTGATGCTAAGACCTTTTGACGTTATTGGTCTAACTCAGTGGTGTCAAACTCGATTTCATTGAGGGCTGCATCAGAGTTGTGTTTGACCTCAGGAGGGCTGCAAAGGTGTGGCCAGGGTGGGTGTGGCTTTAATCCCTTGAGGTGGCCACCATCTTGACTTTTTTTATTTCTTTCCTGTGGACAACCCTGAGTTGTCTTGAAAGGAGGGGGGAAGGGAGGAAGAGACGGGGGGAGGAGGCGTTACTATTAGTCTTTTTTAAGATCAACTCAAATGTTATTCTGTTTGTTTTATTAGCACTTAAGATTTGTATGCACTGCTTTGCTCTCCCAATCGTGTAAAGGCAGCTGACGCAGTTTCTTTTGAGTTTTCAGCATTGTGCAAAATCCTTTCTCCCCTTATGTTGGCTTCATTGCTTCTCTATAAATTATGTTTACCTTTGTGTAATCTATGCTGCGTTCTCTTGCGTGATGGAAAGGTGATAGAAGGAATTAAATTAAACGGCTGATGATATTTGATATTTACTGTTCAGTCATTGTTTTTGTTCTGCGTCATACATGCTCTGTATAAAATCCTACCACGCAACAAAGCATTTTAAATTGACCTCTCTAAGTGGCTTACAGAGTCAGCACTTTGCCCCCAACAACCTTGGTCCTCATTTTATGTGAAAGTAAATCTCTTTATTGATCGGTCAAATATATAAAGTGTTGTGGCCCACCAGTGGCAGTGGAGCTGGCAGCAGATTCAGACAGTGAGGAGATTGGAGAGGGAAATGGCCAGTCCTGGAGTCTGGGAAGGCTCTGATGAGGGCTCTGCATTGGAGGCAAACATGGGGCCAGGGCCGTGACCCGTCAAAAGCGCGGACGGCAAAAGCGCGATCGACAAAATCGCGCCTTTGACGTCATCACAGCGCGACGAAAAAGATCGAAAAATTCAAATAAAAATTAATAAAAATTAAATTAAAGCAAGCCGATTCACATAAAGGTAAGGGTTAGGTTTAGGGTTAGAGTTAGGGTTAGGTTAAGGGTTAGGGTTAGCTTTAGAGCGTTAGCGTTAGCGTTAGGGTTAGGTTAAGGGTTAGCGTTAGGTTTTTCGTTACTTTAACGGTTAGGTTTAGGGTTAGGTTAAGAGTTAGGTTTAGGGTTAGGTTTAGGGTTAGGTTTGGGGGGCTTAGGGTAAGGTTTTCGCTTTATTTTTACATTTTTCGAACTTTTTCGTCGCGCTGTGATGATGTCACAGCGCGCTTTTGTCGAGCGCGCTTTTGTCCTACGCGCTTTTGTGGTGGAACCGCCAGGGCAGCCCAACAGTTACAAGCTGCCATCGGAGTCTCATATCAGTGGGGCAGAAGAACAGCTGGAGCCTGTTCCTGTTGTGTGCATGCACAGAGTTGTCAGACGAAGGGAGCAGCTAAGGAACGAGGGCCGACTCAGGAATAAAGGCAGAAGTGGATAGTGAATGACCCTTCCCATAGGGAATAAAGAAGAGCGAAAGGGGAGGGGAGTTTGCAGGAGACAATGAGTTCAATCCATTAGGGTGAAGATCTGTTCCTGACTTCTTGCCAAGTATTGTCTGCTACAGAGTGGTATTTGGAAGATATGGGCCTGGTAACTCTCCAAGCCTGATAAAGGTCTGTAGTTGTGAAATCTCATGAAAGACTGTTGTCTTCGCTGGAGAGGAGTTCCCTTAAGCCTAAATAAAAGAGGTTTTATCGGGACGAGGATTCGGCTTCATGATCTTGGGAAGCCTAGGCCAGAACATAAAGCTGTCCACCCTTTGAAATGTTATACATTCCCAGGGGAAGCTCCTTCTGAGTCATTTGGTAAACTACAGCTGTGTTAGAAAAGAAATGGACCCTCAATACAGTATCCAGGTTCATGCACACAATAATGTAATTGTCAGTTTTTAAAAAGATTTTTAGTTTATAAGGATGTGGAAGCTTCTCACCTTAATTGCTTCTAATGTTTGAAAGTCACTGTAGATGGAATTTACATGAAATATAACAAATGCCATAAAAAGGTGAGCATATATTAGGTCATTGAAGCACTTGGGGGTTTATCTGTATCCTCGGGGGTCATCTGAGTAGCTCAAATGATTCCTGTAGTCTGCCATTTTTCCTCTGGAAATCCATTCGTACTCCCACACCATTCCAAGGGTGTTCATCCCAAATTGTATAGCTAAAAGTCTGTAGAGATTTTCAGTCATCCAGGTCATGGTTGTCCCAAAGGTGCTTTTTCAGGAGGCAACTGGACTTTCTCATTTTGTCTTTTGAAGATGTTTTGCTTCTCATCCAAGAAACTTCTTCAGCTCCGACAGGATAATGGGGAATGGAAGGATTTATAAGAATGGTGTGGGAGTAGGAATGGATTACCAGAGGAAAAAAAATGGCAGACTGCAAGAACCATTTGCACCACTCAGTTGACTCTGAGAACACAGATAAACCTCCAAGTGCTACAAAGACCCTCTAAAACAGGGGTCCTCAAACTTTTCAAACGGGGGGCCAGTTCAAGGTCTCTCAGACTGCTGGGGAGGGGGCAGACCGGCTGGGTGAGTGTGGCTAAGTGCGCGTGGCCAATATAATAGTCTATTAAACAATACACACAAATTAAACTTTAATTTGTTATGCTCCTGGGGATGGAAAGCAGGTTAGTGAAGTCTTGTGGCTGCTTTGGGGGTGCTCTGAGGAACTGTGTTTATCTCTCTCTCCCCCCACTCCTCCTTCCCGCTCTGGAGGCTGGGGAGAAGAGGCCTCCATGCGTCCCGTTTTTGGCCTCCTCTGCCTCCAGTAAGTGAGTGGGGGCTGCCAAGTAGGTGAGGCGATATGGGTGGGGCAGCCTCGTGGCCCTGCACAGGCTGGATTAATGGCTTCAGCAGGCCGTATTTGACCCCCGGGCCTTACTTTGAGGATCCCTGCTCTAAAAGCATGCAAATGACCAGCTGCCTGCAAGGAGTATAAATCCCCCATTATCCTGTCAGAGTTGAAGAAGCTTCTTGGATGAGAAGCAAAGCATCTTCAAAAGAAAAGACAAGAAAATCCAGTCGCCTCCTGAAAAAGCACCTTTGGGACAACCATTACCCAATGGTTGACTGGATGACTGAGAATCTCTACAGACATTGCATATCAATGTTTCTCAACCTTTGCAACTTTAAAGATGTGTGGACTTTAACACTCGGCATTTCCCAGCCAGCCAGGCTTAAAGTTGCAAAGATTGAGAAACACTGCTGTATATTGTATATAGTAATAGTAAGAAAGATGTGGTACTTTGCAATTTTTTTTGTTAATAATTGTATTGAAGTTCTTAGTCCTCACAGTAAAAACTACTACAAATTAAAGTAAAAGAAAGAAGAAAGGTGTAAAAAGTGCAGAAAAATAAAGGAAAAAAAGAAGAGGAAAGAGAAAAGCAACATCGTAGTCAACTGACCCTAACCCTAACTTTTTTTGAATTTGCTCAGGACTTTTATTTAGAAAGGCAGGTTAGACATGGTTCCAGATTAATGAATAATATATAGGCACTATGTTGCTGCTGTTGTTAGTCATGAAGTCATGTCCGACCCATCGCGACCCCATGGACAATGTTCCTCCAAGCCTTCCTGTCCTCTACCATCCTCCAGAGTCCATTTAAGCTCATGCCTACTGCTTCGGTGACTCCATCTGGCCACCTCAATCTCTGCCATCCCCTTCTTCTTTTGCCCTCAATCGTTCCCAGAATGAGGCTCTTCTCCAGTGAGTCCTTCCTTCTTGTCAGGTGGTCAAAGTACTTGAGTTTCCTCTTCAGGGTCTGGCCTTCTAAAGAGCAGTCAGGGTTGATCTCCTCTAGGACTGACCTGTTTGATCGCCTTACAGTCCAAGGGACTCACAGGAGTCTTCTCCAGCACCAGAGTTCAAAGGCCTCAATTCTTTGGCACTCAACCTTCCTTATGGTCCAACTTTCCCAGCCATCCATTGCAATGGGGAAAGCCATAGCCTTGACTATACCCTGCACTTTTGTTGGCAGGGTGATGTCTCTATCTTTTAGTATGCTATCTAGATTTGCCATAGCTTTCCTCCCCAGGAACAAGTGTCTTTTAATTTCTTGGCTGCAGTCCTCATCTGTAGTGAACTTGGAGCCCAGGAAAATAAAATACGTCACTACCACTATTTCCCATAAAGAGATAGCAGGGGACTCCTCTGAAGAGGTGCACTGTGGATGCCCTGCCCTTCCGCTGGATGGGCTGAGCTGTTAGAGAACTCAGTCTTGTCTCGTGGAAATTTAGAATGAATGATGAAACTGCCCTACCAGGACAAGTTTAGGAAGCACGTGGTCTTCACTGCCTCTTGTTGGTTTGGATTAAGAGCCATGGTGGCGCAGTGGTTAGAATGCAGTATTGCAGGCTGACTCTGTTCATTGCCAGGAGTTCGATTCTGATCAGCTCAAGGTTGACTCAGCCTTCCATCCTTCCAGGGTGGGTAAAACGAGGACCCAGATTATTGGGGGCAATAGGCTGACTCTGTAAACCACTTAGAGGGCTGTAAAGCAGTGTGAAGTTTTACAGAATGCAAAGAATTCTGTAATGCAAATGTTCAGCTGTCCATTCCCCATCATTCAGCCAGAACTGAGGAAGATTCTTGGATGAGAAGCGAAACATCTTCAAAGAAAAAAAAAAACAAGAAAGTCCTGTTGCCTCTTGAAAGAAAAAAGCACCTTTGGGACAAGGAAGCAGGTACTTCCTGAAAATGTTTGCTGATGGATGTCTGACTTCCTTGGTGACAAGGAGTGCAAGGTTGATGAAGCTCATCAGCAATTTGCATTTCAAGGCTGGACAGACTTCTGGATTTTCTGCTGAGGCCCAGACGGGATCTATCCAGGGGTGGGATTTAAAATTTTTAGCAACTGGTTCTCTGCTCAGTTGCTGGGTGGGCGTGGCCTACTCACCCTCCTGCACCACAGTGGTGGTGGGGGCATTTTCACCCTCCCCAGGCTCCGGAGGCTTTTCTCAAGCCTCTGGGAGGACAAAAATGACCTCCCGCGGGCTCCAGAGGCTGGAAATAGGCCTACTTCCAGACTTCTGGGAGGCCCGTTTTTCGCCTTCCCAGAGCCTTCGTGCAGGCCCTACACTTACCTGGCATCCAAAACGGGCCACATGGAGACTCCTGGGAGGGGTGGGGTCAGTCAGTCCTTGCCATTACCGGTTCAGCGAACCAGATGTAAAATTAGTATCCGATTTGCCCAAACCAGCTGAATCCCACCCCTGGATATATCTTAAAAGACTTTGAAAAGCTCTACTGGGGAGATGTAAATGTGTCAGTTGCTCTTTTTAGGTACTTTTAAGAAAAAGAACCTTTGGAAAATGACCTTCGCACAACAAGTGTGTGAGTATGCGTTTCCAGAGTTTTAGACCGAGGATGTTGGATGTTGGCAAAGTACAGTTGGAGGTGTCTTTGAAATCATGTACAGGTAATGCTTGCTTAATGTCCTCTTGTTCAGGGACAGTTTTTAAGTTATAATTGTGCTGCCCAAAATGCACTTATGATGGGTCCTTGTGGTTGTGGGCATTGTAGTGTCCCGTCGTCACGTGATCGTCATTTGTGACCTTCCTGCCAGCTGCCGACAAGCAAAGTCAGTGGGGAAGGTTTCAATTAGAACTGCCTGTGGTGGCCCGCCAGTGGCTAGCAGAGCTGGCAGAAGATTCTGACAGTGAGGAGGTTTGGGGAGGAATATGAGCCAGTCCTGGAGTCTGGGGAAGGCTCTGATGAGGGCTCTGTGTTGGAGGCAGAGATGGGCCCAGGGCTGTCTGACAGTTATCAGCTGCCTTCGGAGTCAGACATCAGTGAGGCAGATGAACAGCTGGAGCTTGTTCCCAGTGTGCACATGTGCAGAGTTGCCAGATGATGGAACAGCTAAAGAACGGGGGTCATTTTGGGAGTAAAGCCACAGGTGGATGGTGAATGGCCCCTCCCAGAGGAAATAGGAGCGAAAGGGGAGTGGAGTTTGCAGGAGACAATTAGTTTGCTTCATTGGTTTGTGACTCTCCGAGACTCCTGGCCAAGTTTTGCAGCTATTGGCCTGGCAGCTCTCCAAGCCAGATAAGGTCTGTGACTGTAAATCCCCCCTTGAAAGACTTTTCTGGATGTGAATGAGAATTCACAGTCAATTAATAAAAAGGTTTTTTGTCAGGACAAAGAGTTTGCTTCATGTTCTTGGGAAGCCTCAGTCCTAACACTGCCATTGTAAGTCGGACAGGTAATATCGCATCTTAGCACTGCATCGCTTAATGACTGAGCTATGGTCCTAAGTGAGACCATAAGTGAGAGCTACCTGTCTTGCTGCAAACCTAATGCCTCCCCCATTATTTTCTTCGTAATTATGATAATCCTAGGCATTTACAACTCAAGAATCCGGGAACCTCTGGAAACTAATGCAGTCGGCAACGGTGATACCTGAGGAGGCATTTGAATTTTCTAGTTTGATTTTGATTTCTTTGACTAGCTATAACACCAGCACCAAGGAGCTTTAAAATTTTAAAAATTTTAATATTTAAAATTTAAAAGCTTTAAAATTTTAAATAAAAGCTTTAAAAGCATTGATTTCCAGAATGCTAATTGTATCCTGTGAGTTATTTCCTTCCAACAGATTTTGTTATGCCTGCCATATGTTATTCTTGGAAATCTGTTATCCAGAGCAGCATTTCCTATTTAGCTCAGACTCTTAAGTGCAGATAGCTATATATAAGTTAGTGTCACATATCAAACCGTGATTTAGTAATCCCCCGTTTGCTGGATCCTATATAACATCCTGGCTTAAGCCAGCAAACTTTGTTGAGCATGTTGTGTGAATTTGTGTTTATAGCCTAACTTTCCATTTTCTTAATGTGTGGGGCCCTCAAATTAGGTACTGTGTAGGAAAAATAGGCCCCGCTTTGTCCAGAGATCTGTCTCTGTAGTCTTCTAGTTTTTGTGTCTTAAGAGCTTGTTCCACAAAAGCTAGAAACTTGTTATGTTGAAGATACACCTGATCATCAGAGCATGTGATATGATAGGTGAACCTATGACACATGTGCCGGAAGTGGCATGCGGAGCAATCTTTCCGGGCACATGAGCCATTGCTTGTTGTTCTCCTGACTTCCCGCACGCTAGCTGGTTTTTGCATGCATGGGAGCGCCACAAACCAGAGGAGCAGTGTCCTGGCACGCATGCATGCACTGGACTCCGGGTCTTCTGGCTTCCTGCATTCGCATGTGCAGCAGCCAGCTGGTTTTCACACATGCATGGACACCAGAAATTGGAAAACCAGCTGGTCGGTGCACATGCGCCAGAAACCGGAAGCACAGCTTCCCGGTGTGTGCATGCGTGCCGGTTATCTCTCCTTCCGGTTTCTGGCGCTCTTGACGTGCCAGCACTCTGATAGGCAATGCAATGCACTGGCTCTTTTCTAGCAACCTATGAAGTTGTCTTGTTTAACCAAATTGTACTTAATAAACCACATCAGCTGGGTTCACACAACTTTTAAGGCTTTACGTCACGGCTTTATTTTCCATCTTGGTTTTAAGTTCTACTACTATTCCCTAAGATACAAACAAGGAAAACACGTCATTGTTTTAGTTTGAGGCAGCCACCAGTTAGGTAATGTAGCCATACCTGTTTTTGATCTCCAAAGCTATGCTTCTTCACCTGAAAGCAGCTATTGGAACAGAAGGTCAGCAGCCCCCATGCCCTCACCTGTTCAACTTGTTTGTCTGGCTAGGTTCCTGTCACCTGGGCCCTATTTTTGGCTGGGCCTGGGATGGTTCTCTCACAGAAACTGTGGCCTCTGTGCTCATCCTTCACGATGCAGAGGACTCTTTCCCCAGGCCTCACTTAAAGCACAAGGCAAGAGGTGGCTTAACCGAGTAGCTCTGCTTTGTGTGTGTGTGTGTGTGTGTGTGTGACATTTGCTAATTTGAAAATAGTGACAGTTAGTACAAGAAGTAACGCCGAGGAACAGCTGCAACCCAGCCACCGTCATATAAAAGGAAACCGAGTCCAGCCTAGAATTGCAGCCTGAGAAAGCTCCTAAGACCCTCTGCAGTTCTTGTAAAGGGAGGGGAAGCACATTTAGAATAAGAAGATGCAGCTACAGGTGGTTCCTCATCTTATGACCACAATTGGGACCAGAGTTTTGGTCACCAGCACATGGGAATGGAACCAATTTTAAGACCCTTTTCTGCTGTGGTCATTAAGCCAAGGTGGCACAGTGGTTAAATGCAGCACTGAAGGCTACTTCAGCTGACTGCAGTTCTGCAGTTCGGCTGTTCAAATCTCACCGGCTCAGGGTTGACTCAGCCTTCCATCCTTCCGAGGTGGGTAAAATGAGGACCCGGATTGTTGTTGGGAGCAATATGCTGACTCTGTAAACCGCTTAGAGAGGGCTGAAAGCCCTATGAAGCGGTATATAAGTCTAACTGCTATTGCTATTGCTAAATCACTACCACTGTTAAGTGGACACGGTCATTAAGTGAATCTGGTGGTGCAACAGTTATAATACTCTGAGGATCGGTCATGTCATTTCCCCCCCAAGCCATCATAAATCTGAACTGTTGTTAAACAAGTAATCATACATCAAGGATTACCTGTATTAGTTTTATAGTAAAACTATTTTATACTAGGGATGCGGTGGCTCAGTGGCTAAGACGCTGAGCTTGTCAGTCAGACAGGTCGGTAGTTCGAATCCCTAGCGCTGCGTAACAGTGAGCTCCTGTTACTTGTCCCAGCTTCTGCCATCCTAGCAGTTGGAAAGCATGTAAAAAACATGCAAGTAGAAAAATACTGCCCACCTTTGGTGGGAAGGTAACAGTGTTCCATGCGCCTTTGGCGTTTAGTCATGCCGGCCACATAACCACAGAGACGTCTTCGGACAGCGCTGGCTCTTCGGCTTTGAAACGGATAAGCAGCATCCTCTAGAGTCGGGAACAACTATCACATATGTGCAAGGGGAACCTGTACCTTTTACCTAGAATTGGCACCCATGGCCTTGGTTTCTATTCCAGGCTACCTTGAAGAATAGCCGACATTGATTTTGTACATATGAACGCACTTCCTCTCTGCACCCCTTTATGTTCACGAGAATAGTGGGGAGGGGGCTTGCCAGAGACACTCTCTCGGGTTCCAGTTCTGATCCAAACTTGGGTTCCTCGTATCCCCCCCATTGCCTCGGCTGCTGTGCTGCTTCCTCCCGTTTCTCACGTTATTCCTCCTTCCCTTCGCATTGGAGCATCAGCCCTTCACGGGGTTCGAAGGAAGTCACCCAGAGGAGCCGGTCGTGGCCCTCCTAGTTCAGCGACTGGACGCCTTGCACGAAACCCTGAAACGGGAATTGCAGGAAGGAGCCCCGCTTGAATTCGGGACAAGGGCATCGTGCGAAAGGCGGCCACACCGGGGGAGACAGTTGCCGCGATGCAGTCGGGCAGCCTCGACTTCAACGTCGCTGGGGACCTCCGTCTTGAGTTCCGCAAAGTCGGGAGAGAAACGGCACCGAAGCACCTCGAGGCCGGCCCTGCGAAGGGAGAAAAGCGCCGGGACCCCTTCGAGCACCAGCCCCTTCCCACGAGGCCCGGGGGAAGACACAAGCAGGCTCGGGAGCTCTGGCATCCCCAGCTCAGAGAAGCCGAAGCATCTCCGCTCGGCGCGCCTATCTGCGGCGCACAGGTGGGGCAGCCGCTTCCCGAGCCCGGCCGCGGGAGCGCGCCGCGTCTCCCCGGCCCGCAAGGCGCCCGGCGGAAGGGAGGAGCTGGGGCGCGTCCCCGCGCGGCAAAGATGGCGCGCCCCGCCCGGGAGCGCGCACCCCCCCTCCCACAGCCGGCTCTTCCCCCGTACCAGCCAATGGCGGCGGGCACGTTGGGTAGAAGGGAGGCGCGGCCGGGCGGCCCGAGCCCCGGGCTCCGTCCCCAGAGCGCGCCTGGAGCGGCAGGCGGGGGAAGCGCCCTGCGCGCAGGCGAGGGGGCCGTCATTGCTCGCCAGCCGCCGGCGCCATGGCCACCCTCAGGTAGGTGGGCGCCTCGTGCCTCGCCCTGCCCGCCCGGGCTTTTCAAGGGATCCTCCGCGCCGCCTGAGGGGAGAAGAGCAGAGCGCGGGGATGCTCGGCCGCCCCCGCTGCCCCCCAAACGCCGCCAACTAAGTTGGCGGGACTTGCGCCGGCTCAGCGCTCCGCAGGCGCGTGCGGGGAGAGGCTGAGCTCTCTCGCGGTCAGGGAGGAGGGCAGCCGCCGCATCCCCTGCAAGCCACAGAGCGTGGCTGTTCCGCCTCGCGCCCGCCTCTGCCCGGCTCTTTTGGGCAGCCTCCCCGGACGGAGCGGTCTGTGGTGCTTGCTGAACCGGAGGGGGGGGGGGAGGTCTCTACTGGTTCGCCGGAGCCCCAGCAAGTGGTGATTGGAATCCAAAGCGTGAGCGTTGGCGCTCTGGATACCAAAGCGTGGGGTTGCTTTTAAGCGCAGGAGAGATAGAGGGAATCCGCCCGGAATACCCGGGACGCGCGGGGTCGGTTTAAGCGGGGAGGTCTGACCCTCTTTTTTCCCCCTCGAATCCACTCCCCCCCCCCGTCCCCCTAAAGATTTTGGGAAGCGGTGCACTGCAGCGATAAGTCGCCAAGCCGCTTAGGAACAAGTCTGGCGGATGATTACAGGGTTTTTTCTTCCCCAGCTCGCTTCAAAGGGGAAAAACAGCCCGGATCTTAAAAAACAACAAACCTTGCCCGGATCTGGATCCGAAGGGTTCTTTTTAGCTGTAATGCCGGTTGGCGGGCTCGGCTAGCGGCTTGGATTCTCCCAGCCAACCCGCTAAAGCTCTTCTCTATAAAGTTTCTGGCTCGGTGGAGCTGTTTCCTAGCCGCTCTCTTTGGAGAACCTCTTCCGATCCTGTGGCTTTTTCTGACCCCGCGGGGCAAGAAGCCTTCAGGCAAGGCTCCAGTTGATGGTTCTAAGTCAGTGGTTCCCAAACTTTTTTTTTTTTTTTTGCCCATGCCCTACCTAAACATCTCAAAAATCCTGATGCCTCCCTGTGACATATAATTCTTACTTTACTCAAAAAGTGAACTCTACTCACGTGTAGGAAGCCTAAAAGGCCATTCACTTGGTTTAAGCAAGGTTGAAATGGCCCCCATTAAAAAATCTAATTGTCCCCCTGTGGGGTCTGGGCCCCACATTTGGAACCACTGTTCTAAGTGAATAAACCGTGCCCAAAAAGCAGGGCCGGTGTGATGATGGTCTCAGCAATCTAATTGGAGTTGATGTTGAAACGCTTACCCGGATCAAAAGCAAAAAAAAGTATGCTGTGAATTTAGCCCAGTTTCCTTTGGAAAAGGCATTGCCAGGTGTTTTAGGCAAGGATGGGATTGCGCCATGCAGTTCTTGCAACAAAGCTTAGGTAGGAGGGCCTTCTCTGTGGCAGGCAGGACAGTATGGAAGAAGGGGCTCTTTCTGGTCTTGGATCATCAGGAGCCCTTTCAGGCTTTGGTTCTGGCCTTTGCCAAACCCCAAATTGCTCCGGGGATGGAGCAATTGGCTCTATAGTCTGCATGGATCCATAATCTGGCTGGATTAAGAGAGCCACAAGCCATCGGGGGTTTGTAAACAAATTCATTTAAATTGAAGTTTGAGATTCATGGATTCTATCAAGTCTCTGTAGTCCTTCCGATTTGATTCGGAAAAGCTGGGAACCCAAATCCATCAATACAGAACCTGCCTGAATCTTAATTCATCCACTTCTTATCCAATCTGAAGTTTGAGATAACCTGACGGGGGCACAGAGTTGTAGAAATTGCTGATGGATGGAATATGTTCCCTTTCTTTTAACCAAGTGCAGTTTTGCTGTGACTGCCATAATATTGGATGGCTTTCTGTGTTTAATGTTCTGCTACAATTGCAAAGGACGCAGTGGCTCAGTAACTAAGCTTGCTGATCAGAAAGGTCGACAGTTTAGCGGTTCGAATCCCTAATGCCGCTTATCGGAGTGAGCTCCCATTATTTGTCCCAGGCTTCTGCCAACCTAGCAGTTCGAAAGCATGTAAAAAATGCAAGTAGAAAAATAGGAACCACCTTTGCTGGGAAGCTAACAGCATTCCATGTGCCTTCGGCATTTAGTTATGCCGGCCACATGACCACGGAGACGTCTTCAGACAGACTCTTTGACTTTGAAACAGAGATGAGCACTGCCCCCTAGAGTCAGGAATGACTAGCACATGTGTGTGAGGGGAACTTTTACCTTTATCTTACAATTGCAAGTGATTGTAAGACTTTCAACATAGTTCTGAAATAACAGATATTTCAGATATCAGAATAACCAATTATATACCTATGGGTCCAGTACGTTCAGGGTAGTTTAGCTGAAATTCTTTAGACTTTACAACAATTGCTTTACAACAATGTATAAACCCCATTACAAAGGGAGCTTCATGGCTGAACATTGATTTTCCGGTTTTCCAAGTTTATTTAACAGGACTTATATATCACTGGAATCAAAGCCAACTCTGAGTAGCGAACATACCCTATAAATAAAGCTGAAATATGCCAGTAATATTCCTGTCTTCCCAGAAGACTCTTATTAATTAATTTTTGGTAACGAGGCGTCTCAACTTTTTGAGAGCTGATTGCAGGCTTGAATTTTGGCACTAGTCAAGGCCAGAGGGGAAAAATAAAATTACTGGGGGGGAAAACCTGTGGCATGATGTTTGAAAATGAACTGAGGCTTTCTGTTTGCCAGTCTCGTGGAAAATACAGTTTCACTGCAGCTCAGCCTACATGAGGCCATCCTCTTGAAATTTCTAGAATGGCCTTCTCTAGAAATCTCAGAGATGCAGTGGCTCAGTGGTTAAGACACTGAGCTTGTCAATCAGAATGTTGGCAGTTCGAATCCCTAGTGCCGCGTAAAGTAGTGAGCTCCTGTTACTTGTCCCAGCTTCTGCCAACCTAGCAGTTCGAAATCACATAAAAAATGCAAGTAGAAAAATAAGAACCAATTTTTGTGGGAAGGTAACAGTGTTCGGTGCGCCTTTGCCGTTTAGTCATGCCAGCCACATGACCACAGAGACATCTTTGTACAGTGCTGGTTTTTCGGCTTTGAAACGGAGATGAGCACCGCCCCCTAGAGTCAGGAACGACTAGCACATATGTGCAAGGAGAACCTTTGCCTCTACTTAGAAACCTCATTTTCAGATCTGTTGGTGAACTGAACCTGAAAGAGACAATATGACATGTGAACATTCTTTTATAAACTTTGGACTAGCTTGTGACATGGAGCTTATGAATTGGAAGCATCTTCTTAAAAGAGTTACAGCTGTAGTCATTTATTGTGATACATTTCTGTTAACATCAATAATTTCCATGATCCTCTTCGCTTGTAGTGAGATAAGTCAGCAGACTTGTTCATTATCATCAAATAAACCTCTACGCACCTTTTTTTTCTTTTACAAAAAGGATTTTTAATCTTGGATATTTTTTTAATTTACTTTTAAAAAAATTAAATTCTTAAAAAATGTAAGTTTAATTTTTTTTTCATTTATGTATTTTAATGTCGGATTAAAAAAACCTGACACAGGGCTCATTTGGCTGATAAAATCTAGGCATTGGTGTCTGAACAGGGCCAGTTCGACTTCCTAAAATGTTTCTAAAACCTTTGGGTTCCATTTCAGACGTCAAAAGTTCTGGGCTCCCTTTGAGAAAAAGATTGTAATCTTTAATTAACTGGAGTCAAAATAAACCATTAAGAATGTTTGCTTCCCCCACCCCAAACACAGACACGCACAGACACTTTTAAACTCTTAATTTTAGTTAGTAGTAATTAATAAGCTAGAGATGAATCATAAAATACATTTTATCCAGAAAGACCAGCATAAAAATTTGATGCATCTGTTTTACCCTGATGGAAATCAGCGATCACTTTCGCCAAGGATGTAAGTCAGGGCTGTGAGCATGCAATCATGTGCTGGCCATGCCCATGCCTGGTTTAGCGATACGCCACCATGACGACACGAATTTGACACCCTGCTGTAAATGCATTCTATGTAGCAATAACAATCAAGTTCTATTTCTACCAATTAAATAAATATTAGAGATTGAAATGTGGAAAGCACATGCTCTATCCATGACTCCTTTTAAAAATTCGTAGCCTTTGGGGCATATTGCTATGCTGATAGGTATTTGCTCAACATATCTCAAGGCCAGAAAAAAGCTAGCTTACAGGAATTGATCAACAAAACTTTGATCTAATGTTTGCTTTCCAGCAAATGGAGTGAATTTAAATGGTTCCTCAGGCATCAGATGCCCACAAAGTTGCTTTTTTCCCTTTGGTTTTTTAAAAAAAAATCTGGATTATAGATAAAGCAGCTTGAGCTATCTTCAGGATTTTTCAAGTGTGCCTCTTGATAAAATAACATTTGAGGATTTCAAAAGCCACTTAGCTGCTGTGAACTCTGTGCTGCCTTGTGCTTTTTACACAAACACAGAAAAGCTTAAAAACAAATCTGTGAAAGGTCTTGATTGATCTCTGTTTGGCGCAGTGGTTTAGGTCATTTATTAATCCTGACTTCCTGGGAGAGAGAGAAAGGTTTTGCAGTCTCAATGTGGTTGTATATGTATAGCTTGTATAGGTAGTCCTCACCTTAGAACCACAATTGAGCCGAAATTCCCCCTGCTAAGAGAGACAGATGATCAGTGAGTTTTGTCCCCTTTTACGATCTTTCTTGCCACAATTGTGAAGTGAATCACTGTAGTTTTTAAGTGAATCTGGCTTCCCTTATTGACTTTGCTTGTCAAGAGGGTCACAAGAGGGGAATCACATGACCGTGGGCAGGACACTGTGCTAAGAAGGAAGGAAGGAAGGAAGGAAGGAAGGAAGGAAGGAAGGAAGGAAGGAAGGAAGGAAGGAAGGAAGGAAGGAAGGAGAGAATGCAGTACTGCAGGCTGACTCTGGCCACAGCCAGGAGTTCAATCCTGACTGGCTCAAGGTTGACTCAGCCTTCCATCCATTGGTGGTCAGTCAAATGAGGACCCAGATTGTTGGGGGCAAAAGGCTGACTCTGTAAATCGCTTAGAGGGGGCTCTAAAGCACTGTGAAGCGGTATATAAATCTAAGTGCTGTTGCTATAAGTGACTTTTCAGTGCCACTTTGAATGGCCACTAAATGAACTATTGTATATTGAGGATTTATAAGTACTCTGAAGTTTGTAAAATGAAGTAACTTGAATAACTTTCTCTTGCAGTGAAAATGTCCTCTTTGGAATGGGAAACCCTCTTCTTGACATCTGTGCTGTGGTGGACAAGGATTTCCTTGACAAGTAAGTCTTGAAACTGTTTATACATCTAAAACACTTTGGCTACAGCAACACTTTTGGTAATACTTTTGTCATTCTGTGCTTCTCCTCTGCTCCGTCCTCTTGGGGTAGACCTGGCTTGCTTTATTGCACCCCAGTAATATATTAACATGTACAATTTTACTTAGATTTCTATTTCTGTGCAATATGCCAGAAATGTTCTCTTGTTGAAGCCATCCAAAATTAGAATGCAGTGGGTGTAGACCAGTGGTCACCTAGTGGTGTTCTGCGAGAAAATTTTGATGATCCGCAAAAAAATCTTTGCATTTTTTATATTGCACTAAATCAGGGATCCTCAAACTACAGCCCACCAAAATCATTTAATCCTGTTAGCTAATGGGATGGGGTCCTTCAGGCACTTAGCTTGCCTGCCCCTCCCTCCCTGAGAGTCCAGGCGCTTCAGTGAGGAGCGCACGAAACTTCAGCCAGCCTCCTCTAGAGAGACAGAGTTTTCAGGAGATTGATCAAGAGCCTTGGCTGGCTACAAGACAAACATTCATTCTTGACCATATTTGAGATTCCTAGCTGCAATGAACAGCAAAGCTAGGGTTGACCCCAGGTGCTTCTCTCTGCAAACAGGCAGCCAAGCTAAGTGCCTGAAGGACACTATCCCGTCACTAATTCACTAATTCTTCAATTAACTTCATTTAAAATTATGAAGTTAGTGGTTCTTGAGGTCTGAAAGGTGGGTGACCCCTGGTGTAGACCATCACAGACTGTTTGTGAATCTTTATCGGCTGTGAATCAACATAATTCACAGCCGTTTAAATAAAGTTTTTAGTTAGTATAGCCTTTATTGTCATTGTACAAAATAAATACAATGAAATTGGTTTTTGGGACTAAGTATGTGATTTTTACTTAATCAGGAAGCCTAGGTCAGAACATAAACCAGAATAAAATGATGTCTTACTGTTGAATTAAAAAAGACTCTGCTGAGATGTGAAGATGACAGAAATGGCATAGGCTTTATATATCAGTATTGCAATCCCGCTTAAACTAGTTTTGAATTATCTACCCTTTTTCATCAGTCTCACTGCTTTACTTTTTTTCAGTAGGATAAAAGTATCTGTATAAGGCCTGATTTGGACAAATATTTGTCCCAGAAAATTCTGGAATATTCCTAGTGTTGTACTCCCAAAATCAGTTCTTGCCGACTGCAGTGCAGTGGTTGTATAATGAGATTCACATATTTCAATAGCCAGTCTTTTGTGGAATCACAATTTATTGAATAAACCACAATTGTGGGAAGTGCAAAAGATGCTTGTGTTCTGAGCTGTAGCTTCCAAATCACAACGACTGATGTTGCACAACATGTTGAAGGACAGATGCACAAGCTACATTGGCTTAGCCTCAGGTGAGAAATGAATGTGGGTCTTGTCTTAAAATCTCTGGGAGGCCTTCAGTCAGCAAAGTGGAAAAACATGGGCATAGGCATCTAAGAAAAACCACAATGATGCCGTCATGCAAATAAAACAATTTATATGTTTCATTTTTTAATTATATATTTTTTCATATTATTTTTAAGGAATGCAGTGGCTCAGTGGCTAAGATGCTGAGCTTGTCGATCAGAAAGGTCGGCAGTTCAGTGGTTCGAATCCCTAGCGCCACATAACGGAGTGAGCTCCCGTTACTTGTGCCAGCTTCTGCCAAACTAGCAGTTCAAAAGCACCTAAAAATGCAAGTAGAAAAATAGGAACCACCTTTGATGGGAAGGTAACAACATTCCGTGCACCTTTGGTGCTTATTCATGCCGGCCACATGACCATGGAGACGTCTTTGGACAGCGCTGCTCTTCGGCTTTGAAATGGAGATGAGCACCGCCCCCTAGAACTGGAAACAGCTAGAACATATGTGCGAGGAGAACCTTTACTATATTATTTTTATAAATAATTCAAGGTGACGAACCTACCTAACACTCCTTATCCCTTCTCTTTTCTCCATAACAATTACTCTGAGATGGATTAGACACACAGAGAGAGAGATACTGGTCCAAAGTCACTTAGTTGGCTTTTATGCCTAAGGCAGGGCTAGGGATTCAAGTCTCCTTGTGATGCCCAAAATCACCCAGTTGGTTTGGCTTCCAGGATAACACAGGACTAGAACTCGCCATCTCCTGTTTTGTAGCCTGGTGCTGTGACCACTAGACCAAGGGTCTCCAAACTTGGTAATCATGCTGACTGGGGAATTCTGGGAGTTGAAATCCACAACCTTTAAAGGTGCTAAGTTTGGAGACCTTTGCACTACACCAAGTCATGATATAATGTTGGTCATATTCAGGGGTGGGTTTCAACCGGTTCGCGGCGGTCCCTGTGAACCGGTTGGTCGGCGAACCCGGAAGTAAGTAACTTCCGGGAACGGCGAAGGGCGCACCTGCCCGCCCGCGGTCCTTACCCGGTTTTGACGAGTTCTGTGCTTCCACGCATGCGCAGGATGCATACAGCGCCTGCACGATCCTCCAGGAGCAGCTGGAGCATTGCACAGACGCTAGTACGCATTCATGCACCGCGCGCGTGTACGAGGACGCCGCCGGCCCTGTTCCAACCGAACCAGTTGGAACGGGGCGAGAAACCCACCCCTGGTCATATTATATAAAGACATAGCTGGCCCCTTTCTTGTCTTTTGAACAATGACATCATAATGTACATGTCATGGTTTGTCTTTCTGATCAACCTCTAAACATTAACAAGTGGGGGGAGAACAACACAACTCTCACAGGTAAAATACTCTTTGTGAATTTCTCTGGGCATTCCTTGGCAGACGAAAGATCTTCCTGACTTAATTTTTGTGAGTTTATCTAGCCCTAAATCTTTTGCTTTTTTCCCAGAAGGTACTTTATCAATCTTTTCTTTTTGTCATGTAGAAAACATTTCTTTCTTAGTCATATGATTTCTTCTCTTGTTTAGTTAAAAAAAACCAGTCACCTTTCGTTCCATTTTGGTTCCAATATCATAAATATTTGATTGCCAAAAAGAAAAATAGAATGGAAAACACACTCATTGTTTCCCTTTTTACATTTCCTGATATGTTAGAATTTTATGTGACTATCATTTTCCAGTCTCAGTATTTTGACCACTCCCAACACATGTGAATTTTTAAATTAAACAGGATAGACAAATATTTACAATTTCCATTATTGCTATCTCAATTGTTGCTTCTTTTTCATTATTTCTGGATTTCAGAGGATTTAGGTAAAATGATAATTAAGGGCACTGATGTAAATTTGTCATAGTAACATATTCTCTGGTTTCTTGGTTTCTAGCTTTTCATATGCTCATCAGGTTGCATCTTTAAAGAAATAGTGTCATGAAATAGCTGACCTAGATCTGTCTAAAATCTCATCCTTCTTGATTAAGGGGCTTTTTTTTTTTAAAGAAGGCTTTTCTGTGTTTAGAACCTGTCTGGAATGGAAGAAGATAATTTCCTTCTACAAAATGAAATTGACCCCTTCCATCTGGTTTGGTGTTTTGTCGTCGGGAGTCCCAGAGGTGTTTTTTTCCAAAAGGCAGCTGGATTATCTTGTTTTTTTCTCTGAAAAAAATTCACTTCTCATGCAAGAAGCTTCTTCAACCAAATTGACTAGGATGGTATTCTGACTTGAAGGTTGGATTAGAACATGGGTCATCAAACTACGACCCGTGGGCCGCATGTGGCCCGTGGAAGCCATTAATCCGGCTTGTGCAGGACCACGAGGCTGCCCTACCCACCCTTCAGCCGATCGCAGGACTTATCTTCGGGAGCCCCACGGGCTGGAACTGAAATGTGAGGCCAACAATTTTGGCCTGCAGACACATTCTGGAGATGAGGGAAGTGAAAAACGGGGCACACAGAGACTCCAGGAGACCAAAAAACTGGGCCATCTTCGCCTGTTTTTGGTCTGCAGATTACTTCTAGAGGCAGTGGGAGGTGAAAACAGGGCGCACAGACGCCCCAGGAGGCCAAAAAATGGGCAAAATCGCCCCATTTTTCACCTCTCCTGTCTCCAGAAGGTAAAGAGAGATAGATGATAGATAGATAGATAGATAGATAGATAGATAGATAGATAGATAGATAGATAGATACATACATACATACATACATACATACATACATACATAAGAGAGAGATGGAGAGGGAGAGAGAGAGAGAGAGAGATTTCTCAAGCTCCTTGGGGCTGAGAAGAATTGCTGCAAAACTAAGTTTCCTGAAGTGGACCACTAGACTCCTAAACAACTGAAAAAACAATCTAGTAAAAAGAAAAGTCAAGCAAAAGAGCAACATGCAAACAAAAGCAAGTAAAACATCCCCAAGAACAAAACAAGTTTAATGTGTGTGGATTGTTTAATGGACTGTTAAATTGGCCACTCCCACCTAGTCACATGACCACCTACCTACGCCCACCCAACCGGTCTGTCCCCCCCCCCCCCCCAGCAGTCTGAGGGACTCTGAATTGGCCTCCAGTTTAAAAAGTTTGAGGACCCCTGGACTAGAAGATCTCCGAGGTCCCTTCCAGGCCTATAATTCTGTGTTCTATGAACGGAGAGCTTCAGATACCAAAATTGAGATTTGGCACTTTAGTAACATTTGCAGATTGCAAGGATCCTTGTTTCTCCCCTAACCATTTGCAAACCTTGAATTATGGGGGCTAGTCCATTTTTGGTTTCCAAAAGTAGCCCCTCCTTAAACTTTGGTGTGTTTCTTGAAGCAAATCAACAGGCTGCTTAAGAGGTTCTCCATTCACTTCTTGGCAGTTTAGGGTGTGGCTTTTTACTAGCAGAAATGAAACTTCAAGACTTTGTTGACTCTGTTCAGCATGAAAATTTTGACCCAATGCTTTAAATACATTTTGTGGTTAGGGAAAAAATACAGTGGAGGAGATGATGGGCCTCTCTGTCAGCATTTCCCTAGAAGAAGGAGAATCACTCTGCTTTCACTGCCACTTCCTACCCCTAATGTAAAACCTAGTGGGTGTTTTGAGAGACTTGAGTCAGAGGAGGAATCCGGTTCTTTGCCAGTGTGGGAGAGTCTGTGGGAAGTCAGTGTGGGAGAGAGAATCGGTTGATGTGAAAAGAGATAACCCAGGTCCAGATGTGAGGTGGCTTCACATAATCTTATCACCTGTTCGTTGCACACCGAAAATGTGAGTGTGCATGTGTGCACATTTGCTTTGCTCACTGCGTGCCTTCTGCACATGCGCGTGGCGATCCACACATGTGTTTTGCTTGCACGCGCATCTTGCATGTGCGCGGCTTAGAAAGCATGGCTAAATAGGACAGCATAGCACCAGGACAGGTGAGCGGGCTCACCCGCAGGTCATCACTACCAGTTCGCCCAAACCAGTCCAAACTGGCTGAATACCACCACTAGCGCTGTGGGAAGGAAACGTTCCAGACCTGTCTTTGTGGACTCGTTGATTCGCTATAAGTCCGCCTGCAAATTCACTTTTTTTTAGCAGATTTATTTTATTATTTTTCCCTTCTACAACACCTTACAGTCATTACATCAACATTGTTATCTCATCATACCTGTACATATATATATAATATTTCGCTTCTATACTTACATACTTTATACACAGTTCTATATATATTTATATATATTGTTTTTTGGCTTAATTAATTTTATTCTTGTTTTGCAGCCATTTGTACCAATTGTTCCAAATTTCATAATATTCCGACTCTTCTTTATCTTTTAATTGCAGTGTTAATTTGTCCATCTCTGCACAATCCAAAGTTTTTTTTATCATTAATTCGTCCGAGGGGGTATTATTTTGTTTCCAGCATTGGGCAAATGCTATTCTAGCTGTAGTTAGCAGATGTGTTAATATGTACTTAATTTTCTTTGTATATTTCCCTTTGATTATTCCCAGTAGAAAGATTTTGGGTTTGTATTTTATCTGTTCTCCTGTAATTTCTTGCACCCATTTCCAAATTTTTGTCCAATATTTTTGTCTTTCCAGGCAGGTCCACCATATGTCATAATAAGTCCCTTGTACTTTTTTACACGTCCAGCAGGTCGGCTTCATGTTTGGGTACATTAACAAATTAACTTTTGACATTTTTCACAATTAATGTTTTTACTCTTGGCCGGCATGAAAACACTCTTTCCATAAAATCTTGTGCTTCTTGAATTTGCCAGCGGGGTGAGTCTAAACAGCCAAGCCAAGCAATGCTAGGAGGGTCTCCAGGCTCCCTCCTGAGATACTTAGCAAAGGTCTCTGCTTGCTTCTATAATACCGAAGTGAGAATTAGAGACTTTCTGGACAGACAGTTGGGTAAATGGCATGCCAGCTGTGATTTCCACCCTGCAGTTACTGGCTTGACGATGAGGCCAATTGTGGCTTGGTCTCCCTTGTGCTCCAATCCAGCCTTGGTTTTGTATTTCATTATTGACTTCTGCCAGAAATTGGGGAAGCTTTCGCTGATGCATCCAGGGGTGGCATTTACTTACTGTATTTTTCAGAGTATAAGATGCTTCGAAGTATAAGATGCACCTAGCTTTTGGGGAGGAAAACAATGGGAAAAAAATCTGCTTCTGCCTCCCAGCAATTTGCTTCCTTGCAACAAACAGCAAACAATACAGACAATATATACTGTTTGTAGTATTATATTATAGACTATACTTGTACAGATGCTGTTAAAATTGATGTGCTTTCTAGAAGTATAGTTATTCTCTGCTATTTAAAAGAAGATACAATAGCACCGGGCCTAATCAGATCAAGCATTTATTTTAAAAAGCTTCATTTTGTTAAGATGTCTAGAACAATAATAAAGCAGTCTTTAAAAAAAGTCTAATAATTTGAACATTCTATAGGCGTTTATAGTTATTGACTTACCTCCTTGCAGCAAACAGCCTGTTTAGCACAAGATAAAAAATTTGCTTCTGCCTCCCAGCAATTTACCTCTGGAGCAAATAGCAAAATTTCACTTTCAGTTTAAGTGCCTTCCGATCATCAGCTGTTTCAGGCTGCAGGGATTGCTACAGCCTATTGCAGCCTCTGCAAGCCCCATTTTCCCCATTTTCTGCAAGGAGGTAAATTGCTGAAAGGCAGAGGCCAAAGGGTGGGGGCCAGTGGTGGGTGGGTCTACATTCAGTGTATAAGGTGCACCCAAATTTTCACCCTCTTTTGGGGGGGATGCGTCTTATACTCCGAAAAATACGGTACCTTCCCTACCGGTTTGCTCACTTGCACGTGCCACATCTGTGCATGCGCTCCGGCTTCCACACATGTGCTTTGCCTTTAAAAAGAGCCTAAATGGGTTGCCGTAGAGCAAGTGCGGGTGGGCAGGACCACCCGCAATTTCCACTACTGGTTCGATTGAACCAGTCAGAAACTGCAGAATGCCACCTCTAGTTTCATCCCTCTTCATCCTTCTTTTGGGTTGGGATGGGACAATCAATTGCCTTCAGCTCTAATTGCTTGAAGATACCAAAAAAAAAAAAAAAAAAGATGCCATAACCTCCACAAGGATGCCCTTGTGACTCAGGACAATAACCATTGAATTGTTTCTTTTGTCCTGCCAGTTTTACACAGCATCTTGAAATGCCCCACTGCTGGTTGATAAAGCAGGCTATAATGACCCAGCAGTACAAGCAATTCTTACTTTCTGATATTAATCCTAAAATAACATGACATTTTCAGCTTCTGTGTAGCAGCGTAGAAAATTAACAAAGAATAATTAAGAGTAATTGAACTTGTTTGAGCCCGGAATGTCTCGGTCTCAACATTACCTCACTGAACATTTGTTGTTTTTTATGTCAGTGATTGTATGGTCCCTTCCTCAGATTTGTCAGGAGCAACACAATTCCAAATTTGAAGTTAGTTTTAACAAATAAGAATTGTTTTCTAGCCTTTTTTATGTACTGCTTATCCTTATTTATTATTGAATGTTTTGGATATTCAGAAAGTATTTTTGCCTGCTTTTTCCTTCTGCTGGTTAATGACTGTAATAAAGTGATTTGAATTTGGGGCTATCAACTGTTCTCTTGTTTTCATGCCAGCTGAGTGTTTATTGCTTCTTCTTGGCAGAGACACCCCTGTCTTTAGAGTTAATGTTATTAAATTTTAGGAGGTTAAATTTTGAGTTCTTTTTAGAGGGTTTTTCAGATGCCATACGTTGATGTGCATGACTTGCTTTACCTTGAAAAGTGGTGATGTGTAGAGTCTTGCTTAATTAAAGCAATGTTTTCATGGTTCAACAACACGGGGATTTTAAGACCGTGAAGAGTATGTTATTTCTTATTAGCCCAATTCTGTAAGTCAGCTGAGGCCAATTTACTCACTGGCTGTGTGTGATGAATTGCTATACAGTATGTGTTTAAGTAGCGAAACTGCATTGTGCTTTTAAGATGCAGAAACCGCTCACATTTCTGTTATAGTTCCTGCAATATAAATCCCACATCTAGCAAACTGCATTGCAAATGTGAAGTCCAGTTGTTTTATTTATTTGTTTGCGGAGTGGAACTATGAGAATTTGTCAACGGAAAGAAATGCTTGTTTCTAATTTTAACCTTTATAGCAAGATTTTTGCCACATAATTTGTGTGTTCAATCCAGAAGGTTCCTGTTGTGGCCCGCCAGTGGCCAGGAGAGCTGGCAGCAAATTTGGACAGTGAGGAGGTTGGGGAGGAACATGGGCCAGTCCTGGAGTCTGGGGAAGGCTCTGATGAGGGCTCTGTGTCAGAGGCAGAGATGGGGCCAGGGCCATCTGACAGTTATCAGCTGCCTTCAGAGTCAGACATCAGTGAGGCAGATGAACATCTGGAGCCTGTTCCCAGTGTGCACATGCGCAGAGTTGCCAGATGAAGGGAACAGCTAAAGAACAGGGGTCGACTTGGGATTAAGGCCACAGGTGAATGATGAATGGCCCCTCCCAGAGAAAATAAAAGAGGAGCGAAAGGGGAATGAAGTTTGCAGGAGACAATTTGTTCGCTTATTTGGTTCGGTTCCACCACAAAACCGCGGAGGACAAAATCGCGCTCGACGAAAGCGCGCATTTGACGTCATCACAGCGCGACGAAAACATCGCGCTGTGATCGAAAAATGTAAAAATAAAGCGAAAACCTTACCCTAACCCCCCCAAACCTAACCCTAAACCTAACCCTAAACCTAAACCTAACCCTAAATGTAACCCTAAACCTAACCGTTAACGTAACGCTAAACCTAACGCTAACCCTTAACCTAACGCTAAACGTAACCCTAACGCTCTAAACCTAACCCTAACCCTTAACCTAACCCTAACCCTTAACCTAACCCTAACCCTAAACCTAACCCTTACCTTTATGTGAATCGGCTTGCTTTAATTTTAATTTTATTTCAATTTTTAATTTTTTTCGTCGCGCTGTGATGACGTCACATGCGCGCTTTCGTCGAGCGCAATTTTGTCCTCCGCGGTTTTGACGGGTCACGATTTGGTTTGTGATTCTCCGAGACTCCTTGCTAAGTTTTGCAGATATCGGCCTGTCAGCTCTCGAAGCTAGATAAGGTATGTGACTGTAAATCCTCCCTTGAAAGACTTTGCTGGATGTGAATGAGCAGAATTCACAGTAAATTAATAAAGGGAGTTTTTTATATATATTAAGTTTTTTATTTTTTTCATTTTCATAATATATAATCACATGTATACTATTACATAATCAACATTGTACTGTATTATTAAATGTTTATATCAATTCATCTTTCCATCAACTCCCAAAGACAATTATTGGCTCTTCTGCTCTGCATTCACCATATTTATCATTTTCTTCTCCGTCTCTCCTCCCCCTCCCCACCTCCTTTCTTCCCCCTGTCATCCTTCTCTTCTCTACTTCCCCTTCTTCTCTCCTTTTCCTCTCTCCCTTTTCAACTCCTCCTTTCTCTCCTCCTCTCCCCCCGTGCCCTCTCTCCTCTCCCTCTCTTCTTCCCTTACCTCTCTCCTCTACTTCACACTCTTCATCTCATTTACTTGGTGTATTTCAGCTTCCGAGCAAGCTCCATTTTATGCTGATGGTATTTATAATTCCTTTTCAATATACATATTTAATTTTAACATATATCTTCCTCCTCATGTAAAAAAAAAAAGAACAGAAAAGTATACATATATAGTCATTGTGCTTTTAACACACACACACCCCAGCCTAATTTTGGCCGAGATATAGACCTGGTTACAATTCCCAGCTATTCTCATCATTATATTTATATAATTATACATCCTTACATGCCCCCAATTTGTGATTCTGTCTTTAAATCTCAATAATTTCCCATTGTAAGTATATTCCATGTTCCCCCTCCATTTTTCCATATCTTGGATTAGATTACCCTTAATTATCTATAAATGGAATCCTTACTGTTCAATGTTCATTACAGTTCTCTTAATCTACTCTATAGAATAGCAAGCGGTACACATCTCACTTTGTTCATCATCTTAAAAGTTCTCTATATGTCCATGTTTCATACATTTTAACTCATGCTTAATTGTCCTTCTATTGTCATATTCAATCAATTAGCAACTCAGTTTAATTTTCATGTATAAAAGTGAATCACAAACCTCTGCTTTACAGTCTCCCCATATCAGGAATATTTGTCCATATTCCATATATTTTAACCATTATTTAATTATCTTTCCATTATCATATTCAATCAGTTAGCAACTCCCATTTTATTGTCATATTTAGGAATAAACCTTATTTAGCTTTATATTTTCCCATCTAACAATTTCTAGTTGTCTGATTTTTCCTAGTAAGTCTTTTTCCCCACTTCTCTGTTCCTACCTTCTCCCTTTTCTTTGTTTTGACACATCCACCCTCTTTAATTTTCCCCAAGCCACCATCAAAAAGATCTTTTATATTTCTCTTCGTTGGGGCGTAAGCTCTACTTCAATTTTCCTTAAGCCACTGACAACCTCCAAAACATCTTTTGTCTGCTTTTTATTCCCTTTTGTTGGGACACACCCTCCTTTTACAATTTTCCCTCTACCACTGCCAAATCCAATGGAGTTTTTTGTCTGTTTTATTTCCCTCCTTTTCTACCCCTTTATTATCTTGCCCCCCTTCTTCTTTGTCTTCTTCTTTAAATACCTGCTTCTCTGAGTTCAGAATTCTATTTAGGCTTGATTTTAATGATTTATGCATATATATTTTTTTATAATTTCACATAGTTCTTCAAAATCCCAGCTGTCCATAATGTCCAATTCCAAAGTTACAGTTAGTTATACAGTTCTTATTTCAGAGTTCTGATCCACTTTAAATTTATCTACTTCAGCTGCTGTGGGGAAGAGCGACGGGAGCCGTCTTGGTCTTTTGTTTTTCCTTAATGTCCAATTCCAAAGTTGCAGTTAGTTATACAAGTCTTATTTCGAGGTTCTGGTCCACCTTAAATTTAGTTAATTCAACTACTGTGAAACCAGAAGAGAAGCTGGAGCTATCTTAATCTTTTGGGGGGGAAAAAGGAAGGAAAAAAAAACCTTCATATTTTCCAGTTTTTGACTCTGTTATTATTTCCTTTCCTTGCCACTCCTCATCTCTCATTGGTTATAGCTGCTCAAAATATATTATTTGGAATAAGCTTGCATACAGCCAAAATTCGAGTATGCTTCTTCTTTGCCTCCTGCTTTTCCAAGTTCTGATATACGACGTTTGGTTAATTAGAATTTCCCACAGAGGCAAGTTTAGGTTATCAGTTGTCAGTGAGGAGCTAGAGCTTTTTTCTTGATCTTTCTCCCTTGTTGTATTCCATCTCTCATTAATTGGGATTACTTAATATATGTTAGTTAAAAGACACTCAGACGAAATAAATCTTCACGCTCCTAGACTCCTTTAAAAACACAATCTTTTCAAGTCGGAAGCCAAATTTAGAGTTAGTATTTGAGTGGGTTTGTCACTTTTCCAGTATGCTGCTGGGAGAGTACAAGCATAGGTTAAACTCAGCCAATCTGCCCAGGACTGAATTGAAACTTTAGCCATGCCTCTGGTGTTGCCTTGACTTGCCAGATTTTCAATTCAGTCAAAGCCCAGTGGACACGTTTTAGTTTCTCTCCAGTCCTTTCAGATTGGCTTGGACACTTATAATTATTTTTTATTGTTAGTGTGAGTTTTTTCCTTCCTTTTTTTAGTTCCCTAGAGAGCAGGAGAGGTGAGAAGTTCCCTTGGATACCTTTTTCTCCTCCTTTCTGACTTTCCCCGGCTTCCACGGTGTCCTGGGCTCACTCGGGTGCTGTGGAGGTCGCAGGCAGCTGCCGGTTGCTGCATGGGGTCGGAGTGCCGATGCCCACGCAATCGAGCTAGTTCTTATCATCTGCGTGGTTGTTTTTTCCCGGCAGGGGTTTCTGTGGCCACTATCCGTGGTCGCTCAGGGAGCCGGCTGTTGGCGTGGAGCCTCGGCAGGCTTTTTTTCTACTCCCGGCAGCCATTTTGGATTGCCTTTTTGGCATGGCCACCATTTTGTTTTTGCGTTTTTTCTTGGGATTGCTCCCTGCAGCTCAAGATCTTCATTGGTCTCAGTGGTCAGGCTCATTTTTGCTACATCTACGCTGGTGCTGGGAGTGATTGGATCGCACTTGAACTGCTGCTTTTCCTGTGGTTTCGGCAGGAGGGGCTACAACAGGGTTTGTTACAGTGTGATTGGTCCAGAGACTGAGGGATTTTTCTTAAGTATCCTCCTTTCCCTCTCGGCTCCCAGTTTCCCTCAGTCTTTGGTCCAAGCACTAGCTGTGTCTCCAGTGAGGTACAATTAAAGTATTGATTTGATTAATTGGATATCCTAAATTTGATTAAAACAGACTGTGGCCAAAGAGACTGTTACAGTCTCACGGAGAAAGGGGGTGGGCTTGCCTCCTACCCTGTGACCAGTCAGTAAACTGCCGGCTCCTTCAGAACTCAGCAATGGCAGTTTTCTCAAGTTACAGTCTCTGCAGCTCAAGCGCGGCCTCTAGTGACTTAAGATTTACTGCTCGGCCGATCTGCTTTCAGCACCGGAGCTTTGCTTTACTATTGGAGGCCACACCTGTTTAAATTAGCCAAACGGCGTGACCCAAGGAGGCTGGAGGACTGCAAATCCAGGCACAGGAGTCTCAAGGACTTGGCTCGTTGCGAGGCTAATCCCTCAGAGCCAATTTTCAGAACCCTAAGATCGCCCGTTTCATCACCCATGAGGCGCGGCAGCATTTTTGGTGCAACCTCATGGGTGGTGGCCTCTTGCCGCAATACCAGCAATGGCCTGCTTCGGGACTGCGGATCATGTCTGCAGCGTGGCCAGGGATCGCGGCCAGCAGACAATCGCAGTCCATCCGATAGACACGTGAGTGAGGCATGGCCTCCACAGTTCCAGAACCACAGGCCCAAGGAGATCTAGTGAAGGAGGGCCAGGGCAGATTTAGACCCAGGGCAGCGGCCTCCAGACCTACAGCCGATCAGCGGTCTTCCAGAGCAGCCGCTAGAGATGAATCCAGAAGACAAAAAGCCCTGGAAAAACAGGTGGCTAGGGCAGAAAGGCTAGCGCAGGCAACTAGGCCTGAATCCCCCAGCAAATCTAGATCTCCAATTGGGCCCTGTTCTCAAACTTCTGGATCGCCCCCTAGGGGCTTCAGTCCTTCCTCTCCCTCTATTTCCCCTGCAAGGCCCCACAGGAGGGTGGCTTCTCCTTCTCCCCCCATCTCACCTAGAACCCATAGGGAAAGGGTGGAGGACCCGGGAGAAGGGGGATCCTGAGACTACCTACCAGCAGCCCAACTGGTCCCAAGAGGGCCTCCATCACAGGGTCCTTCCAAGGAGGATTTAGACCTGTTGCCTGATAGCATCGGGAGACTCATCTCTGCAGCTATATCTAGGGGTATTTCCTCAGGCCTAGCCCAGAGGGACAGTTCTTCCCAAGGGATGCCCAGACCACTGGCAGTTTCCAGGCGGAGGTCCCCCTCTTCTTCCAGAGGACACGATAATCCTAAGCCTCCTTCTCCTTCAGTGGTCAGTGAGGGTTCCATCTTGGGGGAGATCACACACCCAGACTTGGGGTTTTCAGAGGATGAGGATTCCGCTCCCCCAGAGGCCCCAGCATTCCCGTGGCTTTTTCCTCCCCCCCGCTTTCAAGCCTATGTTACACAAGGCCAAGAAGACTACTCAGATTGGCACGGGAGCTCCGCCAGTCTCCCAGCAGAGGGATCCCAACTTGGCCATGTTTATAAAACCCAACACGGATAAAGAGGAGGTCCCAGTCCCTCCCCTTTTCCTGGAAGTGGTACAGAATCAGTGGGCGAGGCCTTTTTCCTTGCCCAATCCCGGAAGCAATGATAAGTGTTTTTACTTTCTGGCATTGACAGTTGATTAATGTTTGATTATAAAATTTCATGCAACCTTAATTGGTCTGTTTCAGTTCAGGATGTATTTCATCTTGAAGTTCACCTCTGATATAATGCAATTACTATATTGCATTTTTAGGGCTGTTTTGTATCTTTGCTCTGTAAACAGCTTCACTTCAGCAGGGAGATACGCAGCTTTCTGTTAGCTGCTCTGCTTACCTAATAGAACATAAATGAATGGCAGGGCATAAGTGAAAATAGGAAACTGAGAATTGGACTAGGGAGGCCACAAAGAAGAGGTGCTCAACTTGTTTTCCACAACACTAGAAGGCAAGACAAAAACAATGGATGGAAAGTAATAAAGGAGAGAAGCAACCTGGAATTAAGGAGAAATTTCCCAATAGCAAGAGCAAATGGCCAATGGAACAAATTGCTTTCAGAAATTATGGGTGCTTCATCATTGGAGGTGTTTAAGAAGAGACTGCACAGTTACTTGTCTGAAATGCTATAGGGCCGTGATAGTGAACCTATGGCATGCAAGGTGGCACACAGAGTTCTCTCTGCAGGCACACGAGCCGTTGACCCAGCTCAGCTCCACCTCCTGCCAGTCAACTGATTTTCGAGTCTCTGCCGCACATGCACAGGGGGTGGGGCGCATGCAGGAGACGTGCACGCATACTTGGAGGGATGGGGGTCATGTGCATGTGGAGGAGCAGTACCCCCCACAGCCCAGTTTTGGTCCCAGGAGGCTGCAGGGAGGCCTGCTAGGCCCAAAATGGGGTGCAGGGGGTGCGGCATGCCCCCCCTCCCCGCAGCCTGTTTTTTGGTTCTAGTAGGCTGCAGGGAGACCTACTAGGCCCAAAACGGGGTGCAGGGGAGTGTCTCGTGTGCATGCATAGGGGGCAGGCCATGGGGTGTGTCGCTCACACATTGAATTATTGGTGTGCAGGGGGGTGTCGCGTGCACTTTTGGCAGACGACAACAAAAATGTTCGCCATCACTGCTGTAGGGTCTCTTGCTGGAGCAGGGAATTGGATTAGAAGACCTCCAAGGTCCCTTCCAGCTCTATTCTGATTGATTGAGGCTTATTGAAGCTGTGGGGAGAAGAGGTTCAGTTATGATTTGTCACTCTTCTAAGGTAAAATGGACAAGCGGATATCAAAGCAACATTTTTATCTTCGGAGAGAAGCATTTATGTGTCCAAAGTGATTTAAAATGACGGAATAAAAGAATTCAAATCAACTTTGTGTAAACTCCTAAACTGAGCAGGGACAAAGAATATTTCAAAGACTCAACAAGTCTTTCCTGAGTCTATCATCCTAAATGCCTCTTAATTTGAAGAGGCATCAGTCTGAAGTGGTTGTTTGTTTAGCTGGCTCCCTTTAATGTGGAAAAGTCTCCTATAATTAGAGGTTCAGACATTAGAAAAAAGTCTCATATGGTGGTTTGAGAAGGTCTGACTGGAGTCGGAGTGATGAGCTACGGTGACTAATAACCCATTTCACTCCTTGATCTTGGGAAATTAAACCGAAGAACAAGTTGAAACCATTTTGGAATGAGTCGTAACAAAAATGTTCACATTATAGAAATTAAGTTCTACCCGAGCAGCCAGGAAATTTTAGTTGTTTTTCCTTACTTAGTATTGTTGCAGAAAATACAACTTTTACCATAATTTGAATCAGGGAACTTCTGGGGGAAGAAATGCCAGACTGAATTCAGGTCCATGAAAAGCAGTGATGGTGATTAGGGTAGAATGAAGAGCTGTTGTAGCCCAGGCCTTTGACAGTTCCTCATGGAGCAAGGGCAGGACCTGAGATTGCCCACAATGGCTCGTTGTGTTTATGATTGTTGCAGCCTCTTGGGGTCATGTGATCACCATTTATGACCTTCCAGATGGCTTCTAACAAGCAAAGTCAACGGGGGAAGTCAGTTTGCTTAAGGACTGCATGATTCATTTAACAACTGCAGTGGTTTGTTTTAAAAACTGTGGCAAAAAAAGTTCATCAAACTGGATGAGACTTACTTAACAACCACTTTGCCTAGCAATGGAAATCTGGGCCCCAATTGTGGTCATAAGTCAAGGACCACCTGTGCTTTGCTTCTCGTGTTTTCTGGAACTCTTCCATTGTCGGAATGTCTCCTGTAGCCCTAGCAAAAAAACAAAAATCTGTAAGAAAGGTCTGTTCGTATGATTTACTCATCCAATGGATGTATATCCTGCTTTCCCTCCTGAGATTCCCTCCTCCCAATTTTATCCCTGTAGCGGTTCTGGGAAATAGGTTAAGGCTAAGAGATGCCCACTGACCATAAATGCTTCCGGATGCTTCTTGAGTGAGAGCTGTTTTGAATCTGAGCCTCAGTCTAGCAAAATGTGAACTAAAATTTATACGTTGAATGCAGCTCACACAACTCAGAAGAATCCAAAGCCCGCTATTACTATTTGCATCTACTTGGGATGATAATAGTAACAATAACACTCTGTCTTTCTGCTTATAGAATTACTCAAAGTGGCTGGTTACATAAATTCAAAAAATGAAAATAATAGTAACAGTAATGTGATGCTGATTATAGGCAGCTTAACACATAGAATTAGAATTATAATAAAATAGAATAGGAATAGGAATAGAATTCTTTATTGGCCAAGTGTGATTGGACACACAAGGAATTTGCCTTTGGTGCATATGCTCTTGGTGTACATAAAAAGAAAAGACACATTCATCAAGAATCATAAGGTACAATACTTAATGATAGTCAGAGCATAAATAAGCAATCAAATCATACTAGGAAACATTATAGATTGTAAGGATACAAGCAACAAAGTAATAGTCATACAATCATAAGTGGGAGGAGATGGGTGATAGGAACGATAAGAAGATTAATAGTAATGCAGACTTAATGAATAGTTGACAGTGTTGAGAGAATTATTTGTTTAGCAGAGTGATGACCTTCGGAAAAAACTCTCCTTGTGTCTAGTTATGTCTAGTGTGCAGTGCTCTGTAGCGTCGTTTTGAGGGCAGGCATTGAAACAGTTTTTGTCCAGGATGTAAAGGGTCTGTAAATATTTTCACGGTCCTCTTTTTAACTTGTGAACTTTGCAGGTCCTCAATGGAAGGCAGGTTAGTAGCAATTGTGTTTTCTGCAGTTCTAATTATCCGTTGAAGTCTGTGTCTGTCTTGTTGGGTTGCAGAACCAAACCAGACAGTTATAGAGATGCAGATGACAGACTCAATAATTCCTCTGTAGAACTGGATCAGCAGCTCCTTGGGCAGTTTGAGCTTCCTGAGTTGGCGCAGAAAGAACATTCGTCGTTGTTCTTTTTTGATGACATTTTTGATGTTAGGTGTCCATTTTAGGTCTTGAGATACTGTACAATAGAATTAGGAACTTGAAGGTCTCTACTGTTGATACTTAACTTTTTTTCTTTTGCCGTTTTCCTAAATATAGAGTGTGTTGAGGTGAGTATCTCCTGCCCCTTGGGAAAGCTTTTCGCAGATGGGAGACCTCCTTCATGTTAGATTGCTGAAACTTATGGCAGCCAAGGGCCCTTTCCTGTTCATCCACCTTACAGGACAGGTTTATGGTAGGAGAGAAAGAGTTTCTCAGGTGGTTGAGAAATACCAGAGCAAGCAAATTTCTGGGCGGTGTTTGGTCCAAAGTGCATGCCCTCCCAAGAACCATCTGGAACAGAGTAGATTGGTATCTTAAGGCTGATTGCTGAAGGCAATCAGAAATCTCCACTCTGTAGCAATTAATCAGCTTTGTCTTTCCTTGCTTTCTCAATCACTTTTAATCATTTAAACCTATTATTTTGGTGTTACGTTCAAAAGCTCTTTGTAGAGCTTTTGCACTGCACTGTATTAATTACAGCTTAAAATTTTGTCCAAATGCACGATTAGGGTGAGGCTGTCAGACAGAATAGATTATTTGGTTCAGGCGTTGATCTGTACAAATGATGAGTTGAGTTATTAAAAAAGTTATAAAAGTTATTTAAAAAAATCAAGATGGATGCATGCAGATGTCTTCTGCTACTGAACCCAGTCAATTCACAGTCAATTGAACACATTCAATTGAACATCTCTTGGATGAGTTAGGAAAAACTGCATCTAGACAGAAGTTGCCTTTATAAATTATGCTGCCTAATGCAACTTTTAATTCCTCACTGTTGTCCTAATCCAATAACACTCTTTAAGTAGTTCCTGCAAAGCAGCACTAGCATCAAATTACATCTGTATATTTGTTGGATCCAAATCTGAACTAATGCTTGTTCGATCAATAGCACCGCTCCTTAAAAGCAAGTACTTGGAGCTACAAGAACAAAGAAATCTTACGATTGACATCCTATAAAAAAATGAGCTACATCCCTTGATTTTTGTGATACCGTATTTTTCTTACTTTGAGTTTTATTGCACAAGGACAATAGTTACTGTATTTTTTTGAATATAAGACACACTTTTTTACCCCTAAAAGAGCTTGAAAATTTGGGTGCGTATTATAAACTGAATATAGCCCACCTGCCAGCCCCCATCCTTTGCCCTCTGCCGCCCAGCGATTTGCCTTCTTGCAGCAAACAGCCTGTTTCAGTTTCAGCACAGCCTGATTAGCACGAATATCTGATTGTCATTGGACTGGCCTCCCGACCATCAGCTGCTTCAGACTGCACGGATTGCCTATTGCTGCTTCCACGTGCCCCGTGTTTGGCCTCTGCACGTCCCATTTTCTGTCCATTCCAACCCCTGTCATCTGGAACGGGTGCGCGGAGGCTGAAAACAGGATAGAGAGGCCAAAAATGGGGCACATTTTCAGAGGCAGCAGTAGGCAGGGATCCCTGCAGCCTAAAACAGCTGGTTGTAGGGAGGCCCAACAATCAGCTGCTTGTGCTAATCAGGCTGTGCTGAAACTGAAACTGGCTGTTTGCTGCAAGGAGGCAAACTGGTGAGAGGCAGAGTAAGATTTTTTTTTTCTTGTTTTCCTCACCAAAAGCTAAGTGCATCTTACACTACGGAGCATTTTATACTCCAAAAAATATGGTATATGCATCAATTGTCCTGTTTATCAGAAAGGGGGAAAATGGGATGCTGTTAGTCTGAATGCTTGTATCGCTTATACAGGTAGTCCTCAACTTACGACCACAATTGAGCCTATAATTTAGGTTGCAAGGTGAGAAATTTGTTAAGTGAGTTTTCTCTTGTTTTCTGACTTTTCTCACCACATTTGTTAAGTGAATCAATCTTAGTCACACGGTTGTGAATTGAATCTGGTTTCCTCATTGACACTTGTCGGAAGGTCGCAACCGTCATAAATTGGAGTCAGTTGTCAAGCATCCAGATGTAAATCACATGACCATGGGGGATGCTGCAGCGATCATAACTGTGAAAAATGGTCACAAGTCACTGTTGTAACATTAAACGGTCACTAAATGGACTGTTATAAGCCAAGGTTTAAATGTTTACTCTGTGATGGCTAAGTTTTTTGCCGTCGCATGCTGAAAGCACACATGCGTGACAGTGCACCCGCATACCCACACTCATAATGCAATGCATGCATGACCGCCTTGTATACGCCGCTCTCCGTACATGCACGTGTGACCCCACCCTATGTGCGCCCTGCTCATGCGCCTTGCCCCCCCTTGTCCATTTTTTGTTTCCGGGGTAGTGCACAAGGCCCTCCAAGCCCCAAATGGGGCGGAGGGCAGCTCTCTTTTCCAGAGAGTAAGTCATCTGTGTACCAACTTTGATTGAAATTGTTCGAGGCATTCCAAAGTTATACTGGAACACACACACACACACACACACACACACACACACACACACACACTCTTATATATAGAAATGGGTCCAACAAACCCTACTCTGCATTCGTCCTTTTTTCAAAATGCTAACATTGGTCAAAGATGATTGATTTCCAGTGTTTGGTAATTAAACTGACGAGCTGAAAATTTCCTATCCCTGGATGAAGAAAAAGAAATGTTAGGATTGCCACAGTATGAAGTAATTAAGAATGCAGGAGGCTGCCTGAGTTAACAAAAGTAGTTGAAATAAATCGTTATATTTGAAATGTTTATTGAGACCCTAACAATAAGACTGGGAACCATCAGTTTGACAGAGGCAGGTAATGGGGGTTGAATTAGATCACTGTAGGAGCACTGAATATTATCATCTTGTAAGATATATATAGATCAAGAGGATTAGCCAAGCAAGCTGAATTATATTTTGTTTTGTTTTTAAAAAGCACTTATATCCAGTTTCCTTATTTGAGTTTGTCTTTCCTGTGTGTATAGAAGTGAGGTTGAGCACACTCACTTTCTATTCTGGAGGTTGAAATTTTGTCGTAGTTATTATTAGTTCAGCATTCCTTCATTTGTTGGAAGTACTTCATTTACAACATAGCCAATTTAATGCAGAATAATAAAATAACAGCTGGAGGGGATTTTGGAGGTCTTCAACTGCCTGGTCAAACAGAAGACCTTATTCCAGGGGTCCTCAAACTTTTTGAACGGGGGGCCGATTCACTGTCCCTCACACTGTTGAGGGTGGGGGGCTGACCGGCTGGGTGGGTGTGGCTTGGTGGTCATGTGATTGGTTGGGTGTGGCCAATTTAGCAGTCCATTTTGCCTTTGTCCTTGCTGTACTTGCTCAACCCAAGGAATCTATTTACCTAAGACCCCCTCTTCCCCTCAAAAAGGGAAAAAGAGCGCAACCTTTCTTGCCACTTGCCTAACTTCATTACAACAGCAGCTTCAGGCTCCTTAAAATAGACATTGGAAGCAGGCGGAAGAAAGTGAGAATCATCAGACACACACAAACACACAACTTCCAATGGTGAATTAAGGAGGGAGAATGGTCCTTCAGACTGTTGGGCGCCCGACTTTAGTTTGAAAAAAACATGAACAAATGTCTATGAACACTCCACATATTTTCATTTGTAGTGCAAAAATACATGAAATAATACAATATTTAAAATGAAGAACAATTTTAACCAACATAAATATACTACTAATTTAATGGGAAGTGTGGTCCTACTTATTTGGGATTATAAGGCTAAAGGTCTTTTAAGCCTGAAGGAGAATTCACAAATTGATTTGCTTTTTGCCACACTTGTACATGTGTATATAGACACATGAATATCCACCAAAATCGTTCAGCAACTGATTTGGTGGATGTATTTTATATATGAAGAATCAAAGCAGTGAGCGAATTCTCCTTCAGGCATTATACTGCGGTTGCACTTGAATTAGTGTTAGCCAACTTCAGCTGATTTTGAAAAAGCTAGATGTGGAGACATGTCTCCCCCCCCCCCCCAACACTTTTAAAGTGCTAACTTTAAAAGCAGTTCCTTGCCTACTCACCCACTGGCCCTGGATCACATGGCTGTGAAAATCATCTGAGAGGCAGTTTTTAAAGCGTTTTTAAAGACAAGTGGCTATCCAGTCTCTTCTTAAAAATCTCCAGTGATGAAGCCTTCACAACTTCTGAAGGCTAGCTGTTCCACTGATTAATTGTTTTTACTGTCAGAAAATTTCTAGTTAATTCTAGCTTGGTTCTCTCCTTGGTTAGTTTCTAACTATCGCTGCCTTTCTTGCCTTCTGGTGCTTTGGAAAATAGGTTGACCCTCCTCTTCTTTCAGCCAGACCTTCCAATATTGGAAGACTGCTATCATGTCTCCTCTAGTCCTTCTTTCCATTAAACTAGACATACCCAATTCCTGCGACCGTTCTCTGCATGTTTTAGACTCCAGTCCCCTAATGATCTTTGTTGCTCTTCTCTGCATACTTTATGGAATCTCAACACCTTTTTTACATTGTGGCAACCAAAACTGGATGCAATATTCCAAGTGTGGTCTGTCTCATCAAGGCATTATAAAGTGGTATTACCACATCACATGATCTTGATTCTAGCTCTCTGTTAGTGCAAACTTGGCAATTACTGCACAAGGCTGCCCCACATTTAAGTGATTGTCTGCCAGGACCCCAAGATCCCTCACACAATTACTATGCATTGAGCGAGTAACCGCAAGAGAGATCTAGCAAAACAGGTTGTAATAAATGGCTCATTATCTTAAAAAGACTTCCTTACAGTTTTATACCAGAAACAAAGGAAATGAACATTTATTTCATCTATGAATGTTAGAGATAACTGCATAAGAGATTTTACAATAATTTCAATTATTCTATTGTGTTCTGCTCAGAAGACAGGGTATCTGTAATAATAATTTCATTTCTGAGTTTAGATTGCCACTATTGATTCAGCTGATATTTCATAGATTGATGGTTCCTATTTCAGAATGGAGATACTGGTTTTTTACATCCCACAAATTAAGGGTTTACTTCAGAATTTGGTAGGAAATCCATGTATCATATTGTTAAACAGCCCAGAATTATTGCTGCCGTATTCAGATTCAAAAGTTGTCAGAATATGATATGAAGCCAAGAACAAGATGACATCATATATTTAATAAGGATTGGTAGTTGCGTTGCTATTCGGGATAAACATGATTTTACTGAAAGCAGGAAAAATGTTTCTAATAAATTGATTATTTTGAAATGCCAGATTGGATAATTGCATAGAAAGAGAGCTTATAGGGGTACTTGATGTTTTTAACATGGAAAGGGTTTTAATTGGGTGAAAGGAATATTTTTTTTTGTATTGCTCAATTGAATTTACCATATTTTTACCACTATAAAATGCAGTAGACTACAAGACACACCTACATTTAGAGGAGAAAAAGAAAAAAAAATTGGCCTCCACGCGTCCCATTTTCTCCCTCCCCGACACCCAGAAACACTTTGCAGGCCTGTTTTGGGGTTCCTGAATCCTTTGTGCATCCAGTTTTTGGAGAAAATGTGCCTTTTTTTTTGGCAAAAATGGGACATGCGGAGTAATGCAGGGTGCTTTTGGGGTCCAGGGAGGGCAAAAGCGTGATGCGTGGAGGGTTCGAGAGGCCAAAAATGGGTCGACCATCTATAAGACACACCAACATTTTCAGCCACTTTTAGGGGGGGGGGGGGAAGTGCGTTGGATACTCTGAAAAATACAGTAAATGCTCAGTTTAAGATTTGCTTATCATTAAGCTATAAAAGAAAGTGTTTGTTTAATGCTACAGAAAAATGCACATTAGGGTTATCTTTTTCTCTATAACTTTTCTCTATCGGGTGGAGCTTTTATCTATATTAGAAATAATTTTAAAAACTGGATTTCAATTGAATTAGGATCTTGTATGCAGAAAATATTACATGGCTAACTTGGCAGTGTCTCAAAGCTATGTATAACTTACTAATATTTTATACCATTTTTGTTAATGCTCTGGGAAAACAATTAACTTGCACAAATCAGAAGAATCGGCTATAACATTAATAAGAAAATTAAGGAAGAGTTCTCCTTAGTAATATTTAGTAGCATTAGATTATCACTGATTATCTACTTGAAGAATCAAATGAAACCTAATCCAGCTTCTAAGAATATCAAAGAATATACTTAGAAAAAAAACTGAAATTGGCAAATTCTACAAATGTATAGTATTAATTTAAAAACCAGCATTCATCTTAATAATTTGGAGAAGGTGGTAGAAAATTTTGTGAATATTTTTCTCTACATTATGTATCCTGATCAGAAATTCTTCTTATTAGGTAATTATGCATTATAACATCTTCTCAGGGAAAGGTTATTTAAATTCAAAATATTTTCTCAAGGATTTTCAATCTATCCACATTAATATAAATTTCCATTTGTGGAACCTATAGTGCAAATATAACAAAATAAGTTTTGAGAAGTTTATCTCTAACATAACTGTATGTTCTACAGTTGTATTTTTGTTCTGTGCTGATGAAAAATATGGGACACTTATCAGGTGCAAAGTATCAGGACTGTCGCTAAAGTTACAGCATAGAACAGTAATGGCTAACCTTTTTGTCTTTGTGTGCCGAAATCGACAGTGTGTGCATGCCCACAATGCAATGCACCCTGCGCATGTGCGCAGCCCCCATGGCCCGTTTTCAGCCTAGCAGGCCTTCCTGAAGTCTTCTGAAACCAAAAAATGGGGAGCGGAGGAAGCACCGTGTTCCCCTTGGCTCCCCGCGCATGCACATGCTAACCTCTACCCATGTACATGCATATGTATCTCCTGCATGCACAGCAGAGACCCCAAAATCAGTTGGGAGGCACGTGTGTGTGCACATGCGTGGTGGTGCTGGGTTGGGTGACGTCTCGCATGCCCACAGAGAGGGCTCCGTGTGGCACATGTGCCATAGGTTCACCATCACAGGCATAGAAGATATATTCAAACCCATATACAAGAATTTGGTCAACTAAAGTTCAACTAAATTGGCACCAGATAAGGGTCAATGGAATTTAGGATGGACTGGACTTGTGGGAACGCAACAATTCTAAGCTGATGACCCACTTAACTCGGCCACCCAGCTCTGCCTCCTTTTCTCCAACAGATATAGAAACTTGAACCTTGGTTTTTACTTTCATTGCCTTTTTTTTAATAGCCTTGCAGACAAAACATGAAAACACTATAGATTTCACCAAATACTATAGGTTTCACCATAGGTTTCACCAAATACTATATTAGATAGGAACAATCATTGCTATTCTGGGGAAGAAGCAGTTGCTGTCTGCAATAGAAGAAGAAAAAATATGTAAATGGAGAAAGATACTAAGCTTTTTTTTTTCAAAAATGAAATTAAGAATCTAAGTGATATGAATCAAGAATGGGAAACTGGATCTCTTAAGAATATTTCTCACTGAGTGCCGTGTGGCTTATTCCAAGCGAAGCTGGTGCAGAATTTTGTCAGAAATATACCAATGTACAGAAGAGAAATTGACACATACTGTATTTTCCTTTCCTTGCAAAATGGAAACAAAGAATTACGATGGTTCTTCGTCAGTTTATTTTGCTTTTGATCATTTTTTTGTTTACTATTTTAACATAACTTGTTTGGGATCATAGACATATTTCAAATATCTGCTAATGTATCAGATAAGAGAAATAATGTTGACTAACCTTCGGGCTTTTATAACAAAATGGAAAACTACGTCTGTGTTAATTTGTTTTCAACTGACTGAGGTTTTTTTCCTATATTTTCAGATACGGGTTGAAACCAAATGACCAGATCCTGGCAGAGGAGAAACACAAAGAGCTGTAAGAAATTCAATGTTACTTCTTAAGTTTGATTTTCTATTAATTTAATAGAAAGTATTATCTTTTCACCATTTATTTATAGCAGCTTTATTTTTCGTTAAAAATAAAACAAAATAATACAAATGTCTTCTTCCTTCCTTCTTTCTTTCCTTCCTTCCTTCCTTCCTTCCTCCCTCCCTCCCACCCTCCTTCTCTCCATCCATCCATCCCATCCCATCCATCCTTTCATCCAAGGGCTGGAAGGTATATTGGAGAACTTCTAGAAATTCATTAAATGAATCTTGCCCCATTTTATGACCTTTCTTGCCATAGTTATTAAATGAATCATTGCAGTTGTTAAGTTGGTAACATGGTTGTTAAGTGAGTCTGGCTTTCCCATTGACTTTGCTTGTCAGAAGGTCACCAAAGGGGATCATATAACTCCAGGGCATTGTGACCGTCAAAAATATGAGTCAGTTGCCAAGCAGTTGGATTTTGATCATTTGACGCAGGGGATGCTGCAACGATTGTAAGTGTGAAAAACAGACATGTCACTTTTTTCAGCGCCGTTGTATCTTTGAACGGTCAGTAAATGAACTGTTGCAAGTCAAGGATTACAACAGTTCATTTAGTTTTGTTCTGTTGGGAGAAATATGCACCTGGTTTCAGTTCCAAGTGGGGAAAAAGACACTGAAACCATGGAGTCTGCTTGGAAAGATGGTTTTAACGGTGGACAGGATCACGTGCCTTGAAGATGTTGGGTGAAGGAAAAAAAGGGAAGAGATGCTGAGAGTCCCTGAGTTTTATTCCTTCTCTGGGCTTTTGAATTTGAGCTTGTATTCTGATTGGTTGCCAGACTCCCATGGGGCCAGGCAGGGACAACTCTGTAGGCTGTCCTGAGTCCAAGGCTTGGTTGAGCCTTGCTGGGTGATGTAATCTTCCCAATGTCATGTGGTGAGATGGGTAGAGGGCTAATCTTACCTTTGTTGAATCTTGTGTGAAAGCATTTACCTATGGATAGACCTAGCTATTTCTTTATCTCTTAAGTGCGAACATCTGCTATGGGTTATTGAGGATGGTGGGAGCTATTAAGGTGAGTCTGTTTCCTGCCTAAAAACATGTTTCTCCATTTCTCATTCAGGGAAATATAATATTCTGCCTTTTTTATATTACCTAGAATATTTCATTCTTCTAGGACAGGGATAGCAAACCGTTGGGAGGAATGGAAAGAAAAAAAGAAGAAAAGGGAAGGAGGAATGGAAAGAAAGAAAGAAAGAAAGAAAAAGAGAGAGAGAGAGAGAAAGGGGAAGAAAGGAGGAATGGAAAGAAAGAAAGAAGAAAAGGGAGGGAGGAATGGAAAGAAAGAAAGAAGAAAAGGGAGGGAGGAATGGAAAGAAAGAAGAAAAGGGAGGGAAAAATAGAAAGAAAGAAAAGGAATGGAGGAATGGAAAGAAAGAAAGAAAGAAAGAAGAAAATGGAGGGAGGAATGGAAAGAAAGAAAGAAGAAAAGGGAGGGAAAATAGAAAGAAAGAAGAAAAGGAATGGAAAGAAAGAAAGAAAGAAAGAAGAAAAGGGAGGGAGCAATGGAAAGGAAGAGAGGGAGGAATAGAAAGAAAGAAAGAAGAAAAGGGAGGGAGGATTGGAAAGAAAGAAAGAAGAAAAGAGAGTTATGGAAAGAAAGAAAGAAAGAAAGAAAGAAAGAAAGAAAGAAAGAAAGAAAGAAAGAAAGAAAGAAAGAGAAAGAAAAGGGAGGGAAGGAGAATGGAAGGAAAGAAAGAAAGAAAGAAAGAAAGAAAGAAAGAAAGAAAGAAAGAAAGAAGGAAGAAAAGGGAAGGAGGATTGGAAAGAAAGAAAGAAAGAAGAAAGGGTGGAATGGAAAGAAAGAAGAAAGAAAGAAAAGGGAGGAAGGAATGGAAGGAAAGAAAGAAAAAAGAAAAAAAAGGGTGGTGGGGGAACGGAATGTAAAAAAAGTAAAATTAACAAAGTGAAACTCATATAAACCACGAACTGCTGCTGGAGGCAGGCAGGGAGGTCATTTTATCCTGGAAAATCTCAGCCTGGCTGATCCTCTTCCAAACCAAGATTGGCAGATTAATCACTATGCTTTAATTATGTTCAATTTGTAATAATGAAAATACATCCTGCATATCAAATATTTACATTATGATTCATAACATTAGCAAAATTACAGTTATGAAGTAGCAACGAAAATAATTTTATGGTTGGGGGTCACCACAACATGAGGAACTATATTAAAGGGTCGTGGCATTGGGAAGGTTGAGAACCACTGCTCTATAGTTTCAAAATCCAAACTACCATATTTTTCAGAGTATAAGACGCACCTTTTTCCCTCAAAAGAGTCTGAAAGTCTGAGTGAATACAGAATTTTTTGCCTGCCAAAACCCCGGCCCCTTCGCAAAAATGGCCATGCAGAGTCTTATGCTGACTTTTGGAGAGCAGAGGGCTTTCCTGGGGGCTGGGGAAGGCAGAAATGAGCAAAAAACAGGCCATTTTTTGCTCAATTTTGCCCCCCTCCCAACCTCAAGGAGCACTCTATAAGCCTCCATAAAGCTATCCATGCCCTTTTTTTGATGAAAAACGGGCCATTTTTGGGAGGTTTGCAGAGTGCAAAAACTTTTTTTAAAATTTGCCTCTGGTGCATTTTATACTCTGAAAAATACGGTATATTGTTGCCGTAGTTGTATTTGATTGCATACATGTAAATTGTGGTACTTGATGGGTGACTTTTGGAATAAATGTTTGCACTTGTCTTGAGAGTTTATTTCCAAAAACACTTCAAGAAGAAGCCCTGGGATACAGTGACTTCACGTTCTCAGCAGTTAGATGTTTATAGAAGTGAAATAATTGCTTTTTATCAGCTCTGAAATCTTGGTTTTGATTACTTTATTGTAGAAACATTTCCTTGCTCTGTGTATTATGCAGTGCCGCTTAGTTTATGCAAGGGTATATTACCCATGGCAAATGAATGTAAGATGATAATCTCACGGTCAAAATGACATGTATAAATGGTAGAATCAAAGTGATTTTACAGTCTGCCTTCTTTGAACTTTTAAATGTTTCCTGTGTTTTGAATGCTTTCTCTCTTGAATTAAAGTGTCTTCTAAGATCTTTTTATTTCTTTCACTTCCTAGCCTAATCTGCAGAGCTGGGATCTCAGGGTAGTCTCCTATCCCAGCATTCATTAGACTCCTCCCTCTTTAGCTTTTTCAACAATCAACTTCTCTCTCATAGCATCCCCAATATAATGCAAATGATCTCCAAACTGGGATTGGTCATAATGCCCAGAGGTGTTGAAAGTTGGTCAGCATGCAGGTTTTAATAATAATGACATAAAACATCGTTCATTATTATATATTATAAACACATGATCACCAAAATGATTCAAAATGATTGAAAAAGTGGTTGAAAATGAGCAGGTTAAATTATTGTGGGATTTCTGAATGCAAGCTAATGAAGACTTGGCCCCAAAGGAAAAATGTGAATAATTTATCTGGCAATACCAGGGAATTTGGCCAACCTCGCAGTTTGAAAGGACGTAAAAATGCAAGTAGAAAAATAGGAACCACCTTTGGTGGGAAGGTAACAGCGTTCCATGCGCCTTCAGCATTATTTAGTCAGGCCAGCCACCTGACCACGGAGATATCTTCAGACGGCGCTGACTCTTCGGCTTTGAAACAGAGATGAGCACAGCCCCCTAGAGTCAGGAATGACTAGCACATATGAGCGAGGGAAACCTTTACCTTTACTATATCAGTGAATAGCAGAATAGGATTGGAGAAATTCAAAAGAGTATCAAGATCTAAACATTGAAGTTGAAAGCTTATGGGATAAACTGGCCATGGTGGTCCCAGTGATTATCTGGGTACCCTATTCAGGGTACCATTCCAAACAAACTGGACATTGACAAAATTTCCATCTGTCAATTACGAAAGGTCACACTGCTTGGATCCACACGTATAGAAGGCCAATACATTGTGACTTCCTACCTTTTGGAGAAAAATTCAATGAGTATGAAAGCCAACACCAGCTAAAGAACTGGCAGCAAGGATTTCTCATTGTTGTGTACATGATAATAGTAGTAGAATTTGATAGAATCTCCCATCAGAAACTCTGCTGGCATCTTTAAACTTCTGAAAACTTGTACAATATGGCAATTTATATTGAACAGAGGTGGGTTGCTACTGGTTGGCACCAGTTTGGGCGAACCGATAGTGGTATTTTGGTCTTGGTCGCAGAACTGGCAGAGACCCAGGCTGGCCACATCCCCAAACTGGTTCCCCGGTTGCCCCTGCCATTGCTGGTATGTGTTTTAGTATTTTTTTCAGAACAATGTATAAAATTACAAACATTGTATTTTTGCAGAACAATGTGCATGTGCGCGAAGTGGCAGCAGCCCACCCCGATATTGAAAATAATATTGTCTTACAAGGGTACATCAAGGGTATCAAGCCTGCTAGAATGGCAGAAGGGTATTAATAAATTTGTATGGGCAGGGAAGAAGCTGAGAGTAAAACTAAAAATAATGCAAGATGTGCGTGAAAGAGGAGGCTTGAAATTACCCTATTTAAAACTATATTATGATGCAGTAGTTCTATCTATAATTAGTGACTGGATTAACTTAACAGATGATAGAATACTTAATATTGAAGGGTATGATTTGGTATATGGTTGGCATGCTTATCTGCTATATAACAAAAAGGTGGATAAGAATTTTAAAAGTCATATTTTAAGGAATGCTCTACTGCGGGTTTGGAAAAAATATCAATACAAATTAAACGATAAGATACCTATGTGGGCTATTCCCAGACATGCAATAGAAAACATGAACATAGTACAAAAACAAGATGTAACTACTTACAGACAGCTTCTTACTGCAGAAAGAGGTGTACTACAACTGAAACCCTTGGATGTACTAAAAAAGGAAAAGGTAATTCAAACATGGTTTCAGTACGGGCAGTTACAGGCTAGATGGAAAATAGATAAAAAATTGGCTTTATGCAAGTCTAGGATAATTTACTTAAACAAATTAGAGATCAAAGTCCAATGCATATAAAGAGATTATATAATGTATTAATAGAAATTGACTCGGAAACAGAACTAGTTAAAGATTGTATGATTAAATGGGCTCAAAATGTTGAAGAACCAATAATGTTGGATACATGGGAAAAGATTTGGGTGAGAAATGTAAAATTTACGCAGGCCCAAAACTTGAGAGAAAATTTTTATAAGATGTTTTATAGATGGCATTTAGATCCTAAAAAAATGGCTTCTATGTATCTGAACTTACAACCTAAACGCTGGAGATGTTATTGTATGGACGCTACATATTTTCATATATGGTGGACTTGCAAAAAGGTTAAAGCATTTTGGATAAAAATATGGTGGATTATGCAAAATGTTCTTAAGGATAAAGTTTACCCCTCAGATATTTTTGTTAGGCATAATTACTGATTGTACAGTTGTAGAGACTAATTTGATATTGCATTTAATAACTGCAGCTAGATTGTTGGTGGCGCAATACTGGAAGGAAGATTTGCCTACTATTCAAGAATGGACATTGAAAGTTACAAACCTAGCCGAGATGGCCAAAATATCTGCATATCTTAAGGACCATTCAAACGAGAGATATAAACTGGAGTGGAAAAGATGGATTGACTATACTCAAAACAAATATGGGACTAAACTCCAGATAGTTTATGATTAGAGATCAGGAATTATAAATTATCTAGAGTTAGTCCAGCAAGGAGGAGCTAGAGTTCAATGGAAATATGTTAACTATCTTTTTTGGTTTTTTAAACTGTTCCTTGGGGTATTTTTTGTTAAAGATTTATACTCTGTATTGGTTCTGGGAAGTCGGGGAGAGGGGAATGGTTGGGAGGGGCTTGCGGGAGGGTGGGGGGTGGGAACTAAACATTTGTAAAAGTTTGTGGTTTTTTTCCCAAAAATGTTCAATAAAAGAATCCTCCACTGAAAATAATATTGTCTTACAAAGGTACATCAAGGGTATCAAGCTTGATTTCATTGAAATCGATTTCATCAGGATTGTGTTTCACCTTGGGGGGGGGATGAGTGTAGCCAGGATTGGCCAGCTTGACATCACCTGCGTCGAGGGCTCTGCCAGTGAAAACAGACTCTCGAGCTCCATTTTTGGCTGTGATGGCCTCCTGCAACCCTCTGCTTGTGAAAATGGAGCTTGGTAGGGCTGCATGCAGTCCCCCCCCCAAGCCAGGGCAGCTCCGCGTGCCAGATCTAAGCGCACTGTGGGCCAGATCCTGGTCTATATTAACTGTTACATTTGGAATCAAAATAGAGAGTTCAGCCTCAAGAATTATTCCAGAAAATCCATCCTGCAGGGTAGGGACTGGGCAAATACATCCCTTTATGACCTGAGGAGTTTTTAACTCCCAGAATTCCTGAGCCAACCATGCTGGCACAGGAATTCTGGGAGTTGAAGTCCACAAGTCATAAAAGGGGCTGTAATTGCCCACCCCTGATCCAGGGTTATCTCTACTGCTCCCCAGAGTGATTCAGACAAGGGACATGCATGGAGTAGATAAATCATCATAATCATTAAAGAATTGCATGCTATTTTTGCATAGCTTCTGATGCATCAGAACTGCAAAATATTGATTAATCCGGATCTTGCTATCTTTCAGTGAGATGCATTTTATATTAAATCAAAACTCCCTGAAGATGTGTTTTCAGTGAAGGTCAGCCAAGCTTCATCCTCAAAAGAGTGCTGTGACCTCCTATTTAATAATGATTCTGTTTAATTGACTGGATGAATAATCATTCCAGCTCTCAGAGTTATATAGCCATTATAAAATCTCAGATGGAGTCTTGCTTTAGTACAATTTTCAAATCAACATGAACAAACTCTCCAGAAATATTTTTTTTTAAAAACTTAACTCTCTGCTTCTATTTTAAGATAATTTACATAAAGATATCAACATACTGCCTTTCTGCAGTAAATGTCCAAAGATTTAAAGTGTTTGCATTTTTCTGTAACACATCGTTGGACAGTCCATTCCATTTTTAATTCTACTGGGATTTTTTAAAACAAAAATAGGCTTCGTTTCAGCTTAATTCATAGCAATAGCACTTAGACTTATATACCACTTCACAGTGCTTTATAGCCCCCGCTAAGCAGTTTACAGAGTCAGCATATTGACCCCCAACAATCTAGGTTCTCATTTTAGCGACTCCAGAAGGATGGACAGCTGAGTCAACCTTGAGCTGGTGAGATTCAAACTGCCAAGTTGCAGTCAGCCATCAGTCAGCAGAGGTAGCCTGCACTACTGTACTCTAACCACTGCGCCACCGCAGCTCATAAGTAATTCATCATTACTTTTTCTTTGCAATTTTGGACAAAATATAGGTTTTTTTCCCTTTAAAACAGGAGTCTCTAAACTTGGCAATTTAAGACTTGTGGATTTCAGGATGGCTGGCTGGTGAATTCTGGGAGTTGAAGTCCCCAAATCTTAAAGTTGCCATGTTTGGAGACCCCTGCCTTAAAACATTCTAAATAAGAATGATTTTTTTTTTGTTTCCAGATTATCTTTTGCCAGTTGTACCCTGTTTCCCTGAAAATCAGACCTCCCTGGATAATATGCCCAATTGAGCTTTTGAGCGCATGCGCTAAAACAAGCCCTTTCTTGAAAATATTGCCACACAGCAGCAGCCATGAGATGACCACGCTCACCGCCTCTGCACCTCAAAAATATTAAGATCTCTCTGAAAATAAGACCAAACGCTTATTTCGGGAGTCAATGGAAAATAAGACCCTATCTTATTTTCAGAGAAACACAGTAGATTTTATTTTTGTTTGTCCTGGCTACTGTCTGCAGTCTGGGTTAGGGTGACTGTCTTGATCTGGGATGTTGTTAACGCCTCTGTTTGTGTACAGGGGAGGGTGGTTTTGGAATAGACTGAGGCTGAACAACCTTTCCTGACAGAGCTCCCAAGGTCCAACAGAACTAGATAGATATTTCTATTGGCATCAGCTCTCAGTTTCCAGTGTTCCATTTGGGGGGGGGGGATTATTGAGTGGTGGCAAACCATCATGTAACACCCTAGAGATAAAGCTGCTTATCTGAGGCCTTGTTCAGTCAAAGACCAGATATGTGTATGGGTCAGAGATGGCATTGCTCACTCTTATTGTAGGGAAGGAAGAGAGGTTGTCTTTTGTAACTCCTACGTTGGGGTAATAATCAGGAGTCTTGAAACTTCTTCCCTCTCTTTTTTAACATCTATGTCAGGAGTGTCAAATTCAATTTCATTGAGGGCCATATCAGGTTTCTGTTTGACTGTAGGGGGCCAGAGTGAGCATGGCTAGGATGAGTATGGCCAGTTCGATACCACTTGTATTAGGGGTGCCCGTAGGCCCGAGCTCCGTTTTCGACTGCCATTTATTTATTTATTTATTTGGTTTATTTGTATGCCGCCCTTCTCCAGGAGGGACTCAGGGCGGCGAACAACTCAAAGGGGAAAGGGAACATAAACAACAGTACACATAATTAAAATACACGAAAATCACACAGCCATACCAGTCGAGAGGGGAGGGGAACTCATCAACCCCAGGCCTGCCGGCACAGCCAGGTTTTGACGGCTTTCCGGAAGGCCTGGAGAGAGGTGAGGGTCCGGATCTCCGTGGGGAGTTCATTCCAAAGGGCTGGAGCTGCTACAGAGAAGGCCCTCCCCTGGGTAGTAGCCAGATGGCATTGGCTGGTGGACGGAACCCGGAGGAGGCCAACCCTGTGAGATCTGACGGGTCTTTGGGAGGTAATTGGCAGCAGGCGGTCTCTCAAGTACCCATGGCCTCCTGGAACCCTCTGCCAGCGAAAATGGAGCTCGGGAGGGCTGCCTGCGGGCCAGTCCTTTGCTGTTTCTAGGGTGGCTCAGTGGGCCAGATCTAAGTATCTTGCGGGCTGCATCCGGCCCCCAGGCCTTAAGTTGGACACCCCTGATCTATGTGAAACCACTGGGTGAAGTCCTCTAATAGTTCAGGATGGGAGCTAAATGTTGATGATACGCAACTTTACATCCTCATCTTTCACATTGTAGAGAGATGCCATTGTGGTCTTATCTCAAGGCCTGGAACAGTGTTTCTCCATCTCACCAATGTCAAGATGTGTGACCTTCAACTCCCAGAATACCCCAGCCAGCCATGTTGCAGGCCACAAGACCACAAGTCCAAAAATATGCCAAGCATGCTAGCTGAGGAATTCTGGAAGTTGAAGTAAGACACATCTTGACGTCAGTGAGGTAGAGAAACATTGCCCTGGAGACTTTCAAGATTTGAATGGGACAGACTTTTGAAGTTGAATCCTGACAAGTTGGAAGTGTTATTTGTTCCTTGAAGGTCTTCATCAACACCGTTGATGTGTTCTCTAGATGGGGAGGTACTGTCCTTGGAGGAAATGATTTGTGATCTGAGATCCTTCTAGATTCATAACTCTTGTTGGTAAAACAAATAAGATAGTTTTCGGAGTATAAGATGCACTGGAGTATAAGATGCATCAAGATTTTGAAGAGGCAAATTAAAAACAAAAAAAGATATTGCATTCTGAAGACCTCCCAAAAACAGGCCCATTTTTGGTCAAAAAAAGGACATCCATAGCCTCTAGGAGGCTTGCAGAGTACTCCTTGGGGCTGAGGGGGGGGGGGGCAAAAACGAGCAAAAACATAGTCCATTTTTTGCTCTTTTTTTGCCCTCCCCAGCCCCCAGGAGCATTCTGGAAGCCTCCTAAAGTCTATGCACAGCCATTTTTGCAAAGGGGTGGGTTTTTGGAGGCCAAAAATGCTGTATTCAGTGTATAAGACACACCCAGATTTTTACCGTCTTTTTTGAGGGGAAAAGGTGCATGTTATACTCCGAAAAATACAGTAGCAACCATGACTAGAAGAATAGCCTCTGCAAAGCTTCTGTTGCAACCATAATATTGGCAGTTGAAAGCATTCACATATATGATTGTCCAGATAGTTATTTATTATAATATTCCTTTTAAAGAAGGCCAAAGCAGTGCATGAAGTGACAAACAAGGAAAACAAATGTCTACATTTATTTAGCTTATGGTGTTCTTACATTAACCAGCAGTCTACAACAAAACACAGGCTTTTTTTCTTTTTAATAAATTCATAGACATTTCTAAAATTCTGTTTTCACTTTGTACTGAGTGTAGATTAATGAGGGAGAAAAAGGTATTTCAACAACTGTAAGCTGCAGCATAACAAAATTGACAAAAATGAAGGAGGTCTGAATACTTTCTGATTGCACTGTATGTGGCCAAGGGTGTTTCCAAGGTCTATTGCAAGTACTCAGGCAGGTAAAATTAGTGTTCTGGCTTGCTTTCCTGTAATTGCAGTTATATTTTCGTATTTGGTTCTAGGAGCCCCTCTGAAAAGAGATCACATTAATGTGTTCTACCAGTTGTTTTAATTGCACTTTGTTCTCCTATTTTTGCGGTTTTCAATTAGCTTTGGCAGAAAGTGGCATGTTACCAGTTCCTCCTCTTCTTTGGTGCTTTTTCTCCAGCTGAACAACCTGCACACCATTTTTCAAAATGAATCTTTATTCGCATTGGAAGCAATAAGCTACATGATACCACCAGGGGCCTTAATGCAGCAGTCACCAACTGGTGATCCGTTGACCACTGGTGATCTGTAGAAAAATTATTTGCATTTTTTATATTGCACTAAATCAGAGGTCGTCAAACTATGGCCCCTGGGCTGGATACGTGCAATGAACATTTCTGTTGCTGCATTATGAGCAGAGAGTCTCCCTCTTCGGGGTCTTTTTGTGTGGGTCGGAGGGCGGCAGAAATTCCGACTTGGAGGGCGGCAGAAATTCCGGCTTCACCTTCCTGGTGAAGAACTTTGGGTGAAGGCTGGAGGAAAGCACCACTGGTGGCGAAGAGCCGGAAGACCTTGTTCCTGTAGGACTGCATCATGGCCTGGAATTGGCTGACCATCTCAGCCCAGTGAACCTCCAGGTACCAGTAGCTGGCTTTGCACTCCCGCAGGTCTTCCCTCTGCTTGGAAAGCCTATGCTCGTAGTCCTCAGTGAGGTCCTTCTGCTGAGCCTCCTTCTCGGTCAGATCTAATTTGAACTGAGCCAGCTGTTTTGCCAACTCTTTCTCGTGGTGGCTGCTTAGGTCCAACAACTGCTTCCTGTTGGGGCACTAATGAACCCAGGTAGGGAGGCGAGGAGTGGCTGGGAGGGGAGGGGCAAAGTAGAGGCCATTGAGGTGCCCCTTTATTTGAGTGACATGAAGTTGGCCATACCCACCCAGTCCCATGACCCCCTAACCACGCCCACCCAGCCAGTCATTAGGCAGATCCTATTAGTAATCCGCAGGATTTAAAATTATGAATTTAGTGGTCCCTGAGGTCCGAAAAGTTGGTGACCCCTGCCTTAATGTACATTCAAAGTGCTTTTCCATTGGAAATCCAATTGCGCTGTTCATATTACGCTTTGGTTGAATTTCTCCTGCCTCTAAAAATACACACCTAGCAAATACACATCCAAATGCATTCTTTGTACTTCTCAAGGAACGATGCTAGATGGTGCTGCTTCTTCTTGCAGCTGCAAAAAACCTATGCAGCAATTTCAAACCGACTTGTTTTTGTTTTTCCGATGCTGCTTGTTACATTGTGCTTCCCAAAATCTCCCCCGCGGTGTGTGTGCAATCCACAGTTGTTTGTCTTTTCTGAAAAAGAAGCTTAAAAGATGAAGTTTGATATAGGAATTAAAGCTTTCCATTATGAACTTGAAAACCTCAGCTTCACATTTGCTTTTCTGCCTCAACACACTTTTAAGAGTTTCTTCCTATTTTCTCCAGAAAAAGCCAGCCTTGTGTTTTTTCAAAGGCAATCAATCGTATGTTGCAGTGCTGCTCAGAAAAAAAAAGAGTATAACAAATATGTTTGGGGAAATAGGCATTTGGGGGAATAATATATGGAGTGAATATTATTTGGATCAAAGCAACCTGATTTTTGGGTAAATTTTGGAACGGTTTAACCTCCCAGAGAGAAAACTTTTGTAATGTTTTCTGAAGAAATGGAAAAATTATGTTGTATGGTGCAGAAGAAACATCTTTGTTTTTGAAAACTGGATGTGGCTGACAGAAGGGAAATCTAAATATTTACATGAACTGGGGTTTGTCTCCCTCTGAAGTATTTACTTAAAACTGCAGTTTGCCTTCTTCTGTTTTGAAGTATTTCTGCACCATAAATGTTGCTTGTTTTCTATGCCCCACAATGCAAAACATCCTGCTAGATAAGGACTCTTTTTCTATGATATTATTCATCGCTTCTGAGGTTGTTAATCCATAAAGACATTGTTCTGGGGAGAAGGATGGGAATCTTGAGAGGCTCTATCAGAAGGCAGCATAGCCAGAGGTGGTATTCAGCCGGTTCGGACTGGTTCACGGAAATTGCCCGCCCACTCTGGCTCTATGCCATCCTATTTAGGCACGTTTTTGAGGCCGAGAGCATGCACAGAAGGCATGCATGCAAGCAAAGCACATGTACGGAAGGCAGGGTGCATGCACAGAAGGGCCATGTGCACCCGCATAGCAGGCTCGTGGAGCGAACTAGTGGTAACAAAATGTGAAGCTCACTGCGATGCGTAGCCTAATGGTGCAGGTTAGGAGATGGTAAATTTTACTCTCTTTAGGCATGAAAGCCAGCTGGGTGATTCTGGACTAGTATCTCTCTCTCCCTCAGCCCAACTCACCTCACCTGGTGGTTGTTGTGGGGAGAACAGGAGGAGAAAGAAGTGTTAGATATGATCACCCTCTTGAGTTAGTTATACAAATAATAAAGGCAGGATAGGACAGGAATAACTGGCAGAGAAGGTTGTTTTTGCACTTTCTCTTCGACCAAAGCCAAATTCGTGTTTCCAAAACAGGAGGGGAAATGGGTCTCCAGATAACCCTGTAATTGGCCATTCGGTTTTTATGAAATTAATAATTGAGGTCTCCAAAGGATAGCTTTCTTTTTTCCCTTTTCCCTTTAAATTCTTGTTCATGATAACTGACCGTAATATAATAAATAAAAATGTAAGAAATAAAATGCAGCAGTCTGAAAGAAAGAGAAAAACAATGGCATCCGTTGTGCAATGCTGTACTGTAGTCAAATATTAAGACTGCCAACTAAGACAGGGTCCTCAAAATGTAGATGGTGAGATCTTTTAATCCAGGGGTATCAAACTCAAGGCCCAGGGGCCAGATCCGGGCCACCGGGTGCTTAGATCTGGCTCACGGGACTGCCCGAGAAACAGCAAAGAACCGGCCCGCAGTGCCTCTGCCAGCAAAAACGGAGCTTGGTAAGACTGCGAGTTCAGGCCACCACAAGCGCCCCTGACACGAGTGACGTCAAGCTGGTCACACACACACCCGCCACACTGAGGTGAAACAACCCTGAGTGCAATCAAGTTTGACACCCCTGTTCTAGTCCAACCTCCTGCTGAGGGCAGAAATTCTAATATCATCATGGAGACCAGTTGCCTAGTCCTTGCATGGAAAATATCTGTGATTGAGCTTCCATAACTTCAGGAAGGAGACTGTTCCATGCTTTGGTATCTCTCCCAGTTAGACAATTTCTCCTTACTTTGAGTTTGGATCTTGTTCTATAAAGTTTCTGCCCTTGTCTTGTCCTCTTCTTCCCTGTTGCCCACTCTGCTCTTCCTTCTCTTCCAGGAGAGAATCATTGTTTTCAATGATTGACCCTTTTAAGTGTCCGAGAAAAAGGACGGCATCTGCTCTGATAGTTCCCTACTCAACTGTGAATTCAGCATTCACACTGAGGATCTACATCTCTAGGCTCCTCTTCCTAAACTCAGCCCAGCTTATCTGTATCCCAACACCAGCAAACCTTTGGCGATTATATGTGTTAAACAGCTTATCTCCTGGTGCTCATTCCTCAAAGGAATCGCATTTGCCCTTTCAAATCAGCAAGACCAAACTGTACAGTAGCGATGTAATGAATAATGAGAGATACTCTTCTATGACCTTGTCTCAACTTTAATCAAACCTACTTTAATGTGGAACATTGCTCTGGGGGACACACAATTTGCCTTCTATGACAGCTTGCTCAAAAGCCTACATGGTATCGAAAGCTTTATGGATATTTGTGGTTGCCAATATAGTCAGCACACATTGTCTTCTGCCTGACTTGTATTTTTTTTTCTCCCCCTGTCCCTTGCAGAGAAGAGAGATTGGAGAGGAAGGGATTGCCCCTTGTAGAGAAGAGAGAGATTGGAGAGGGAGGGATTGCAAGAGAATAAGCTGTTTGCTCTTCCACAGATTGAAAGGGATGCAATCAGGCAGGGGAGCCATGAGCATGCTATGCAAACACTCTTGAATTCTGGGCTCTCTGTGGTAGGGGCTGAGGGGGGAAAAGCAAGAAATCTCTCTTTGCCTGACCCTTTCGTGCTGGTGGTGCAGTTGCATTGCTTTTGATGTGTACAAGACAGCAAGCAACTGCACCAATGTATTTTTCAGAATATAAGATGCACCTTTTTCCCTCAAAAAAGAGGCTGAAAACCTGGGTGCATCTTATACACTGAATACAGCATTTTTTGCCTCCCGAAACCCCATCCCCTTTGCAAAAACGGCTGTGCATAGCCTTTAGGAGACTTTCAGAGTGCTCCTGGTGACTGGGGAGGGCAGAAAAGAGCAATAAATAGGCCATTATTTGCTCAACTTCCCCCCCCAGCCCCCAGGAACACTCTACAAGCCCCCTAACTATGCATGCCCATTTGGGGGGGGGGCAAAAAAACGGGCCTGTTTTCATGAAAAATGGGCCGTTTGGGGGAGGTGTATAGAATGCAAAAACTTTTTTTTAAAATGTGCCTCTTCAAAATCTTGTATTTCCAAGCCTTATACTCCAAAAAATATGGTAGATTTTAATGTGCTTGTGATTTTGGCTGCGTTGGGTTTATTGTCAGAATAGTTTTTCCCTTGTTATTTACTTGTCATTTCTTTAAAGGGGGCCAGATGAGGAAACTTGATGACAAGAAATACCAAAACTTTATGATCCTTGACCTATGACCACAACTGAACCCAAAATTTCCATTGCTAAGCAAGGCTGTTGTGAAGGGAGCTTTGCTTCATTTTATGACCTTTTTCCAGGGGTGGGCTTCAAAAATCTCAGCAACGGGTTCTCTGCCTGGTTGCTGGATGGGTGTGGCTTAGTCAGCTTCCTGCACCATGGCCGGGGGGTGAAAACTCAAGCCTCTTGGAGGGTGAAAACTGCCTCCCCTGGGCTCCGGCAGCTTTCCGGGAGGCCCATTTTCCCCCTCCCCCCAAGCCTCCAGGCGAGCCCTGCACTTAACTCACATCCAAAACAGGCCACGTGGAGACTCCTGGATGAGGTGGTGGGGTTGGAGGGGCCAGCCAGGAGTAGGATTTGGAGATTCTCCAAACTGCCCATAACATTAGCTACGAGTTCTCCCAAACCTGGCCAAACCAGTAGCAGCCCATCTCTGCCTTTTTCCCATGGTTATTAAGCAAATCACTACAGTTATTAAGTGAATAATATGGTCATTAAGCGAATTTGGCTTCCTCCATTGACTGCTTGTTGGAATGTGGGAACATTACAAATGTTGATCACATGACCCTGGGATGCTGCAACCATCACAAATTCATGCCACTTGCCAAGTGCCCAAATTTTGATCACTTGACCATGGGGAACGCTCTAGTGGTCGTTATGTGTGACAAATAATCATAAGTCACTTTTTTCAGTGCCATTGTAACTTTGTCACTAAACAATCACTAAATGAACGGCTGTAAGTCAAAGATTACCTTTACAGGGTTTAGGAAAAGAATTTTGAAAGCCCAACCACATTGCCCACCTTCCTTCCTTATACCAAAGGGTTTTATTTCTAATGATCTCTTCTCTCCGTGCCTTAAATCGTGTTTTTCTCTTGCATTTCTTCTCCAAGGTCACCTCTGCCCTGCTCTGTGTTCCTTGGCCTTAGGCCACAATCAAGAACTCTTTGGAGCCTACTTCAAAGGGATTAGCTTGAATAGTTGACTAGCCAATAACCCAGTGGGTCTCAACCTTCCTAATGCCGCGACCCTTTAATACAGTTCCTCATGTTGTGGTGACCCCCAAACATAAAATTATTTTATCTTTTCCATATTTTTTTGAAAATATGTGTTTTCCAATGGTCTTAGGTGACCCCTGTGAAAGGGTCGTTCAACCCCCAAAGGGGTCCCAACCCACAGGTTGAGAACCACTGCGATAACCGGACATTGCCTGGGTATTTATTTATAGGGGGAAAATGTCTGGACCAAACCTAATCTCTAATGTTGGATTTTCCCCCTTACCAGAGGGAGCTCCATTGTGGAATTCTGTGAAGCCATTACCATGGCAACTCCACTGTGCTGTATAGTAGAAGCCATTTTACGGCAGTACAGTAGAAGCCATTTTAAGGCACAACAGACTGTGTTTTAACAGAACACACACACCAAGGGATATTAGGGGTGTCTTACCCCCACAATATTTTTCTCCAGAGAATAAGTCATCTATGTACCAAATTCGGTTGAAAGTGCTCAAGGCATTCCAGTGTTATGCTGGAATACACACACACACACACACACCGACACACACACACAGAGACTCAAATTTAATCACAAGCTAATTTGTCATCTCCTCCTCCTTTGTTGTTTACACTGTTTTTGTGTAAACATAAACAGATATTGAAAAATGTAGAAATGTAACTTGTTTAATCCAAGTTTAGCCTGTGATCATTGTCCCTCTCCTCTGCTTTCAAAAAAAAATCTTATTAAATAATCCCATAATGCAGGGCTTCTACGGTCCATGTCAGATGTGGGATGTTTTGCTCGACAGGAGCAGAGGGAATCAGCAGGAAAGATCCATCAGATAGATCCATCAGCCTGCCATCCTTTGGGATTTGACGAGCCCTGAGCATGACAGGATACTATCCTGATGTTAGTTTATGGCTGGAATTTTCTTCCACCGATCACAGCAGTGAAGTGGGGCTGTCTGCAATGTTTCTGTGAACTGAACTACTATCTTATGTACTAAAGCTGGCTAATTTTGAATTAGGTTTCTCTCTTTTAAATCCCTTCTCTTCCAAGAAGCCTTTGATTTATTTAATCCCCACTCTAATCAGACGGTCAGTGTTATTAAACTGCCAACAATGCGATATAGAATTTTGTCATTTTGAATGCAGATGAACAGACTGCCACAGGATGGTGCTGCTGTTTTGCTTCTTTTATCTCTTTAAAATTGTCCCGTTGAGACTGAAATAAAAACTAAGCCGTGCCACCAAAAAAAGGCCTATCATAGTAACAACAACAACAAAAGCTTTGATGCCATTTTGCCACTGAAGCTTTGAAGAGATGTACAGGAAGATACACCAGGTGTAGCGATAGCTGGAAAGGAGCCTTTATTGATTTATTTATATCCCAGACCTGTTTCTCCTGTATTTTAGGACTGAATGTGTAATCTGCATAAAGCAGGTTTTGTGTTTTATACCTAGGGATGTTGCTATAGAACGCCTTTCCAAAGATATCATTGTGGTGGTGTCACTTCTGACTGTGACCCAGTGGACGTCTGCCTACCTGCTAGTTGCTTCCTTGAGTTCCTGTTAGTTCACGCAGGTATGCCTTAGGCACCTTGTTTTCTGTCCATCCATGTTGTATAATTCCCCACCTCCTGGATTGGTTTTGAATGTTCCATTCTAGAATATTTTGGTGCTGTAGTAGGGAAAATAGGACCCCTTGGATTTTCCCCCCAGCAGTGGAGATAAGCCATACAGCCTACCTAGAAATGATTGATGGATTGAGAAAAGAGAAATCCATCAGGGTAGTAAACAAATGTATGTGCGATAGCTTTTCTTCCTTTTTCTTCCTACACATCTCCAGATTTCTGTCATTTGAGCTGTCTTTCCAGCAGACTAGTCTTACATTGGGAAAGAGACAAGGTCCATTATCATTTGTTGTCCTTAAACCTGCCCGGGGGGGGGGGGGCAAACCGGTTGGGAGATGCATCTCCTAAGCTGACCTCTTTCTGTTGTAGAAAAAGGGCCTTTACAATGAGTTCAGTGTGCCATTCAACGTTTTAAAGCTCCAGCTCACCTTGGCTATCCCTGCCATGAATAAAATTAATAGCTCATATCCCATGAAACAGACGGTTTCGTGCTGAATAACAAAAGGCAGCTGTAGAAATAAATGAATGTGAAGTGATAACAAAGCCTGAGGTTATCATGAAACCTATTTTATCCACCTACTAGTTCCTCTTAGACAAAGGCATTTGCCCTTTTTAAAAGGAGAAGGTGCCAAAGTTAAATAGTTACATAGCTATTCCGTTTGTAGGTAATTATTGAACAGCAATGAGCACTGAATAAATAATAGGATAAATAGAAACTTGAAAGCTAGAAGGTTGAGGTTAAGAGAAACCCAAATTTCACATGTGGCGCAAGCTCGTTTATGGAATAATAATCAAAACTGATTTTCAAGTTGAATTATTATTATTTTTTGTCAGATAGTTTTGATAAAGGAATTTTCATCTCAAGTTTTTAACCGCTGAGCCATTGTGCCCTAGCAATTCAAAAGCATGCAAATGCGAGTAGATTAATAGTTATCACTTCACTGGGAGGGTAACAGTGTTCCATGTGCCTTTGGCATATAGTCATGTTGACCATATGACATGATCATGGAAGTGTCTTTGGACAATGCTAGCTTTCTTGGTCAAGAAACATAGATGAGCACCGTGCCCTAAAGTTGGACATGACTGGTCAGGGAAACCTTTATCTTTTAACTTTAGAAGGGACCTTTAGAGTTTGCTATCACAAGATGGCATGGTAGCTATCAGCTTGGCTGGCTTAAAGAAAGGGTTGGACCAAAGTAGGCTAGTCATGAAGAAGTGACTATTAGCCTTGATGACATAGTGACTGCTGCTGAAAACCATCTGCTGTGAAATTACTGGGTTTCCTTGTGTAGTTAGGTGGCCACTGGATGACCATGTTGCTGGAGTTATAGACCAGGGGTCTGAGCCAGTAGAATACCACTTACATTCTTCTCCCATTTTTTAATCACAACAACATCTCTATGAAGTTGGTTGAGGACAGAGAAAGAGAGGGAATGGGGGAGGCCCTTTGGGGACATTGTATGGCTATGGGTTTTGACATTTGAAGACAGAAGGACAACCATAGCACAAGAGAAGTGGGCACTCCGCAAAGCCAGAGCTGCAAATGCTGCAGTAATGTTGCCCACACATGTCTGTCCAACATGCCCGTATAGACTTTACCAGCCACCTGCGGACACACCATGGACAGCCCACAACCCATTAGAGGTCAAGGTCCTCTTCGAACACGATGAATGAACATCATCATCATGGCTATGGGTGGGCTGCAACCTGAGTCTTCCCAGTTCCGTTTTTACATCTTAACCACCAAATCACAACTGATTCAGAAACTTAAATAATGATTCCAATTTAATAAACCAACAGTCTTTTTCATCAAAGTTAATTGTATATTGCACTTCCAATGAACAGTTGAATGATTCTCTCATTAAAATAAATCCTCCAGCTGAGAATGGAGAGAGAGAAGGGAAAGGAAGCAGAAGAGAAAGAAAGAGTCACGGTAGGGAGAAATTGCTAACAAATGGCTTCTTTGCAAGGGACTGGTATAGTCTTTCCTGCTTATTTGGTTGAGGCACTTTTGGGGACAAATAAAGATGTCATCTTTCAGGGAACAAATTCACTCACCAAGGAAACTGGAGAAGCAAACAAGAATTTGTCAGGGAAGTCAAAGGGAAGGATTGTTTTTGGTTCAGTCTCCTTCCTATTCACCTGAGGAACAGGAACATGGGACAATTCCCTTACTATTAACCCAAGGTGTACTCTGTTTGCTTTCTTCCTAGAAGAGAAGGTTAAGAGACTAGAACAAAACTTCACACACTTCCTGATACCTCCAGATTTTCCACGTAAGAGAAATGGTGGTAGATTTTAGGAGAAACCCTCCTATACTACCACCTCTTACAGTACTAGACAACACAGTATCAACAGTAGAGACCTTCAATTTTCTAGGTTCTATCATATCTCAAGACTTAAAATGGACACCTAACATAAAAATGTCATTAAAAAATCACAACAAAGAATGTTCTTTCAGCGCCAACTCAGAAGCTCAAACTGCCCAAGAAGCTGCTGATTCAGTTCTACAGAGGAATTATTGAGTCTGTCATCTGCACCTCTATAATTGTCTAGTTTGGCTCTGCAACCAAACAAGACAGACACAGACTTCAGAGGATAATTAGAACTGCAGAAAAAACAATTGCTACCAACTTGCCTTCCATTGAGGACCTGTACACTGCACGAGTCAAAAAGCGGGCTGTGAAAATATCTACAGACCCCTCACATCCTGGACAAAAACTGTTTCAACTCCTACCCTCAAAATGACATTATAGGGCACTGTACACCATAACAATAACACACAAGGACAGTTTCCCTCCGAATGCCATGATTCTGCTAAATAACTAATTCTCACAACACTGTCAAATTATTTACTGAGACTGTACTACTATTATTATTCTCACTCTTCCTAGTACCTATCTCTTCCCACTTATGACTATAACCATGTTGCTTATACCTTTACAAGTTATATTGTTTTATTTGTTTCTTAGTATTATTTGATTGCTTATTAGTAACCTATGACTATCACTGTGTTGTATCTTATGATTCTTGATTAATGTATTCTATTTTATTTTTCTTTAAGTACACTGAGAGCATATGCACCAAAGACAAATTCCTTGTATGTCCAATCACACTTGGCCAATAAAGAATTCTATTCTATTCTATTCTAAATTCTGGGATCAGCTACAGCAGGGGTGGGCAACTTTACGACCTGTGGACTTCAATTCCCGCAAATCCTGAGCCAGCAATCTGGGAGTTGAAGTCCACAAGTCATAAGGGACCATAGTTGCCCATCCCTGAGTTACAGGAAACACTTGTGGAAGACAAAAGCTTACCAGAGAAGTGATGGAAGACTGATACAAACACCCATGTCTGCTGAGAAGAGTCCTTATTCTTTGGCGCTCCAGAATAGGTTCCATGACAGTCCACTGACAATCTTTCTGGATCCCCAGATAAAGAGCAGCTACAGAAGCCTCTGAAAAGACATTCCAGTCACCACAAAAGGAAGGATTCTTGCTTTTATCTGGGAGAGGTAGAAGTGATGGGGATGAAAGCAAGAAATAATCTGTTAAGGGAAGTATAGAGCCGAGGTACAGTAGTGCAGGCTACCTCTGCTGACTGCTGGCTGACTGCAACTTGGCAGTTTGAATCTCACCGGCTCAAGGTTGACTCAGCTGTCCATCCTTCTGGAGTCGCTAAAATCACAACCTAGATTGTTGGGGGTCAATATGCTGACTCTGTAAACTGCTTAGAGGGGGCTGAAAGCCCTATGAAGCGGTATATAAGTCTAACTGCTATTGCTATTGCTATGTTACATCAGGATGTAATCAGAAGTGGCATTTAGCCGGTTTGGACTGGTTCGGGAGCGAAGATCACTTCCCACCCGCCCTGGTCCTACGCTGTCTTATTTAGCCACATTTTTGAGGCTGGATGTATTCGTGGAAGGCATGTGCACGAGCAAGGCACATGCATGGAAGGGCAGGCACATGTGTAGAAGGTGTGCACGAAGTGAGTAAGTGCGCACGGGCCAAATCGGAAGTAAAAATAATTGAAATCCACCACTGGATGTAATGTAAATATTCCTAACATTGTTTTACTTTTCCTGATAAATACTGTAACCTTTTCTGCTAGGCAGAGAAGAACAAATGAAATAGTCGGACACGGCCTTGAAAACACTGCAAGAGACCTGGGCAAGAAGTGAAGGAACTGGGAGCCCAGATGGCATTTTCATTAGGCCTTCCTGTTGAAGGATGTGACCCAGGAGAGAGGGAATACTGGAAGTGAACAGCTGGCTACACAGATGGTGACAATGGGGGAGGTTAGACTCTTCAGCAATGGAGCACATCTCTTGAGATGAGTGGCTTCTGGCAAGGGAAGAGCTGCATTTCACAGGAACTGGGGTTTAGAAGATGCTTTGCAAAGCTGATCGTAAAACCTGAGACTAAATATGGTGGGGGAGGGAGAAGACAGTCCAGAAATTAGTGTGTCACCAAATACTGAAACTAGAAGGGCCGTGTGGTGTCAGCTCATAATGAGCAGATAATTACAGGAATAAATGAGTATATGATCCAAAGGTGGTTGCATGGCAATTCAAATGCAGAATAAAGAGCAATAAGAGGAAGTACAAGAAATGTGAACACAAGTAGGCCAATAATGTATGATTTAGTAAAACTGGCTGAAACCGATAGGATCAAAATTGTGGAATGCAACAGGGAGGGAAATACACATAGGTGTTGAGACCCAGGAACTGAATATGAGGGTCTCTTTGCATAATGATACTGGATTTCCTCTAATTCTTTTAAATAAACATTATTGTGTTGCTTTTTTGAGTTGCTCTATGCTCTGGCTGGTGTTTGATAGTGTTTATAGTGCTTATTTGGATGTAACCCTATTTCTTTTGGCTTATCTCTGAAACTCAACATTAAGTTTGCTTTTTTTCCTGTCCTCTGTTACTTTAAATTTTCTGTCGTCTTTGAGATATTTTCAACAAAAATCAGAAAATAGCCGTTTCATTCCTTTTTTGAGTGTTGTACTACAGGATGTTTTTCTTTAGTTAAGAATTGCAGGCCATGATTCTTCAAGTATCCTATCAAATTTGAATTTTCTTCCTAGACATTCCTTTCCTGTTTCATGTGGTACAGGACTCCAAGACCAACATTTCTTAATATTCCAGTTGCTATTTTACTTCCAACTTCCCAAGGTTTCTGTAATCAGCATGATGTCCTTTTGGATGTTGTGGTAACGAGGTGTTTTGGGTCACCATAGAACTGTGATGGCAAACCTATGGCGAGCGTGCCACAGGTGGCACACAGAGCCTTCTCTATAGGCACACAAGCTGTGGCCCAGCTCAGCTCAAGCACGTATTCACGTGCGCCTCCCGCCAGCCAGCTGATTTTTGGGATCAGCATTGTCCCCCGGGTAGTGTGTGTCTATGTGTGTGTGTGGGGGAGGCGAGACATGGGACAAATGCCTCCTGCAGCACCCTGACAGCCAAAAGAGGGTGTGGGGGGATTTGCACCTCCCCCTCCGCCATGTTTTCAGCCTGAATGACGATCTGCAGCACTTTACTTGCCCAAACAGGGCACTGGGGGGTGGGGTTCCGAGGACCATGCATGGCCGTTTTCAGCTTCCTTGTCATCCAGCAGCACTCTGCTGACCAAAAATGGGCTGCACAGAGGCCTCCCAAGGCTTCCGCACAGCATGTTTTCAGCCTTCCCAGCCTCCCACAGCACTCTGCCAGCCAAAAATGGGCTGCACGGAAGCCGCATGAGGCCTCCATGCAGCCTGATTTTGGCTGGCAGAGTGCTGCAGGAGGCCAAGGAGACTGAAAATGAGCAGTGGGAGCGGTCACGTGGCCCATTTTGGCCAACAGAGGCACTGCACGCCACCCACCCACCCACGTGCATGTGCATGGCCCTTCCTGGTGTCCTGTTTTGGGCCTATCAGCCCTCCCTGAAGCCTCCTAGGACCAATAACAGGGGGCGGGGGGCGCGCTGCACCATTCTAGCTCCACCCATCCACCCACGTGACCCACGTGCATGCATGCACGAACCCCTGCACATGTGGTAGCGCCTCCATGCATGTGTATGCATGGTGGAGCTGAACTGGGTGATGGCTTGTGTGCCCGCTGAGAGGGCTCCACATGCCACCTGTGGCACGTGTGCCATAGGTTCACCATCACGGCACTACAGCAATTAAATTAAATTTTTTGGCAAGCAACGTACTGCAATCACATCTTGGCTTTGCAAAAGACATCCTTTCCAGTATGTATATTTTCAATAAAGGGTGTCTGAGGAGATGAAGCAAGTTTGGTATTCACACATGCACTCCTTTTTATTATGTTATTCATTTATTATAAACAATGTTGATTACATAGAATTTAGTTTGTGATATATTTTGAAACCATTGCCTTAGTTTTGTGATATATTTAAGAATTTGGCAAGGCAGAAATATAACCACTCTTTTTATTTATAGCTCTGTTTGACTTATCTAAAATTAAGCTTCGGATCCATTGTTTCTTTACTTAAATTGTTGTATATTCTAACATAATTTATCTGTGATAAGCTATCCTAATTAAAGTTGGAGAATCTACAACATTGTTCCAATTATGTACTAATCAGTTATACACTAATTTAATTCTACTTTGCTACAGTACATCATTAATCAAGTTCAGGCTTAGGATGACAGATTTAGTACATTAACTAGCTGGGAGTATTCAAATAAGGAAAATAAAATTGATTGTAGTGCAGTTGAGATTAAATAATTCAACATCATAGTGTGCCAAATAATAAGTTTCATTCTTCATCTAAAAGGTACAAGTGGTCCTTATGAATTATTTGGAAATTAACAGTATGAAGTGAAATACATGAAAGTGTACGTTGAAATAGCTGTTGTAGTTGTGAATATTTAGTTGTAAAAGTGTATTAATTGTGAGAAGAGCGTAATGCTGGGAAAGATTGAGGGCAAAAGAAGAAAGGGACAACAGAGAATGAGGTGGCTGGATGGAGTCACCAAAGTCCAACTTGTAAAGGGTGGTGCGTTTCTTAGTCAAAAAAGTTTAATACAATCTTTCTTAAAGACTCTTTGTATGCTTGCACAGTTCCTCTTAAGACAGGGGTGTCCAAACTAGGGAAGTTTAAGACTTGTGGACTTCAACTCCCAGAATTTCCCATACAGCCATGCTGGGAGTTGAAGTCCACCAGTCTTAAAGTTCCCAATTTTTGACACCCCTGTCTTAAGAGGAAATTAAGACCCAATAGAATAATTACAATGGATAACAGCTAGTATTCTGACAACAGTTTCTCCATTTAGTATTGCCAAATTCAGGAGTGTAGGAAATAAGGGAGGACAGGATGAGAGCATAACTTAAGAGTGCCAAGTTGAATGAAAGAGCTCTTGATTTGTGTAGTAGGGGTTGCATTACTGCAATTGTGGCAGCAGATGGAGGTGCTGTCCAGGGTTTAAGCAGAGCAGCTGCAGGTTGCGTAAACACATGGCAAGCCTGGGAATGAGGGGGCCTCCTTGCCTAATCCTGAGTTGGGTGGCGCATCACAGGAAGATAAGACCTGGATCTGGATGATCCAAGCCCAGTTCCATGCACAGTTTACAGAAGCGGGGTGGGGGTGGGGGACCTGCAAGGCCACGGGAAAGAATTTCCTACAGGGTCCACAACGCTCTTAACTCAGACCAAAGAAGATGTTGGTGAATAAAAGCAGAAACTGCCTGTTTCTCTGTTGATTGGTTGGTTAAAACATGCAAATCTAAGAAAAGGGAATAGAGTTATAATTTCTGTAATTTAATCAAGGCACCTTTGGAATAACCATGACCCAGATGATTGAGACTCTACAGACTTTTAGCTATACAATTTGGGATGAAGACCCCTTTGAGTGGTGTGGGAGTAAGAATGGATTTCCAGAGGGAAATTTGCGGACTACAGGAACCAGGAGCACCACTCAGGTGACCCCCAGGACACAGATAAACCTCTCCAAGTGGCCTCAATGGCTCTCTAAAAAGGATGCAAATGACCAGCTATCTGCAAGGAATGTAAATCATTCCATTCCACACTATCCTATCAGAGCTGAAGAAGCTTCCTGGATGAAAAGCAAAATGTCTTCAAAAGAAAAAAACAAGAAAGTCCAGTTGCCTCCTGAAAAAGCACCTTTGGGACAATCAAGGCTTTAGCAATGAAAGGATATTGAAATCAAGCATTCCATCTATCTATTCATAGATGGGATTTGATTTGATGTATAACTTTTTGACATCATGGACATCAAAGGTCAGTCTAGGTCAGTGGTTCTCAACCTGTGGGTCGGGACCCCTTTGTGGGGTCGAACGACCCTTTCACAGGAGTCGCCTAAGACCATCAGAAAACACATATTTTCAAAAAATATGGAAAACAAAAAATAATTTTATGGTTGGGAGTCACCACAACATGAGGAACTGTATTAAAGGGTCGTGGCATTAGGAAGGGTGAGACCCACTGGTCTAGGTAGAGCCAAGTCATGGTGGAAAGGAGCATCATTGGACCCAGGAGGTGACAAGTGGCCACTCAGCCAACTCATGTAGGGACTTGGATTCAAATTGGCTGGTTACCCTGACAAAATGCTGTTACGAGATTTAAAATAGACTTTTACCCAAATGTAAGAGTATATGCACCTAGTGGTTAAAACGCTGGGCTTGTTGGTTGGAAGGTTGGCCATTCGAGACTCAAGCACTCCGTGATGGGGTGAGCTCCCATTAATTGTGCCAGCTCCTGCCCACTTAGCAGTTTAAAAGCATGCAAGTGAGAGTAGATAAATAGGTACCACTTTGGTGGGAAGGTAACAGCCTTCCCTGTGCCTCAGTGTATATAGCAGTCATGGGGAACCTTTTCGGCACCAAGTGCCAAAAAGGGAGCACTTCGTACATGTGCATGCTCGTCTTGGCACGACCAGGAGGAGGATCTGCCCAGGGGACATGCGCACACTGGAAAATGTACTTCCGGTTGTTGGCGTGCGCATGTGCGCCAGCCAGCAAGTCTTCTGATTATTGACATGCATGCACGCACCAATCAGCTGGCTAGCACGCATGCTCACACCAGAAAACGGAAGACCAGCTCTTACGGTTTCCATCACTGACACACACACAAAGGGCAACTGATTATCGCATGCGCATGCACGCCACAAACCCAGAAGAGGAACGGCGACGCCACTCGTGACAGGCAACATGGCTTCGTGTGGCACTTCAGGTACCCGTGCCATAGGTTCGCCATCACGGGTATATAGAGTCTTCAGACAACAGTGGTGCTTTTGCCTAAGAAACAGAGATGAGCAGCGCCCCCTAGAGTCAGACATAACTGGACAAGGGAAATCTTTACCTTTATCTATATGTGTTTTTTTCCTCCTTTTAATAATTGTATGAGCTCCAACATTGGAGGTGAAATACCAGGGCAAATCACATCTGTTGTATTTTGCCCAGACGTAATTAAGATGAATTAAGTCACATATTGATGTTATGCATACACTTATAAAAACAATTCCATATTAATAAAACAATAGCAATGCCTAGGATACAGCCAGCAAGCAGACAACCAAAGTTGAAATCAATTTAGTTGGAAATTAATTTACATTTCCTGTCAGAAGCCAAGATTTTAAAAATGGCTCTATATACGTTCATTTAACATGAAATTAACACATGATAACAAACAATAATAGATGTCAGTCTCATTTTCCCTTAAGGTGTTTTGGAGGAAGTATCACTGCGCTAAAGGTTTTCTCTCTGGGAAATTATAGCTTATTTCTTTCAGGAGTCTTAAAAACATGGAATACTGTAAGACATTTCTTCAAGTATTTGGAGCCTAGTGAGATTTATAGCTGCATTTAACAGTTTGTTTGGTAGACAGGCAGACAAATAAATAGATATTCTGGATTTCCTCCAAAGGCTTAAGACAGGACAGAAAATTTATCCTCCAACTTTATTTAAGCTTATTCATTTCTTCCTTCATTCCTTCCTTCCTTCATTACTTCATTCATTCATTCTCAGACATTTTAAAATATTCACATAAAACTTAATTCAGATAAAGAAGTCAGTAAATAGCTATAACATTTTCTTGTTACAAGATATCCCTTGCCATTCATTTGTTACAAATGTGAAAAGACTAAATCCAGTGTAATTATTAAAAACTGCTTCCTAATACCCCTTTAATTCAGAACACATTGGAGCTGTTTGAACCTTTCTACATGAACCTTAAAATAATAAATGAAAGAATAAAAGCAAAATGTTAGAAACGGTTGCATTTACGTGTTTGAATCTGGCTGGTTTTGGAACCATTTTTAATATTGCATCTTAAGTATTTTAAGTGGCTAAAAGTGAGTTAGAAGCTGCTGAGAATTTTAATGTGACTGAATTTTAAGATAGAGTGTTCTGCAAAGCAACAGTCGCACCAATGTTTAAGGCTTGTGTCTTCTCATGAATTTGGGGGACAAGCCCTCTTGGGGCATCAGTGCTTGTAGGAATCTCCCTTCAGGGGGACTTCCCTGGTAGATCTGCTGTCAGACTGGTGCAGATGGTCCCGAGAGAGAAAAAGAGATGTCTAGGTAAGAAAGGAGAGATAATAGTGATTCAAAGTTGGCATGTGGGACTGCTTCAATTAATGGCAGGAAGATTGAGAAATGAATTAGAAAGAGAGAAATTAGGGAATTCTTGGTGAGCATCCAAAGGGAGCAGAATGTCCCAAAACAATGGTCAAGTTTTACCAGCTATTTTGCATTGTCTGAAAGACTGTCTCCCAAATTGGATCTTCAGAAATGGGACAATGGTCACCTTATTCCCATTCTTCCCATAGTGGTATTCATTGCAAACATTGCCTGATGTAGCAATAGCACTTAGGCTTATATACCGCTTCACATAGTGCTTTATTCCCCTCTAAGTGGTTTACAGAGTCGGTCTCTTACTCCCAACAATCTGGGTTCTCATTTTACCCACCTTGGAAGGATGGAAAGCTGAGTCAACCTTGAGCCTGGTGAGACCTGAACTGCCAAACTGCTGGCAGTCAGCAGAAGTAGCCTGCAGTACCGCATTCCAATCACTGCGCCACCACGTCTCTGTGAAAACAGTTGCACTGTAGCTAAAAAGAAAATACCCTTTTCAAATACTCTACTGTAGGGGTATCCAACCTTGGCAACTTTAAGACTTGTACACTTCAACTCCCAGCCAGCCAGCATGGGGAATTCTGGGAGTTGAAATCCACAAGTCGTAAGGTTGCTGAGGTGGGATACCCTTGCTCTACTATGTATAATCTTTTCAGGTCTCCATCTGATGCCGGAATCTGATAGTTTAGGTTTTGCTATCCTAGAGAATAAGAAAGGTGATTGACAGGCCTCTCCCAAAATTCTGTTGTTCTTTAAGTAGAACTTTGGAACAACAGGTTTGAGCTGACACTTCATAGAAAGTTTAGAATGCGGTTTTACTCCACTTTTCCTATCATCTGTACCTTGGATTAATCAGCCTCCAACTACGACTCCAATTATCACAAGTCAATAGAAAGTACCACATCCGATTGTGGGACCTTAGTTGACTAACTGAACCATTAAAATGTTCACCAAAAATTTACATGGCATTCCATGACAGATAGCAAAAAAAAAAAAAAAAAATCAATAAAGATTGGCAATTTAGCCTTAAAAGAATTGTAAAATCTTTATTGTTTGATGCAGCATTTTTTTTAAAAAAAGATCTGTTTAGGTAGCAGGGCAGACAGGTCATTAAGGTCCAGCCCTAGAACCATTAAATACTGACAAAATTAGAATAGAATAGAATAACAGAGTTGGAAGGGACCTTGGAGGTCTTCTAGTCCAACCCCCTGTCTAGGCAGGAAACTCTACACCACTTCAGACAAGTGGATATCCAACATCTTCTTAAAAACTTCCAGTTTGGGAGCATTCACAACTTCTGGAGGCAAGTTGTGTAGATGAATACATAATTGCAAAAGTAAAAAAGTTAACCTTAAAGTCAATTTTAGAGCCCCTCCAAGTATAAACAGCACAGATGTGTCTTAAAAGGACATGTGCCTGGCCTGAGGAACAGCATAAGTTTCCAGGGAGAGATCTCAAAACAATGAACAAAGAAGTAAAATGCCTCTTTTGATAATGATGAGGAAAGGGTCTTTAATTGTCTTTTTTGGGATTGCCTCCACTGTAAGAAGTCCCACGTCTAAGTCTATAAGTAACCTCAAGCAGAGCATAACTAGAACAAGAATGTCTGATTTTCTTAGTTTGTTTATTTAAGGATGTGTACGGCTGGTCAACTCACAGAAATGCAGCTGTATGACATACCACAATAAGAGCAGTCAATAACAACAACAAAACCCCAAATGATAATAAGCAAAACAGGCAGTTGAGGCACACTAGCATATTCTACCTCCCAGGACGAGGCCAGCTGACATTCCTGCCCCAAGGCCTGAGGGCCAACCAAATTTTTAAAGCTTTCCTGAAGGCCAACAGAGTTGGGGCCATGAATGCCTCTTTAATGATGAGATATGGCAGGTCCTTCACTATAGTCTTAAAAACAAGCTGCCTTAGCTCAGATGCTCAGTCCAGTACAGGAAGTCCTTGACTTACAACCATTCATTTAGTGACCTTTTGAAGTCACAACAGTGACCGTTGCAACATCCCCATGGTCACTTGATTAAAATTCAGATGCTTGGCAACTGGTTCACGTTGGTGACGGGTGCTTTCTTCCAAGGTCATGTGATCCAAGCAAAGTCAATTTGGAAGCCAGATTCACTTTACACCTGTGTTACTAACTTAACAACTGCAGTGATTCATTTGACAACTACGGCAAGAAATGTTGTAAAGTGGAGACATTAACAAATGTACTGCTTATCATTGGAAATTTTGGGCTCAGTTGAGAACTACCTGTATTCTCACATGATGACATCCTTATGGGATGGACAATTGCCTTTCCCATTTATGTTCTCCTGTAACTAATACACTGAACTTTATTGCCTTCATTATTGGATTCCCTTAGAGCTCAATGCCTCCTGTTTGTTTGTTTATTTAAGAAAATTTATATTGCCATCCAACTCACTCTCAGGAACGCCAGGCAGCTTAAAAGGATAAAAGTCCAATACAAACACAATAAAGAAGCAGTAACCACCCACTCACCCATCCCCCTCCTGGCGATAATAATCAAATAAGTCACTTAAGGAGTTCCATCCCACTCAGGGGTCCCAGAATCTTTCAGAGTGGGCAGCTGCCATAAATTTAATAAAAAGTAATATGTTGCTAAACAATTGTTTGGCTTCAAAATTCACTCAAAAGGCGAGCCATGAAAAAGCAGTCCTTGTGGAATAGTGGTGGTAGTTCTCATACTTGGTCCTTCCCAGGAGTGAAATCCAGCAGATTGTGACAGGTTCTCGAGAACCGGGTGCGGAAATTTTGAGTAGTTCAGAGAATCGGTAGCAGAAATTTTGAGTAATTTGGAGAACCGGCAAATGGTACCTCTGGTTGTCCCCAGAGTGGGGTGGGAATGGAGATTTTGCAGTATCCTTCCCCTGCCACACCCACCAAGCCACACCATGCCCACCAAGCCATGCCCACAGAACCAGTAGTAAAAAAAAATGAATTTCACCACTTGTCATTCCCAATATCCTTACTCAGTTTCCTTTTTTTTTTTTAAACCACAATCACTGCTGTATATAACCTTTCTCTTCTAAACAGATACCTTTCTTTCCATATAAAACCCAAATCCTTCCCATTCTAGTTTTGGAGTAAGAGTGAAAGGAACTTGAAATACATGGTTGAACATCCATGTGTTTGCCCATTTCTCCAAGTCTTTCATTCTAATTCCAAAGAGCTTTTAAAATGTGTGTTGCTTTCCAATATGTCTTCACTTTTTTCTAGTATTGTTGCAGTGGGCATTTGAATTCAGACCTACATACCAAATGCAATCCAGAGGATAATACATTTGATAAAGAGACAATATTTGACAGATAATCCCATTGGACACTTTTATTCAAGTGCTTAATGTTTGGCAGATGTAAAAGGTAGTTCTCACACAGTCAGAGGAAGACATGAAAGTAGATATGATCATTGTCAGAACAAGGGACCAATTGAAACTGGGTCTCCAGTCTGAAGGAGAGGCAAGACAAGGGAAAACATTGGAGAAAAGTTTAAATCTTGGTTTTGCATTTGGGGCTTATGTTTGAAATACAGCAGTCACTGGGACTCTTTCATAATGTTTTTTTGATAACAATAAAAGTACTGATCAGAAGCTTCTGGGTTCTTATGTGCCCGTTAATTGTTCTCAATCCAACCTGCTGTAGGTTGGCCCGTAATAGCACATTTCTTGAAAGTGACACATTGTTGAAAGTGTCATCTTGTTGGTTTTATTTAGCATTTCCTATAGGTATTGATTGATGTAGCAAAAGGAATAGCAGAACCTGGGGGCAGAGGCAAAAGAGGAAGCAGCATTGTGTCTCTTTGTTGTTGTTACTTGTTAAGTTGTATCCCACCCATTGCAACGCTATGGACAACCTTCCTCCAGACCTTCCTGTCCTCTACCATCCTCTGCAGTCCATTTAAGCTCACACCTACTGCTTTGATGACTCCATCCAGCCACCTCATTCTCTGTCGTCCCTTTCTTCTTTTGCCTTCAATCTTTCCAAGCATCAGGCTCTTCTCCAGTGAGTCCTTCCTTCTCATTAGGTGGCCAAAATATTTGAGTTTCATCTTCAGGATCTGGCCTTCTAAAGAGCAGTCAGGGTGGATCTCTAGGATTGACCGGTTGGCTTGCCTTGCAATCCAAGGGACTCGCAGGAGTCTTCTCCAACACCATAGTTCAAAGGACTCAATTCTTTGGTGCTCAGCCTTTCTTATGGTCCAACTTTCCCAGCCGTACATTGCAACTGGGGCGGGGAGAGGAATTGTGTCTCTACACAGCTGCAAATTGACTAAATGCGATCCTTTTTGAATTCTGTTGATTTTGTCTAGCACCAAAATGGTGTTGACTATTAGTTGAATAGATTCCTCTGCATAAGCACAAGTAATAATAAATCATTTTAATTGGAACTTCACATGTGGTCCTGTTTTACATCCCTGACACTAATCAACTCAACTCACTCAAAACGTTTCAATGGGATTCAAGAAGGGTTGGATTTGGTCAATTTGGGGCTACGTAGAGATTCTCTGCAGCTTCCTCTTTTGACCCTGCCTCCAGAATCTGCCGCTCCTACATTGATTGATTTGATGTGACTTGATTTCTATTGCCGCCCATCTCAGCCAAGTGATCCAGAGTAGCTTACAATTATAAAACCATAAAACAGTTAAAACAATTTAAAACAATGAAACTATAAAAACATTCAAAAATAAATAAATAAGTGCAGCAGCCAAGATAGTTAACTGAAACAAGCTTTGAGAAGCAAATAACAATTAATTAATTTCTATCTCCTATCTCAAATGTGGCCTTCGGATTGTGACTCTGACTGTTCTCAAATTTCAGGTTTCAGTCGGGATAATTCAAAATCAGTATGTAGACAGACAGATAGCAAAAGCATACAGGAAGATTGCCTGGCTTAACAGAGAGGCTGAAATCCAGCAGTTTACCAGAGATAACTGGCCTGCTAATTCAGCCTCTGTGTATGAAGAGATTTACTTATTTCTTTTTCCCAATATTCTGTTTTGTCGCCATCAAAGACAAGCCAAGAAAATCATTAACAAAAACCATGGCTATGAAGTTCTACATCAGCTATTCAGCATAAGATTGGAATTCCCCTGGAACGCTGAGTGCTTTTATCTGGGAGCACGGCTTACGAACCCCAAGGTTTTGAACAGCTATTAATTACATATTTTGCCAGTAATGAAATGAGTGGAAATTAAGCACTTAAACAACAATCTTTCCCCCTTGCCCTTGATAATAACAAGTGTGACTTACAACTAGCCACATTTAGAAGATGAGTGCATTAATAGTCACGCATATACTACAGATTTGAAAGTTTATATGTTTTTATAGAATGAAAATGGCAACTCCTTATAGGAGTATTTATTATTTTCAAAATAAAATTACCTCAAACTAGTGCTTTATTTTCCAAAACCACTTCTTCTAAACAAATAGCAACTAAATCAGAAGTCACTAATTCTAAACAGATTCCATGTTATGAAGAACAGATGTTTATATATGAAAGAGACAATTTGCCTGTGCATTTTCGAAGATTCATAGCTTTGAAATATTTTACCACAAACGTTAGGAGTTGAAAAAAAATGGACTTAAATGTCAGTTTAATAGATGCTAAAAGAACATTTTCCACATACGTTTACATTTAAACAATATTGAAACAAGATGTAAAAAAGTAACTTGGGCACAAAAGTAAGGTTAAAACATTAGCTCTGTGATTTAAAGACTTTATTTTCTTTTTAGTAAAGTCAGCAAGCTTTATCCATGTTTTTTTTTAAAAAAAATCTCAACTTTAAAAGCCACTTTTTTTGCTATTAACTGAAAGTTCCTTGAATGCTGTGCAAAATTTCTGAGATAAATAAGTTGGGAGATTCTAACATTAACTGTTTGACAGTAATAGGTCTAAAATAAATATTTGTCAGTGGTTGATATTTAAGTTAGATTTCTGTATATTTTTTTGAATTTAAAGATGGTTTAAATGATTCTTATTTACCAAGCAGATATGGAAATCAGAGAACATTGTTTACTGATACTATTTCATGCTTTTTAAAACATTATTTTGATAACCTACTTTCCTCTCTCAAGGTAAGCGTAGCATATAACATTCCCCCTGTTAGGGTGGTTGGTAATTCCCCTCCTCCGCCCCAAAATTACAATCAGTTATGTATTTTTGCTTAACCGAACATGTCATTTAAAACTATTTTGTGCAAAAACTCTAAATTCTGTAAGATATTAAAATGGTCTCTGGACACGAAGTCTGGTTTTGTGGTATCTTTATGCCAGGCAAATGTTTTTTTTAATCCACCTCACCCCACTCAAAAGTGGTTGGCAGTTTGAACAACAGGATTAGATACTTGTTTTCTGTTTTCAGGCCATTCCACATAGCAAAAAAAAAATCCAGTTTAATCTCTGGTTTAAAGTTTGGAAAAGTTGTTAATCCACCACTGCTTCTTTGATCAAAGTGCTTGTATTTTGGGGGAAAAGAGATGTGATTTTGAGTTAAGCAAGTAAATTAATTAAAGAAATGAAGTTAAAGCACCCCTTTCTCTTACATTTCAAATTTGATACCGTGTTTCCCCAAAAATAAGACAGGGTCTTATTTCCCCCCCCATAAGTGTTTAGCCTTATTTTCTGGGGAGGTTGTATTATTTTTTAAAGTGCAGGAGGCCCTTTAACCTCAGCCCACCGATCAGCTGATCCAGAAAGGGCTGGAAATTTTGTTTCTGGCACACACTTGCCAGCCCTAGTATCGCTGGGCCTGCTGCTCTTTTTGCGGCCGCCACTAAGAGAAGGGGCGCAGTAGCTGGGGTTTGTGGCAGCGGCCTCTGTGAGGCTGTTCAGTGTGGATGGCAGGTGCATGTGGGACACGTGAGGCATGTTCCACCCTTCCCCCCCCCCAGGAAATGGTGGGGACCGGCTGCGCATCTGTTTAAATATTTTCAGGGAGGACTTATTTTGGGGAGAGGGCTTATTTTAGCACATGCGCTCAAAAGTCTGATTGGGTTTATTATCCGGAGAGGTCTTATTTTCGGGGAAACAGGGCAATTCACTCCTAAGTTTAGCAGAATCATTGCAAAATCAAGATTTTATAATCATGAGTAAAATGCTGGCCACCACTGTAGATGGAGATGCCAGATTATTGTTTTGGGGGGAATTGTTTTGTTCCTGTGGCAGAAATAAATGAATAAATAAATACACACACACTGATTTTGTTGGCTTTTAAAATTAAAACAAGTTAGATAAACTGAAATATACGACACGCTAAAAATAATTGAGATGCAGTATCTTGGCTCTAAGCATCATAGTCTCATAACTGAAACCAAACCTTCATATAACTTGTTAAAAAAACAGTTTCATTTCACATAAGCAGAGCTGAAATTAATCTGGTTTTAGCTTTGCTTAGCTAAGGTGCTGATGGCACCTAATCTTGTGGTGAAAGAATCCGGGTGAGGCTGGCTGGTTCCTATATTATAATTTTGTGTTACATCCTGTGTCAAGACTGACTTGTTAATCAGTGATGATAAATCTCTTGTTTTTAGTGGAACAACTGATGTTTAGCTTTGAAGACATGGTTTTGAAGGTCTGTGGTTTTTTTATATATATTATTATTCCTTAAAGTACAGAATACAGAATAACAGGGACCTTGTAGGTCATCTACTCCAACTCACTTTGACAACAATCTTGTTAGTGTTAGGTTATGTTTATTGAGGTATAAAAAAGTGGAAAGCAGTTTCTAGATAAATGTAAGTTTGCTCCTTCACTTGCTGTATAAAATTCTCACAAAATAAGGAAGGAGGCATTGATTGACCCTTATTGTGATGTGCTCTTGTGCTGAATTCAGAACAAAACAGTCCCATTTAGGTCATTGAGAAGCCTTTGGAGGGTTTCAGGTACTCTGTGGTCCAGGGGTAGAAAGCTTAGAGCTGTGATGGCAAACCTATGGCATGTGTGCCACAGGTGGCATGTGAGCCATTGCCCCAGCTCAGCTGCACCGCGCATGATACGCACCTCCCGCTGGCCAGCTGATTTCCAGGTCTCGGCCATGCATGTGGGAGGTGCACGCGGGGGCACGGGGAGTTCACATGTGCGCATGCATGAGGGGCAGGGGGAATGTCATTGCCTGTCCCCCCCGGCAGCCCGTGTTTGGTCCCATGAGGCTTCTGGGAGGTCTACCAGGGCCAAAACAGGGTTCAGGGGGGTCGCACGCACATGCATGGGGGAGGGGCACACAGGGAAAATTGTATTATGGGTGTGGGCACACGCATACGCTGTCACGTGCATGCATGCGCTTTCCCCACATGAGGACAAAAGGATTAGCCATCACTGGCTTTGAGGGCTAATGCGGGTAATCCTCAGTTTACAACTGGACAATGGTCGTAAATCATATCATTGCCATTTTTAAGATCTTTTTGTGCAGTCATTAAGCAAATGCAGCTAAATGAATCCATTGTTTTCTAGTGGGCATTTTTGTTGGAACTGGGTTATAAATAGCTTTTTGGGGAGGTCTGCTGTAACTACAAATGGCTGTTTGGTGACCAGTGGTTAAGTGAAGACCGACTGCAGTTGGAAGTTTTCAATCCAGCAGCCGGCAATGTTCAGGCCACATAGAAATGTTGCACAAACTTTGAGTTGGTGCCTCCTTCTCAAGACTAGGAAGAGAATGACCCAAAAGTCTGTTGACTTGAAGGAGCACAAATTAAAAATCCTAGGATTGAAAGGCTGTGGCTGACCGACATATTAGATTGGTTCCTGTGTACAGTAGTGCAACTGAATGGAGTTAGCAGTGTGTTTACTGGCCAGATGCCCTTCCTGTCGCCAATGCGGAGTTTTGTTCAAAAGATATATTGTGCCCGGAGAGAGAAATATCAGCCTCTACCTGGGGTCGAACTCATAGCCTCCTGATTGTGAGGCGAGAGCTCTACCTCTAGGCCACCGCACCTCTCCTAAGTATTATAAATAAATTCCCATTAAAAAAGCAAAGGATCCATTTAATGGAGTTCATCGGTATACTACTAAAACTCTCATGTCCATAAGCTCTAATTGTATGAAAAAGTGCATCATAGGGCAAAACTTTGTAGCTGCTTGAGTGCTGCTGTGGTTTTATCACTGCTGGACTGCTGTAGTCACAGGAATCTCATTTTCAGCATTCTGTGACAGTTTCCCAGCCACTCATACAATCCCTTGCTCTGTCCCACAACTACATCTGTAAGTAAACAGTAAACACCATCACATTTGGTAACTTACCTGTAAAAGAAAGCACAGTTCACAAGGAGTAATTTTATGTTACAACCTATATTTACTTCTACATGGCAAAGAATTTAAAAATATTAGCAAGATCAACATGTGTTTCGATTACTCAAAATGCTTCTCAATCTCTCGAAATGTGCTCAACTAACTCTTCTTCCTCTCAATACAAACTTGCTAATGGCAGCCACCATGGAAATTGTGTCTGCTGTTTAATTAGCGTTCTTCAAGTCTCTATGGCTAAAAGATTTTTTTTAATCCTAATAATTGGATATTGAAAATACAAAGCAGTATGGAATTAAATTTCTGTTTTGTTCTGAGCATTGGAAAAAAATCTGGAACATGGGTTCTTATGTTATACAGCCAGAATTGTCTTCTGTGAAGTTTGTCATTTTGGATAAAATATTTCAACTGACAATATATTAGGGCCTGGTCTCAAAAAATCTCCTCAGGCAAGTTAGATGACCAGGACAAGCACAGGAGGATGATACCCCTGCATTGTACACACAGGTAGTTTTCAAGTTATGTCCACAACTGAGCCCAAAATTTCTGTCACTAAGCGAGACAGTTGCTAAGTGTGTTTTGACCCAGTTTATGACTCTTCTTGCCACAGTTGTTAAATGAATCACTACTGTTGTTAAGTTAGTAACACAGTTGTTAAATGAATCTGGCCTCCCCATTGACATTGCTTATCAGAAGGCCGCAAAAGAGTATCGCATGACCCCCCCAGGACACTGCATCCGTCATAAATATGAACCGCTTGCCAACCATCTGAATTTTGATCTAATGGCCATGAGGATATTGCAGTGGCCGTAAGTGTGAAAAATGGTCGTAAGTCACTTTTGCAGGGCCGTTGTAACTTCAAACAGTCACTAAATGAATGATTGTAAGTTGTGAACTACTTGGGCTGTATTGTGATGCAATTCTCCTTTGTACAAAATTGTCTTTCACGATTGATTTAGGACAGTGATGGTGAAACTTTTTAGCACTGAGTGCCCAAACCAGAACGTGTGTGCGCATGCGTGCGCTGGCCCCTGGTCTATGGGTTTCCGGCACCCACAAAGACCAACTGGTGCACCGGAAAACCAGAAGAGCTGCTGGCAATGGCGCACGTACCCACAGAGAAGGCTCTGTGTGCCATCATGGATTTAGAACTTGTAGAACAAAATGCAGAATTTTTTACAGGGGAACCAAATTTGCCTTGATTTAGGAATGATGTGGTGTTGGAGTGTTCAGGAATTGGGGTTGGTAAGCAGAAAGATCTAGAACAATTCTTTGGAAGAGGAACGGGAATTGGAGAAAACCAGAAAGTTGGTCTTCTATTGGGAAGCAGTCTTTTGACCAGAAAGACTGTCTTTTATTGACTTGGTTCTAGCCAGGGGTGAAATCCAGCAGGTTCTGGCAGGATCTGGAGAACCAGTAGCGGAAATTTTGAGTAGTTTGGAGAACCAGTAGCAGAAATTTTGAGTAGTTCAGAGAACCAGCAAATGCCACCTTTGGCTGACCGTAGAGTGGGGTGAGAGTGGAGATTTTGCAGTATCCTTCCCCTGGAGTGGGGCGGGAATGGAGATTTTGCAGTATCCTTCCCCTGCCACACCCACCAAGCCATGGCCACAGAACTGGTAGTAAATTTTTTTTGCATTTCACCACTGATTCAAGCTATTCTCAGCAAAAGAGACCTCCAAGAAGGGCAGGCACCATTCTCTCCCTTACACACACACAGTGAAGTAGGAATTGGAGCTGAAAGTGTAGGGAGACTCCAGATTGAAAACAGGAATGGTCTCAAAACTTTGATTAAATAAAACCAGTAAGAAGCTTTCAAAACCTGATCAATTGGAAATAAAAATTGAAGCCATCCTTCCCACAACCCTTGTGGGAAGAGCCCAAAGTGGGATTCCATAATCCAGAGGCTAATTTGTGAAATGCTAAAGTACTAGTTTCAAGATGATTTACATTAGCCTTGATTTAAGAGTTACAATTTAGATTTGCTTATTAATGTTTTCGTGAAGGACATTTAAAAACCGATTAGCATGAACTCACAGAGTTTTTTCCAAACGGAGTGCAAAGTTATTAAATATTGACTTTGCAACTTATTTAGTCTATTAAATTGTCTTATGTTGCCTTATAAATTGCCCTGTTTGTTTAGGTCTGATTAGTGCCCATAATCTCATATAAAGACAAAGCAAATTGAGCTGTTAGAACTTGAGAGTATTTTAACTCTTTCAAATAACAGTGAAATAGATTGCCATTATGAGTTCTCATTTCTCAGCCTTTTGTCTAAAATCCAGCGTAGCTTGTGGAATTTTGGGGATCCTTTCTACTGTAATTTGATCTTTATAAGTGCCAGATTTCATGCCTCTATCCTAAAGAATATATTTTTTCTTCTGTAGTTTGGCCACTGCAATCATATATAAAAATGTTTTCTCATGGTTTCCTCTGTGGGTTGAGCAAAATAGAAAAAATAGGGGGGGGGGACCCCATTCATAATGCTTTAACAGTTCCTGCTTTATCAACCTTGTCTCTTGCAAAATCAAGTGCCGTGTTTCCCCCAAAATATGAACTACTCAGAAAGTAAGTTTCAGCTTGATTTTTACATGTGCACCCCAGGCGTAGGTTCCAGCTTCTGTTACTGCTGGTTCACTCAGGGATGCGCTTTGGGCACGCACACGCTTGATGCGCACTACGCACACATGCACAGTAGTAAAAAACTAGATGGTGCCTATAACTATCTACTGCTGATAGAAACAGTTCAGGGGCGTGGCCGGCCGAGTTGCTACCTACTCCTCCAAACCGGTAGGAACCCACCTCTGGTGCACTCAATATAAGCCCTATCCCCCAAATAAGCCCTAATTAAGATCCCACCCACTCCAGGGTGCACAGGTAAAAATTAAGCTAGGGTAAGGATGGAGTGTGTGGCGCTGCCCTACTACCTACCTTTGGATAGTTGCAGCCAGGCCTCGCACACTTCAGCCCATTTCGTTTGCTGCAGCCGGCAAGGCTTTCCTGAAGTCCTCTATAGCCAATAACAGAACTCTGGATTGATCTGGAGCTTTGTTATTGGCTGCAGGGGTCTTCAGGAAAGCTTTGTTGGTCTTGCCAGACGAAGAAGTTCCTGAAGGCTTCTGATAGCGAAAAAGAGGCCGGGGCGACATGCGCAAGTGAGGTGAGTCAGTGGATGACATTCCCTCCCACTGAAAATAAGACCTGGTGCCTTTTTTGGTGGCAAAAAAAATAAAATAAGACAGGATCTTATTTTGGGGGAAACACGGTAATAGTCTATTATAGTTAATTTCCTACTGAACTGTTGCTATATCAATGTCTTAAATCACGGATGTCAAACCTGCTGCGTCAAATTGATGTCATGCAAAGTATCACAATTTTTTTTGCCTGCACGTAACTGGGGTGGGTGTGGCCTTTGCGTGATGCACCCAGCCCGCGGACCCCCAGTTTGACACCCTTGCCTTAAATTGAAATCCTCACAACGTTCCATAACATGAAGTTTTGAAATATACAGAATCACAAAATGTATTCTCTTTTTTTTCACCCTCTTTTTTTCTTCCCCTTTGTGATCTCTTTCAGATTTGAAGAACTGGTGAGAAAATTCAAGGTAGAATATCATGCTGGTGGATCTACGCAGAATTCCGTTAAAGTGGCGCAGGTTTGTCCCCTTCACAATGAATTACATCCAGGTTCAGACTTAATGGCAGAAAGATGTTTTTGATCCAAATATATTTATTTATGTAGCATAAACACAACATTATACGACTGTACCTTATTGTTGCCAACGGTATGAAGAGATGGCTGTCTGTACAAATGATCATCTGAAGTTGTAGCCGCTCTTCTGTTTCTGGGTTAAACGTGTAAATGTCCTATTTTAATTGAATAAGATGCTTAAATATTTCAGGGTGTCGTACAGTTGGGGATTTCATTGCACTTCAAACGTGTCCTTGAATAAAGCCAACAATTGTTAGAGGCTAAGCTTCATTCTTAATCTTATCTGAGACTTCATATTCGTCGAAGGAGTAAATATCTAGAAGATTTTCCACCTAATATTGGATTAAGAGTTTGAACAAGATTGGGAACAGATTTAAAACTTACCGCAATTGGAGGAAGAATCTTGCCTCAGGATTTGCAGGGGCACCTATTTGACAATATCTCCCTTCCAATGTTGAAATTAAGTGGTTTGGGGGCTGCTGTGAAGAGGTGGAGGCCTGGAGAAACAAACACCACAAAGGGGAATGAAGATCAGCAAAGAGTCTGAAAACATTTTGAGCAAGACTGCATAATTGTAAACTATTAATCTGAAAGCCATACATTCGACCAGGGGTGTCAAACTCAAGGCCCAGAGGCCAGATCTGGCCCACCAGTACTTAGATCTAGCCTGCAGGGCCGCCCTGGAAACAGCTAAGGACCGGCCCACAGTGCTTCTACCAGTAAAAATGGGCTCCTGAGCTACATTTTTGGCTGCCATGCCCTCCTGCAACCGTTTTCACTGGCAGAGGGTTGCAGGAGGCCGTGGCAGCCAAAAACGGAGCTTGGGAGCCTGTTTTCTCCAGCAGAGCGCTTGGGCCACCACAGGGACCTCCTGACAGGAGTGACTTCAAGCTGGCCACGCCCAGCTTAACACTCCAAGGTCAAACACAACTCTGATGCAGTTCTCAATGAAATCAGCGCCACTCATGTTAAGGGCATCTGTGGTGGCCCAGGCGGGGTTAGTCAAATTCATTGCTGGAGACCATTGTGGTCGAAAATGGAGCCTGAGGGGTTAGTACGTGACCCGGACAGACTCCGTTTTTGGCCATGACGTCCTCCTATAGCCCTCAGGCAGTGAAAATGGAGTCCAGGGAGGCCACGCTCGCTTTTTTGATATTGAACATATTTTGAGTTACACATTCCAGAAGTTTAAAATGTATTCTGTAATTATTTGACTAGCTGGCAATCTATACCAGACGAACAAAAATGGAACCCTTTAGAATTAAGGAGTGATCATGTGGTGAGGTGGTCACATGATCTTTCCCAACTGAAGGAACAACAAACCAAGGATTGCACAAACATGTGGAAAGGGTGGCGACAAGAGCTTCCTCTCTCATCTGGCCCTTGCTGCTGCTTTTTACGTCTCCTTTCACAGAAGAGCCTGCTGTGTCACACCCCAGTGCACCATCGTCTGTGTGTGTGTGAGCATGTGAGGCCCGTCATTAATTTGCACATTTGGCAATTATAATTAGGAATCCAAAAATGGATCATTGGCTTTTATCCGGCACACTTAAAGAGAAAAGGGACAGATGGTCCTAATGGCAGCGAGACATCATCATATGAAACAAAAGTTAGTAAGCTAGCAATACGGGGGGGGGGGGGGGGGGGGCTTAAAAACTGGGATTTACTCTCAGTGGAGCAGACAAACTAGGAAAGCTTACAACCAGCTAAATCTTAGCATCACTTTGAGGGTAAACCTGGGGAATATAAGCTTAAATAATGTAAAAGCAGCAAGAAGTCCGTGAAACGGACTTTGTTTAATGCTAAGGCAGTAGAGCCCAATAAAGAGAATAGCGATGTTCACAACAAAGACACACAAAAACTGAATACAAAAAAAATTGGCAAATCTTTTGCCTTTGCTGCACTGACTTGTATTTTTCAGGTTGCACAACGAGTTGGATTTGAACTCAGACTTTGAAAATGGTTTGGGGTTTTTTTTGGCAGCCTCCGGAATCGATAAGTTTAGTCATTGGAATGGTCTCTCAATCTGTATCTTCGGAAATGAACAAAGAGCCTTGATCAAGGAAGTAGACACAAGGATCAAATAACCTGAATAGTCTAATTATGACTCAATTAGAAATTCATCAGGCGTTCTTGGGAAACATATGACCTGACAGGACCTTCAGAGTTTCAGGTTTGGGACTTAGGCAAGCATCTCCCTGTGTCTGACTTAACATTCAACTGGGTAAGAAATCCCTGATGATTATATTTTTCAAGCATTAAGATGAGAGAACGAGGCAGATTTATGCTATTTTCATATTAGCTACGAAGAAAGGGATGCGGTGGCTCAGTGGCTAAGTTGCTGTGTTTGTCGATCAGAGAAGTCAGCAGTTTGGCAGTTCGAATCCCTAGTGCCGCGTAACGGAGTGAGCTCCCGTTACTTGTCCCAGCTTCTGCCAACCTAGCTGTTCAAAAAGCACATAAAAAATGCAAGTAGAAAAATAGAAATCACCTTTGGTGCGAAGGTAACAGCATTCCGTGCGCCTTCGGTGTTTAGTCATGCCAACCACATGACGACGGAGATGTCTTCCAACAGCGCTGGCTCTTCAGCTTTGAAACGGAGATGAGCACCGCCTCCTACAGCTGAAAACAACTAGCACATATGTGCGAGGGGAACCTTTACCGTTACCTTTTAGCTAAGAATAAGGTCCCCCCACCCCCTTGATAACTATTCTTTAGTCTGAAACTGCTTTGCAACTTATGGGGTGTTTTATGTCCCATAGAGCTTATACTCTCAAGCAACTTTGATAATAAAGAAGAATATTTGTAGCTCAGGGTTGACATGAAGGGCCTTTGGTGCTCTCTGAGCTTGCTTGTTTTCTAGCAGATGTTTCATTACCCAAGTAGGTAACATCAGTGCTGATAAAGGAGTGTAGTTTGCTGTCAGTGTACATTCTGGGGACTTGCTCTCTCAGTGTTGGTGGGGATGGTCTTAGAGATTCTTTGCTTGGGCTCTTTGCTGTTGGCTTCTTTGCCAGTTCCTTGACTGGAGTATTGTTTACTTGATTGTTGGTCTGAGGTTAAACTTGGAGTTCATCTAATCGGATCTGTGGTAATCGGATCTGTGTTCCGATTACCGGTGGAGAAGACTTGGGTCTTTTTTGTTTCCTGTTGGGCTGGTTAATTATCTCCTTTCCATTTTTGGCTACCACAGCCTCCTGCAACCCTCTGCCAATGAAAACAGAGCTTGGGAGGGCAGAGTGCAGATGGCTCCTTCACCATTTCCAGGGTGGCCCCATGGGCCAGATCTAAGTACCCCACGGGCCAGATCCGGTCCCTGGGCCTTGTTTGACTCCCCTGGTCTAAACTATATTTTGTACAGTTTCTGTTTCAGTTCCTGTTTCAAGGATATTTTTAAGGCACTTTGAAGATCCTTTATCCTTATTTTCTTCTATCAGCTTTCCTACATCCTTTAGCATCTGGGTTTTTTTCCCCATAGAACCATTAATCTACTTCCATTTCATATTGTATTTCTTTAAACAATGACTTTCTGGGAATACCATTATCTGCTATTACAGCTAAGTGACTTTCAAAAGCTTCTTATGATGCAGAAGAGAGAGATGGCCGTTCAAAGAAAAGAGGAAAAGGTTATTAGGTGAGAGTGTCTGAGCTACTTCTGCCGAGGACGAGAGGATCCTTACTGTTGAGCCCACCGACTCTCCTCTCTCTGCCAGGTCCTTGGGCTGTGTTCTGACCTAGGCTTCCCCAAAAAGCACGAAACAGATTCCTGGTCCCGACAAAACCCCTTTTATTAAACGAATGTGAATTCCTCTCCTTCACATTCAGCAAAGCCTGGTAAACAGTCTTTCAAAGGTGAATTTATGACCACAGACCTTATCTAGCTTGGAAAGCTGCCATGTAAATATTTTCCAAATGCAGTGCAGTACAAGGAAAGACTTGGCACAGAGTCTCTGAGATTCACGGACAGATCTTCACACTCCTGAAACGAATGAATGAACAAATTGTTTCCTGCAAAAGCCCACTCCCCTTTCGCTCCCCTTTTATTACCTAGGGGAAGGGCCATTCACCATCCACCTGTGACTTTACTCCCAAGTCGCCCCTGATTCCTTAGCTGTTCTTTTCTTCTGACAGCTCTGCACATGCGCACACTGGGAACAGGCTCCAGCTGTTCCTCTGCCTCACTGCTGTCTAGCTCCAAAAGCAGCTAAGAACTGCTAGACGGCCTTGGTCCCCTCTCTGCCTCTGATGCAGAGCCCTCGTCCGAGCCTTCCCCAGCCTCCAGGACTGGCCCATGTTTCTCCCCAACCACCTCACTGTCCGACACTGCTGCCAGCTTCGCTGACTGCTGGCAGGCCACAACAGGCTGCTCCTGAGGTATACAGGAGAACTCCTGGAGAAAAATAATTTGCCAGGAGATGGTTGCTCTGTGCAGTCACTGATGAAGGGTGCACAGAATAATTAGGAAATTTTTCTCTAGTTTTTATTGCAGGCACCATATTTTTCAGAGTACAAGACGCACCAAGATTTTGAAGAGGCAATTCTTTTTAAAGTTTTGCATTCTGCAGACCTTCCAAAAACGGCCAGTTTCTTGTGAAAACGGGCCCGTTTTCTGTCAAAAAGGGGGCATGCATAGCCTTTAGGAGGCTTTAGAGTGCTCCTAGGGGCTGTGGGGGCAAAAACGACCTGTTTTTCGCTCATTTTAGCCCTCCCCAGCCCCAGAATCTCTCTGAAAGCCTCCTAAAGGCTATGCATGGCCATTTTTGCAAAGGGGGGGGGGGGGCAAATGGACTTCAGAGAAAAGACAATATCTACATTATTGCTGACTGAAAATCCCTTATGGACTTTTGCTGTGAAAAAGGAAAAAAATGAACTTATGATTTCTAGTTTTGATGAGACAGGATAGAATAGATTATAGAAAGAAGAGAGTGGTGTTGTAACCATAAAGTATGAGGTAAATTTATAACTGTATTTAAAACAGGTGTGAAGAAGAGAGGAAGTCTCTTTGTATCTTCTTTCATTTCTATTTTTCTTTTCCCTTCCCCCTCTTTCTTTCGCTTCTAGCTTTCTCTTTGATTTCTCTCTTTTCTTTCTTTTTACTTCATATTACTTTCTGTACGTTTTTATCTTCTTTCTTAAACACCCACACAGACAATAAGAGGTGGAGCTATAATTGAGAAGACCCAAGCATGTTCTCCCTAAAGTTGGAGCCTTGGCAAGTCCTCTCTCCCAGATATTGTAGGACAGGGGTATCAAACTCAATGCCCGTAGAGGTGCTTAGATCTGGTCCGCGGGGCTACCCTGGAAACAGTGAGGGACCAGCCCGCGGTGCCTCTGCCAGTGAAAACGGGCTCCCAAGATCTGTTTCCAGCTGCAACGACCTCCTGTAATCCTCTGCCAGTGAAAACGAAGCTTAGGAGGACTGCATGCAGCCCTTCCAAGCTCCGTTTTTGCTGGCAGAGGGTTGCAGGAGGCTCTCGCAGCCGGAAACGGAGCTCTGGAACCCATTCTCGCTGGCAGAGTTCGGGGTTGCCACAGGTGCCCTCAACATGAGTGACATCAAGCAGGCCACGCCCTGTATGGCCACAGCCACCCCGGGCCCCCGAGGTCAAACACAACTCTGATGTGGCCCTCAATGAAATCGAGTTTGACACCCCTGTTGTGGGAGAAGCAATACAGAACATGCTGACCAGTGGTTATCTCATCACGTTGGAGTTGGATATTAATGCCACAACCCACAACTCGGGTTCTGAAATATTTCAGCATTTTGATTGGTGATTTAGAGGAAAAGTTCTATTTGACCTCTCTAGTAAGCAGAGAGGCCTAACTAACCATTTTAGAAACTAGAGAGTTTGGAGAAGGAAGTCACATTATGATCTGACCATTATTATCTAGATCTAACAGGATGAATCTGCAGCTCTAAAGTCCCTTGTACTATTATCGCAGACATTTCTCTATTTTTTGCAAATTCAGAAGGGGAAAGTTGCCAAGCCTTACTACTAGCCGGCCAGTTTTACAAGAGTGACTATATGAGGATTATAAAATTGATCAGGTTGAGCATGGCTCAGTGGTGGGTTCCGGCAGAGACTACTGCCGGTTTGCTCAGGGGTGCGCCATGCGTGCGCACTTCAAGCCCATGCGAAGTACAACTAAAATTGCTCTGTGCATACGCCGAAGCAAAAAACAAGATGGCAGCGCTTACGGTGCCACCGGGAGAACCAGTTCAGGGGCGTGGCAGGCCTGAGTCGCTGCTGGTTCCAGTGACCCAGGCTGCCAAACTATTACCGGTTCAGCCAAACTGGTCCAAACTGGTAGGAACCCACCACTGGCATGGCTACATTCTGCTTGAATAGATTTTGAGCTAGTTCTGATTTGATTCTAGAATGCCTGGTTAGCATAAATTCCCATCAGCTTTAGATTTAGGACTATGGAAGTTGACACGGGTGTTAGCAGAGCCTTGGGATGGAAGCTGTTCTGCGTCATCTCAGCCCTTCTTGGGAGCCATCCAAAGTCCTTCATCTCCCCCTCCCCTCCTTGTGGCTAACTAAATATCTGGCAGCCCTACAATAATTCAAGAGGATATTTATTTCCTTCTAAGAAATTTCATCTTCTTTGTGGGTGGGGGATGGATACACCTTAAAAAGGGTGGGGGATGGATACTTTTTGACATTTTCTTTCATTCTGAATTGCATGTTTATAGTATGAATGAAAGGTGATGCAGCGGTTCAGTGGCTAAGACGCTGAGCTTGTTGATCAGAAAGGTGAGCAGTTTGGCGGTTCGAATCCCTAGCTCTGCGTAACAGAGTGAGCTCCCGTTACTTGTCCCAGCTTCTGCCAACCTAGCAGTTCGAAAGCAGGTAAAAATGCAAGTAGAAAAATAGGAAACACCTTTGGTGGGAAGGTAACAGTGTTCCATGCGCTTTCGCAGTTTAGTCATGCCGGCCACATGACCACGGAGACGTCTTCGGCCAGCGCTGGCTCTTCGGCTTTGAAACAGAGATGAGCACCACTCTCTAGAGTCAGGAACGACTATCACATATGTGCGGGGGGACCTTTACCTTAGTATGAATGAAAGTTTATTTCCTTTATTTGTGTTGCTGAAAGGTAGTCTGTTTTTTTTTGTTTTTTGTTTTTTTGCAGATAGCAAAATTTACTTTTTTTAAAAAAACTTAATTTCCTACTGGGTGCTTCTACAAAAAGATGTGTTTCAAAACTGTAACTCAAAAGGTGTAATTTTTTTTTGGTTCTTCCTACAGATGGGAAAATAATTAGATTAGATCCAGAGATGTCCCAATAGAATTCTCCCACTTGCTAAAGAGGGTGGGAAAGTGATTCCCTCTAACCCACTCCCCATTCCTCCTCCTGTTTGCATTTCTTAAAAGTCTGTTTTGAAGAGATGGGGAGGGGGGAGGGAAGAGCACTCTGAACAGCAGGAGTCCTGAGGGTTTAGAGACGGGAGGGTGGGTAAATTGGATTCCCACTCCCACCCACTGAGGAGGGTCTGCTGAATTGCAGCGATCTCTACCAATGGAAGAGTCTGACTTGGTTCCAGGCAATTGTCAATGTTCCAAAATAAACTTTTGATCAGGATGTACCCAGAATGGAAACCAAAGCTAAATAAAATCATATTCTAGAGAAATGTGAATAGTATGCTCAATTGCAGAAAGTGCTTAATCCCATTGAATCTGAGGGGGGGGGGGAGGAATTCCAGACCAATTTTTCTTGTTCTACCATGCAATAAATGTTGATGGTCAAGTGATGTGATTGTTGTGACCCACCAGCGGAGCTGGCAGCAGATTCGGACAGTGAGGAGGTTGGGGAGGAACAAGGCCCAGTCCTGGGTAGTCTGGGGAAGGCTCTGATGAGGGCTCTGTGTTGGAGGCAGAGAGGAGGCCAGGGCCGTCTGACAGTTATCAGCTGGCTTCGGAGACAGACATCAGTGAGGCAGACAAACAGCTAGAGCCTGTTCCCAGTGTGCACATGTGCGGAGTTGCCAGATGAGGGGAACAGCTAAAGAACAGGGTTGACGTGGGAGTAAGGCCACGGGTGGATGATGAATGGCTCCTCCCAGAGGAAATAAAAGAGGAGCAAAAGGGGAGTGGAATCTGCAGGAGACAATTAGTTTGCTTAATTGGTTGATGACTCTCTGAGACTCCTTACCAAGTTTCGCAGATATCGGCCTGGCAGCCCTCTAAGCCAGATAAGGTCTGTGACTGTAAATCCTCCCTTAAAAGACTTTCTTGGATGTGAATGAACAGAACTCACTGTAAATTAATAAAAAGGGGTTTTTGTTGGGACAAGGAGTTTTACTTCATGCTCTTGGAAAGCCTAGGTCAGAACAGTGATGGATTTAATGCTACCCACCACATCCCTTGCAGAAAAATCGGAGTGCAGCCCTTTCTTGACCTGTAGGTTGATGGTTTAATGGGGCTTTAAAAAAGAGGAGAGAAACCAAGAAGCTCCTTGCTTCTGCCTTCCTATAGAATGAAATAAATGAGGAAATGGTGGCCTGCAGCTGATTCCAAACATAGAACAGGTGGAAGACCAAATCCAGTATTTTTAGTTAATTGGACTATTGGACTTCATTTCCTGTTACTTTATTGAATACTCATCTTTAAATGTTAAAACATTTGAAAGCTTCCTTTTATCCTGCCCTTTTACCTTCCTGTTAAACACATTCTAAGGGGACGCGGTGGCTCAGTGGCTAAGACATTGAGCTTATCAATCAGAAAGGTCGACAGTCCAGTGGTTCGAATCCCTAGTGCTGTGTAAAGAAGTGAGCTCTCGTTATTTGTCCTGGCTTCTGCCAACCTAGCAGTTCGAAAGCACGTAAAAATGCAAGTAGAAAAAAAGTTACCACCTTTAGTGGGAAGGTAACAGTGTTCCATGCGCTTTCACCGTTTAGGCATGCCAGCCACATGACCACAGAGATGTCTTCGGACAGTGCTTGCTCTTCGGCTTTGAAACAGAGATGAGCACCATCCCCTAGAGTCGGGAACGACTAGCGCATATATAAATAAATTCTACTTCTCACTTTTGTACATTCAAATTTCACATACTTTCTCCCTATAATACAATAAAGAGCCTTGTGAACTAGGGACATCACATTTTCTCCCCCCCCCCCTTTCAATAAAACATCATCTTTTCAGTCCTGGTCTCAATAGAAAGTCTAAAAAGGAAAGCATATCTTAAGCTTCAATAGAATAACTTTTTAACTTGAGCAAATAAACCATATTTACATCCTTTCCTTTTGACAGTGTTACTTTTTACTTCATTCAAATATTGTTGTAAACCTTCAACAAGAATTTTCAAGCCTCTTTTTGAGATCCAGTAGGGAAAAAAATATCTATGTCATTTGCTTGGTTTGTCATTTGCATTTTCTTTTTAATTTTAAAATCTTAGCCAGTTTATTTGTAGATCCAATGAAACATCCTTTTCTAAATCATTCTCTTGGCTTGTCAGCTGTAAATCCACTTTCAATGCCATCTCTATCTTGTCAGATAAAAATTGTTCTATATTTGACATTTCTTCAATAACATTTTTTGGATTTAGTTTATTCTTAGAAGCATCCAAGAGTAGAAGCATTGCTGACATTGCTGATATCGTGGCTACAATTTTATGATTTCATTTTTCAAAAGTCTCCTTCAGTATTTTTATAGTTATAATGTTTTGCACCATTTTACAGGCCTGTATGTCTTCCATGTACCTAAAATATTTAGTCTCCTCTAGTGTCCAGTTTTTGAAATTATCAGTTTTATCTACTTCAGGGAGGAAATGGCAAACTGATTGGATCTTCGGGATTACTCTCTGGACAAGGAAAGGACTTGGGATTACCCATAAATGCTCCAGTCATTGTTTCATGCAAGGATACCATATTGCTCTCTGAAAGGTTTAGAGCTCTGGGAGATGAGGAATTGCTATCTCTGTCTAAACCATAGTCATTGCTTTTATGGGTCTTTCTTAGTCCCTTTTGGAAATTACTTGCTAACTGCTTTTCAAATATTAGGAACATTCAGAATAACAGTTTTTTACTAGACAGGGTGAGTTTCTTGTAGTCCTCAGCGGAAAAAAAGTTTTAAAACAAAGTTAAGGATTTACTATAACCTATTTTTTAAATGAACACCAAATGGTGATTAGAATATTGATTTTTGGCATGTTAACAAACAGACCAAGCGTCCAGGTGGAGTTGGAATAAGATTTTGCAAGTAATTACAGCTGGAATTGAGAAGAGTCATAGCTACATAATGATTTTCAGAAGAAATGATTTTAATAAATGTGGAAGAAAGAAAGGTCGCATCTAATGACTTCAAATTCTATTGATACATTTTTTTAAATAAGTATAAAAAGTTCCATCTGTCTGAACAGCGTGTGGTCTGGGCACAGTTAGTTTTAAGTAGAGATACAACAATGATCAAAATAATAATCATAATAAACATGTCAATATTAATCACAAAGTAATAATGCAATTCATTTATCCATCTTAAAAAAATTTCAATATACTTTTTTTATTATCTTTTTAATCTTTCTAATTTTTAACCCCTATTTCTATCAGTTAGCCATTGGTAACACAAGTTTTACCAAACAAGATAAAAGGTATTCTGTCTTTTCCTTTCCTTTCCTTTTAAATGTTAATCTGTCCATCTCAGCACATTCTAATATTTTTTAATAAGACTTTCCTCTATAGGGATCTCTTCATTTTTCCATTGTTGTGCAAACATAATTCTTGTTGCCATTAATACATGTAAAATTAAGTATATATTCCCTTTATTATACTGTTCTGGTAATATATCCAACAGAAATATTTCTGGTTTCCAATCTCTGGGTTGCTTTATCATTTTTTTCTAACCAAGTATGTATTTCATTCCAGTATTTTTTTGCCTTTGGGCATGTCCACCACATATGATAACGTGAACCTGATATCTGATTGCAGTTCCAACATTTAGCTGTTAAGTTTTCAAACTTCTTTACCAATATTTTGCGACGTTTTTCCCATTCACGTGACACATCCGGCCCACAGGCTGTCATTTTGACACACCTGAGCTAGATTATACCTCAAGTACTAAGGGAACTAGAGGATGTGATCCAGAGTTGGGTTCTGGCTGCCGCTACTGCAAGTTCGCGTAGTGATGCCCTGCGCATGCACGGTTTGTACATGTATACGTGCATGCACAGTACAACAAAAAGAAGGCAAAAGCAAGATAGTTCCGTCTACGGCACAGCCAAGAAAACCGGTTTAGTGGCGTAGCAGGCCTGAGTTGCTGCCGCTTCCAGCAACCCAGGCCACCAAGTTACTACTGGTTTGGCCAAACCAGTCTGATCCGGTAGGAACCCACCTCTGATGTGACCACAGAAACAGCTTTGGTCCTCTCAGAGAACTCTTGAAGGAGAAGTGAGGTCTCAGGAGAGCTGTGAGAAGCAATGGTCACATCTTTAGAAGGAAGAGAAACCCTCTCAGCTGATCATCTTATTTCCTTCAAACAGATTATCAAGCAGCGTGGTTATGAGTACTTTGGATAGGCACACTACAATCAACAGCAACCAGCATGAGTTCATTGCAAATAAACCATGCCAGACTAAATTTATTTCCTTAGCCAGTGGTGTTATTAGCTTAGTCAATCAGGGAAATGTCATATAGACATCCTAGAGCCACACCAAAGCCAAGATAAGGAAGAGAAGAACAGATCTACAAAGCCAGGAAGCTCAATCTAGGATACTGGTAGGGGTCCATTTAGGTGGTCAAGCCTTCAATTTTAGCTCAGCTGAGGCAAATTGAAATATCTAAATATAGATGAGATACAATGCTAGCACAATTTAATAATTTACCTACTGCCGTTCTGGAACAGAAGTATAACTCCTAATAATGAATGACTTTGTTGCGTGGAATGGGTAATGTAAAGACCGATGCTCACTTTTCCCCTTTTTATAGAGATATTTCTGCATGCCGCTTAATAGTGTTGTTAGCAAATTGTCAGGACAGCCAGATTCATTTTAATCTTGGGAATCTGCAGTTTGGTAGAACTGATAAAGTCTCTCTGAATGTTTCTTATTTTCTTATACCAGAAGAGAATAACTTCTTAATGGCCTGTGACCATATGGAATATGTTCCCTGCTATTTCATACCTATTAGACATTGCTATTATTAAATATTACAAATTATATATTATTTTTGATATGCTTTAATATAAATACTGGCTTTAATGCACCAGTGGAACAGGCTTTGTTTTCACTTTTATATTGTTAAAAGGCCTCACAGGTTTAATTATTTGGATTGATTTTATAGATTTTAAGTTCATAATATTGACATATTTTATTCATACTTGTAGGAGTATTCTATTAAGGTGTTACTATTCTTTAACTTGTTGTACGCTTGCCATTATCTATTGTGATTTGCAAGCTGTCAGCTAGTGAGTAAGGCAGAGTTCTCGTTTGCTAGAAGACATCAGACTGAGGATGGAATGCAGAGGTGGTATTCTACCAGTTCGGACCGGTTCGCGGATGGCCCCATCCACCCACCCCGGCTCTACGGCATCCCATTTGTGCCTTTTTTCCACCAAAAGTGCATGTGCAGAAGGCTGTGCGCATGCACAGAGGTGGGTGCGTGCATGCTCACATTTGTGAACTGGTAGGGAAGGTAAGTGAATACCACCTCTGCTGGAATGGCACCTGTCCGAGGTGCTCAGACAGGGGGACAATTCACCGTCCCTCACTTGGGGGGCCGGACCAACTAGGTGGTCATGTGACTGGGTGGGTGTAGCCAATTTAGCACTCCATTAATCAATACACACAAATTAAACTTTAATTTGTTATACTCCTGGATGTGGAAAGCAGGTTAGTAAAGGGATGTGGCTGCCTTGGCTGTATGTGTGTGTGAGGGACTTCTCTCTCCCTCCCTTCCTCTCTTTCTCCCTCCCTCCCTCCCTCTCCCTCTCTCCTGGGGAAGCAAACACCCGGCCCGTTTTGGCCTCCAGAAGGCGGGCCAGTGAATAGGTGGGGCGACATGGGGCAGCGTTGTCGTATCCGGTCTGTGAACCGTAGTTAGAGGACCCCTGCTGGAATGGCATTTCTGAGGTGCTGCTGTACAAGTGATCCAGGAGTTGCAGAAGACCCAACCTTAGCAACGTAACGATGTGTGGACTTCAACTCCCAGAATTTTCCAGTAAACGGTCCTGGCTGAGGAATTCTGGGAGTTGAAGTCTGCACATTCCAAAGTTAAATGAACTTTAAAATAGGCCACAGGTGAGTCGGGGAGGCGTGGCAGTGCTGGCCTGTCCCCGCCCTCCCCTCTCAGGGCCTCCCTCACTCTTGAGATTCCCTGTGTTCCATTTAATGACCTGTGTAATCATTTAACAAATGCAATTGGGAGAACAAGCAAGCCTTCCATAATGACTAACACAACTTGCAACCATAATGGGCAGTCTACCTTACAGCCATGAGTCAAAAACTACTAATTGTTCATCATACTGCTTGTAAATCTAGAACATATAATTCCCAAGTTGACATGTAATTGGGGGTGGAAAAAAGAAGTTTTGTGTGCCTATACATAGACATTTTCAGCATTAAAGGTTGCTTCAGTGCATGGGAATGAGTGAATTTGGGCTGCAGGGGGAAATACATTCTTAAATTTCCTTCTTCAATATTCTTCCATCCTGCCTTACCTGTTTCTATATGTGTAGCTACTTGAATTTTATTGTCTGTTGCATTGGGTCATTATAAAATAAAACATAGTTCCAAAATAAGGGATATAGATGCTAATAGTCGACATAAAAGGATGATGTAATTTTAGAAGAGCAAACATTAAATCAGAAACATATGGTTGTTCATCGCACAACTGTCATGAGATATTGCAGTACTTTAATCTGTGTGAAATTTAAGAATGGGATATAGAAATATCTCTGGCTTTTATATAAAGTCAACATAATGTCTTAAAACTAGCGCATTTGGCGAAGATAGTATTCCTATATTAGTGGGTTTATTTTAGTATATTTTATTAGCGTGTTTAATTTTATATATGTTTTTTACTAAAATATTTTTCTACCACTTCTCATTACAAAACTATTCCAATGTGGTTTTACAAAGTCTGTAATGAAAAACATTCGTTTATGAATGACATCTTAAAGAGAGTTAATGGCTGGGAAAGGCCTACTTAAAAAGATAACGGCAGAGAGACGGATGGTTAAGGGATAGCAAATATAAGTAAATTATAAATAAATAAAGTGTCAAGATCTGCCTTAAACAGATCGGCACTAGGCATGTAAAATATCACTGCACAAAGACTCCTGCCACCAGAGAGAACATCTTGTTGTGGACCGCCAGCGCTCAGTGGACCTGACAGCAGATTCAGAAAGTGGGGAGCAACATGGGCCAGTCCTGGAGTCTGGGGAAGGCTCTGATGAGGACTCTGCGTCGGAGGCAGAGACGCGGCCAGGGATGTATGCCAGTTATTAACTGCCTTCAGAGTCAGACTTCAGTGGGGCAGAAGAACAGCTGAAGCCTGTTCCCAGTGTATGCATATGCAGAGCTGCCAGGAGAACGGAAGAGCTAAGGAACAAGGGCCAACTCGGGAGTAAAGGCACAGGTGGACGGTGAATGGCCCCTCCCATAGGGAATGAAGAGGAGCAAAAGGGGGGTGGGTTGCAGGAGACAGTTGAATTCATTTGAGTGAAAATCTGTTCCTGACTTCTTACCAAATATTGTCTGCTACAGAGTGGCATTTGGAAGATATTGGCCTGGCAGCTCTCCAAGCCTGATAAAAGTCTGTAGTTGTGACATTTCTTGAAAGACTGTTGGCCGGGACTTTGCTGGCAGGAATTCACTTTAAACTAAATAAAAGGGTTTTTGTCAGGATGAGGAGTCGGCTTTGTGCTTTTGGGAAGCCTAGGTCAGAACACAACTTCTGTGTGGCACCGCCAAATAGCAATCCCTCAGCCACAGCATGGAGCAGCTCCTCTTCCAAAATCAGTGATCAGGGGGCTAAGACAAATAAGACCTTCTCTAAAGTTGTTGACTTCTAAAAGACCTTAGGACAGTGTTTCCACCCCTTGGCAAATTGAAGGTGAGTGAACTTCAACTCCCAGAATTCTCCTTGCTGGCTGGAATTTTGGACATTGAAGTCCATATACCTGGAAATTTCCAAGGTTGGGAAACCTTCCTTTAGGACTTTGTATACTGATACCAACACTGGAGGTTTCAGGAAGCTTCCATAAAGCCTCCAGTGGGTGAAAACAGCCCAACGTGCAAACTGAAAGTTTGGGAACAGAATTCCGGGTTGCCGTTGAGCCATTTTTCTCCCTCTGGAGGCTTCAAGATGGCGAAAAACAGCCCAACGCGCAAACTCTGTCGGTTTTTCACCCTCTGGAAGCTTTAGGGAAGCCTCCAGAGGGCGAAAAACAGCCAAAAATCAAGGCCAAAAATCAGCTGACCAGGCCGTGCATGCACTGAAGCTGACTAGGCAATGCCTTGTGTGCCCTCAGAAATGCCTCCTCGTGCCACCTGTGGCACGCATGCCATAGGTTCACCATCACGGGTGTAGGGTCTCCTGCTTGGGCAGGGGGTTGGACTAGATGACCTACTAGGTACCTTCCAACTCTGTTAATCTGTTAAAAAGGAAGGTATTCATCATAAAAAGAATTCTTCCAAGCGTGTTTACTGTATTATTGGGTTTTTTGATGCATCTTTTTAATATATTGCATAGTTCAAGGCAGTGAACCTACCTAATAATGTACTTCCTGCCTCCTCTATTTTTTTTTATTTCCTATTCAATTTCCTAAGTTTGAGCCCAGCTCCAACTATTCTTTCCTAGATAAAGATGAGAGATAAATGTGATAAATAACAATTTCTTAGCCACTGAATTTGTGCCTTACATGGATTTTTGCCCGTACATAATTACTTTGCCATAGTTTCAAATTGAAAGAGAGTAGAAGACCACAATTGTAAGTGGCATGAAATCAAAGAAAAAAAAGGTAAGAATGACGGTTGTTGGTGGGTAAAAATCAGTTTGTTTCCAAGATCGCTGCCTGTTCATAGGTTTTAATTTTTCAATCAAATTTAGATTGTTGGGGGTTGCTCCTTGTGTTGCCGTGTTAATTCCTATAATGATTGGGGTGGTAAATGTTACAGTAGAGTCTCCTTTTAATGCCATGTAAATAGAACCATCAATTTCCTCCTTTAATTTTGCTTCTGACATTCTAATTTGTTAGCATTTTTCATTCGTACGGTGCCTGAAGCTACTTTGTTTTTAACATGCTATATTGCGGAAATAAATTTGCATTAAACGTCATTTTATCATCCTGACTGCCTCATATTCTGCACCTTTCCTCTGTTTCTATGGAGAATAAATAAATTACATGTTGTAATACTTATAAAATCATGTAATGATATCATTAACATGTTAGCAGAGTACTTAGCAAAAAAAATGTGTTTTTTGCTTTAACTGTAGGATAATGTTGAGATTTGACTTGGCAGAAATTATGAAGTGCTTGAAAATACGTTTGCTTAATTTTAAACTTGAATATATCATTGCATTTTTCTCTGAATGTCTTTTCATTCAAATTATCAGTTGCATCTTTATGAAGAACCCAGAAATAAATATAGGTTAAATATAGGCAGCAAAATCATAGGCTAATATGATTATTAATGAATAATAATAATAGAATATAGGCTGACATACCTTCAGGTTGTTTTCTTGCTGGTATGCAAATTTACTCTTGTGATGAATTCTCCTCCCCACACACACACAACATTACGCACATTTGGACCCCAAAAAATTCCAGTATGTAGTTTCCCTCCCTCCTTTTTTAGAAAATTTGTGTTTAGAAAATTTAAGGTAATTTTTGATAAATAATTTATAACTCAATAGCAAGATGCCCTTGTTCACCTCTAAGACTCCTAAATGAAATAGGCTTGGTTAGAGGAAAAACAAACAGGACTGCAGAAAAATCTCTTAAGAAGCTGGTGTCAGAATAAATGTATGAAATGCATGTGTGAAATTACTTGAATTAGCAATGATATCCCAATATTGGGGTAAATCAGGTTATCCACAGGTCTAATTTTGATTCTTGAAGACAGCATCCACCCCTATTAGAAGTATGAAATATTTTAGGAAATATTAAAAAGCCAGAATATTATATTTCCCTGGATGAGAAAAGGAGAAACAGGTTTTTAGAGACAAAGAGTAGCTCCCTGCCTCCAGCATCAAGACTGGACCAGTCTATCTACAAAACAAAAGACCTCCAGCTCCAGGGTGATGGGATTACCCTGGAGTACAGACATAATAGGATTATCTATCAGCAGAGCTCATCACATGGCACAACCAAGCCTCTTCATTACATCACCCAGCAAGGTTCAACCAAACTTCATTCGCACAAACATGACTCCACATGGGAGTCTGACTGCAACCAATAGAATACATTCCTTGTCACAGGAACAGGAAGCTCAAGTTCAAAACCCAAGAGAGGGTATAAATAACACTCACTCTCCACTCCAGTGGTGGGTTACGGTTGGTATGCCCCAGTACGGGCGTTTCGGGGCCTGCTGGGAGCACCAGGTACCGTTCTGGTACGGTGTTCCAGAGGGCCCACCCGTCTGGGCCATTTGCGCACACACACGGACCATATGGTGCTTGCGCGATGCTCTGCCGAGCAGCTGGAGCATCACAGACAAGTGCGTGCATGTGGTGGACACCGGGCTCCGTCGCAGCGTGCTGGTTGCGACGGGAGCCTGAACCCACCACTGCTCCACTCCCTGTGATCAGCTACCCAGAATCACACATGCTTGGTGGTTCTGCTTCACCATTAAACCATCCTTCCAAGCAGCCTCCATGTTTCCAGTGTCTTTCTCTGCACTTGGAACTGAACCCAGATGGACATTTCTTCCAACAGTATCTTGTTTAGCTCTTCCTCCAAAGAAATCATAAATAAATAACTCATAAAATTGCTGAATTGTATCACATCCCTAACATTTCAAAACCTTGTGTGTTGGGTCTCAATTTTGGTTTGTTAATATAATTGCCTGTGGTGATAAATAGATTGAAAGAACAATTAAAAAGCAGAAGTAGTTTGCATTCCATGTCACAAGCTGAATTCCTTTTGGCTAAAATGGTCTGCCCTGTGTATTTCCTTCATGATCTTGGAAAGGGGAAGCACAGCTTGCTGCCAACTCTGCATTTACGGCATTAGAGAAGGAGGGCCACCTGTTTAGGGTCAATATGGAGCCATGTGCCTTTGCCCAAATCTCAGTGGCTTTGATCATGCACACCTTGAAGGAAAAGGCAATTGAAGGAGGCTTTCATAGTTTATCATAGTCAATAAATTTTAATTTAAACTTTGCCACCTGGTTCAAACCGTGTTGTATGTAAGAAGTTGAGATAGTGTATGTTTGCAGTTCAGAACTTTTATGTAACAGATAAGGAAAATCCCTTCTGATTTCATTTTGTTATCATTCAGATGTCATAGCGTAAAATTTAACAGAAAAAAATTACTTGTAAGTGAGATGGAAAAGATCTTCAAAATAAACATAAGCCATACTCGATTTATCTCGTATTCATATAATGCTGGTTTTTCCCCTTAATCTTCTGCAAACATCTGGATGAACACAATTTCTTTGTTGCCATCAAGTGGTTGTCTGGATTTATGCAACCCAGATATGGTAGACCAAATTTTGATAGTTAAACACATTCATCTTCTTGATGTATATAATTATACAGAAATGCTGCCCATTTTGAACAGTGACATGGCCAGCATATAAATTTAATAAGTTAATACTGTAAAATAATACTTGTGTTTTCTTGCCTAAGTCTTGTGTGCTGCTGACAGGAGAGCAACATTCCCCAAGCATTGCAGTTCACCATTAAAGAGTCATGTCAATCAATCTTCCGTCCCATCAGCTGGCAGGATTCTTCCTTCTCACCCTGGTCTTCTGTTCACAGGTCAGCTAATTATGAATGTCAAATTCTGTAGAGTTGCTTGCACTCTGCTGACCTCACTTTTGCAGTTTCTTGGTGGATGCTGGAATAAATTGTATTTCCCTAATAAGAGGGTTTTGTTCAGGCTTCCAACCAATCAAAAGCCTAGAATAACATCCGTTCATATGCTGCATTTTCTTATACAGATAGTCCTCAATGTATGACCATTTGCTTAGTGACCAAGCATAGAATTAAGATCGTGAAGTATTACTACCGCTTTATAAAACCTATTAAGTCCAGACCTGGAATACTGCAACCAGCTTTGGACACCATATTACAAAAAAAAAAAAAAAAAGATTTTGAGACTTTGGAAAAAGTGCAGAGAAGAGCAACTAAGATGATCAAAGGCCTGGAGAGTAAACCATATGAAGAACGGCTGCAGGTTTTGAGTCTCACTAGTCTAAAGAAAAGAAGAATTAGGGGTGACATGATAGTAGTATTCCAGTATTTGAGGGGCTGCCCCAAAGAAGAGGGGGTCAAATTATTCTCTAAAGCACTAGAGGGCAGGACAAGAAACAATGGATAAAAATTAAAGAAAGAAGCAACTTGGAATTAAGGAGACACTTCCTAACAGTTAGGACAATTAACCAGTGGAACAGCTTGCCTCCAGAAATTGTGGGCGCTCTTCTCACTGGAGGTTTTTAAGAAGAGTCTAGATAGCCACTTATCTGAAATAGTAGCTGTTCTCCTCCTTGAGCAGGGGGCTAGACTAGAAGACCCCCAAGATCCCTTTCAATTCTATGCTATTCTATTTTCTATTCTATTGCATTCTTTTCTATTCTATTGCATTCCATTCTTATTCTATTCCATTCCATTCCACTTCACTCCATTTCACTGCATTCCATACTTCTGAAGCTATACAGCAGACCCCACTCCACTCCAAAACTACTTCAGACACATTTTTGAAATTAAAATGACTTGGCTTTCCTCCCGTTTGCAGATACATGATTTACAACATTGTTTTTGCGGTCTTCAATGTTTACTTCTAGTTTCCAGCAATAAAAAAACCCATTGGGAAAAATTGATTCACTTAATGTCTGCAGTGTTCTCTTAGCAACTATGGTGTTCGCTTTACAACAGCTGCAAAAAATGTCAAAAATTCGGGTTCAATCACATGATACCTGTGACCATAATTCTGGGCTCAGTTACGGTAATAAGTCAAGGACTACCAGCATCAACCCATCTTCTGGTTTCCTTTTTTTAATCATTGGTCCATAATAGATACCTCTATTAGATTTTAGAGGCTTGGGCACGCAAACAGTTGGTTGGCAGTTTCAGTAAACTTGAAGGGGTCAATAATTTTTATCGGGGTGTCTTTGCAGATTCCAAATATCCTTCTTGAGTTCACCCTGTTTTCAGTACTTAATTTATGACATAGACCATTTTAATGCTCTCTAAAGCTTTTTGTTCAGATTTTCCATTAAAGAAAAAAGCTCAACTGATGAGTTTATTATAAAAAAGAGTGTACTATTATCTGTACTCTTACCTTGAAATACTGCATATCAGTTTATCAAACCAATTTAGCAAGCCTTTGCAGTAAGTCTGCAAAAAATTTTTAAAGTAACACTCCAGATAAGAGTCAAGATCTGTGCTGTAATCAAAGGATTCGGGATTCTTTAGAACTCATGGTAAAAAAGGTTTTTCTTGAGAGCATAAAAGATATTTATACAGTAGGGAGAAGGTTGTAATCTGAAGACTGAGCGAGACTGGTTAACTGATGCATGAATTTCCCTCTAAACCCACCTCAATGGGCTATTAAAGCAAAAGCAAAAACACATTACACTATACATTTAATGTCATAGTTTACCAATCAAAATCTTTTTACATTGTGTTGGAATAGCTGTTCTCTCTCTCTCTCTCTCTCTCTCTCTCTCTCTCTCTCTCTCTCTCTCTCTCTCTCTCTCTCTCTCTCTCTCTCTCCCCCTCTCTCTCTCTCCCTCTCTCTCTCTCTCCCTCCCCCCCCCCTCTCTCTCTCTCTCTATCTATCTATCTATCTATCTATATATATATATATATATGTAGATTTTCACAGGTGTAGGTATAATGGTCTTGTTGTATTTGGGTCTTTTCCCATGTAAGATTGAGATTGTCTTGGCAACGTTTCAGCGAGGTCTCGCTCGCCATCTTCAGGCTGGGTTTTAAGTGAAACGTTGCCAAGACAATCTCAATCTTACACAGGAAAAGACTCAAATACAACAAGACCAGCATATGTGTGTGTGTGTGTGTGTGTGTGTGTGTGTGTGTGTATACGGCTTGCACAGTACTCCACAAGGGGGCTTCCTCTGGTAAGGGGGAAAATACAACATTAGAAATCACGTTTGGTCCAGACATTTTCCCCCTGTTTTATTCAGAGCTAATTTGGTATGCTAGTTAAGGTGCTGGCCTCGGAATCAGGAGACTGGGATTTCTAGTCCCGTCTTAAAACATGAAAAAAATGGCTTGGTGACTTTGGGCCAGTCACTCTCTCTCAGCCCAGCCCACCTCAGAGGGTCGTTGTGGGGGGGAAACAGGAGGTGGAAAGAATATTATGTCTGTTCACCCTTGAATTACTTATAAAGTAATAAAGATGGAATAAAAATCTAATCAATAAAATAAATATTCCTCTTTTGGTTATCGCACCAAAATAGTTAATTATCTCCAGATGTACTGATTTTCTAGACAGACATAATTAGGTAGTTGAAATAATAGTACCTCTTTTTAAGATTACAGAAATGCTTTTTGTGCCTTTGATACATACATTCTCTCCATATGAATTTCTCAGTGCTTGGTTTTGAAGGTTTAAATTTTCTTTCACCAATCTGGATTTTTAATTCTTTTGACATTGTGCAAATAGGCAGTACTAATAAAAATGTGAAAACAAAACAATTGCTTTATGTGTGATAAGGTCTTTTTCAGGGACTTTGATGGCTTACTACTTTTCAGTGAGTCTATGAGCATGCATGTCCCCTGTTTTCCCGAAAATAAGACCTCCCGGATAATAACCCCAATTGGGCTTTTAAGCGTATGCACTAAAATAAGCCCCCTCCCCCCCAAAAGTAAGTCCTTCCTGAAAATATTGCAACACAGCAGCAGCCATGAGGTGACCATGCTTGCCGCCTCTTACACCTGAAAAATAATAAGGCCTCCTCGAAAATAAGGCCAAGCGCTTATTTTTGGGGTCAAAAGAAAATAAGACCCTGTCTTATTTTTGGGAAAACATGGTATGTATGTATGTATGTATGTATGTATGTATGTATGTATGTATGTATGTATGTATGTATGTATGTATATCTTACCATAGGGTAACACTGGCTTACAGTTACATAAAAACTAAAACATGAAAAGGAGGCAGAGTGGGGGGTGGGACTTGTTATTGTTGTTATTGTTATTATTACTACACTACTACTACTAGTAGTACTACTACTACTACTACTACAATTGTATTCTATATAGAGATTTGTTCCTTGCAGAGTTTGCATTGCCTATGTTGATTCCCCTCCCCCCCCCTTTTGCCTCTTTATTTAGTATCTATATAACCTCAGCATTCCTTCATTAGAATGAAATTGAAGTTGTTTTCTGTTTAAGCATTATTTATTTTGGTGCATCTCAAACTGCTGGTTTTGTTTTCCTGGAACATTCAAAATCTAGGCAAATTATTGGTTACATATAAAATCGGTAATAAACTATTGTATTTTTCACAGTATAAGATGCACCGGAGAATAAGAGACACCAAGACTTTGAAGAGGCAAATTAAAAGAAAAAGTTTTTGCACTCTGCAGATCCCCCCAAAACGGCTAGTTTTCACGAAAATGGGCCCATTGTTTGTCAAAAAAAGGGCATGCATAGCCTTTAGGAGGCTTATAAAGTGCTCCTCGGGGCTGGGGGGCAAAAACGAGCAAAAATCGGCCTACTTTTCATTCATTTTTGCCCTCCCCAGCCCCCAGGACCACTCTAGAAGCCTGCTAAAGGCTTCTGGAAGGCCATTTTTGCAAAGTGGACTGGGTTCAATGCACAAGACGCACCCAGATTTTCACCCTCTTTTGAGGGAAAAGTGTGCACCTTCTACTCCAAAAAACGTGGTGTATAATTGTTTTTGTAAAATGCATCCATTTTCATGTCTTTTGACAATCTAAAGACTTAAATAATTTGAAAGCCATCAAAATGTAACTCAAACTAAAGATATTATCTATTGAATTTGATGTTAAAGTATTATTTCTTTAGTTTTGCCTTTAAAACAGTTAACATGCTCTACAGTGTGTCGGAAATCTGGATGTCATTACAAATGTTTCATTCCCCCCCTCCACTTTAATTGCAGTGGATGATCCAGTTCCCCTACAAAGCTGCAACCTTTTTTGGCTGCATTGGAACCGATAAATTTGGTGAGATCCTCAAAAGAAAAACGGAAGAAGCTCACGTCGATGCTCACTACTATGAACAAAGCGAAGAACCGACGGGAACCTGCGCTGCCTGCATCACCAGTGATAACAGGTTGGCTATGTGTTCTGACCCAGCTCCCCAAACACGACAAACCCTCTGTAGTTGAAGCAATGCTCCCTTTATTAGGAATGCCAGCAGCCCTGGCAAAAAAATTCTCTCTTTCTCACTGCAAGCTAACAAGTCTGACCAGCAGAGAGATGAATAGTTGTCTGCCACACCTATTCATCTCCACCCCCATCCCCCTGCCTTTTATCCCCAGAGCTAGGGTGGGCTTCGCTAGCAGTGGTGGCTCTTCCTTCTCAAGGACCGGCCTATAGATTTCCACTGCTCTCCTCTCCTCTGCCTTCCGCACATCAGGCACTAGATCCAGCTGTTCCTCCTCTTCCTCATCAGTCACCTCCAGACCTGGAAGCTGTTTATTCTCCAGTTGAGGGTTGACAGATGATTCAGTCTGCCTCCCTCCCTCCCTCCCTCCCTCCCTCTCTCTCTCTCTCTCTGCCAGCTCCATTCCCTCTTCCCCCTCGGAGCTCTCAGGTTGTCTTGATGCTAATCCTGACTCCCATGCCTCCTCCTCTAATTTGGTTACTGGAGCACAACATTGTGTTCTCCTGAGACATGGAGTAAAGAAGCAGAAAATACAGGAATCCTATATTGTGGTTTGCATTGTGGCAGAGGTCGCAACTAAATCTTACGGGCACTGATTACCATCCCATTTCCATTTAGGGAAATAAGATTCCCATATCTCATTGTGTGCTTGCAACCAACCACACGGGGCCCTTCCCTCTGTCTTTCTGATGACTGGCTCCTGTAGGGACCATTGCTGGGAAGAACTGGTACCAAAGGCCAGCAAATCAAATCCTGGTTTCAGCCTCACCTTTTGGCTGTGTCCACATATAGCATAAACCCATAGGGTACTTGGCTTGATTTGAGTTCAGTGTGGCAGATGAGGCAAGCCATGGTTTATGATTTAGTGTGGTCTGCTCCCAGCATCTCATGGCATAATGTAATATGCAAATTTTCTGTTTGAGTCATAATATTACTTATAACAGGATGACCTTGGTCAGAAAATTCCTCTATATTTACAGGAGGGTTGGACAGCCAAAGGTCAAAAGGTCAAAAATGCTGTGTTCAGTGTATAAGAAGCACCCAGATTTTCACCCTCTTTTTTGGGGGGGGGAAGGTCTGTCTTATTCTCCCAAATATCGGTGTTTGTTTATTTGTTTGGATTTATATGGCTTCCCACCCCAGAAATGCAACTCTGGGTGGCTAACAGGAATTTTTAAACATAAACTATTCTATCCATTCTGGGGTATTAGATTACGCAAAGCATTTTTGTCCAAGGGGTGGAGATTATTATGTTTCTGCTCATTGTTGTTGGCGCTGAAAGATAAAAATTGGGATTCTTGACTCTATGGATAGGCCAGGGTTTTAGATTGTTTTGAAAACAGTAGAAATTGGTTAGAATAAAAGAAAGGCATGTACCTAAGTTTTGTCAAAGGTACTTTTTAAAAACCATTCTATTCATTCCATTTAAGGAGTGTCCCAGTTATTGTGTGCAGTAGATAGTTGATTTTGACATTCAAGTTTATTGAAGGGTTTAATCTAGAAATTGAAATTACACAATGTTTCTCCTTAGCTTCCTTGCTGCTGACACTATGAACTATGTCTCTGCAGCTTCTACGCTGCATTTCAAAGGAATAAATCCATTTCCACTTGTTTTTGTACTTCCCTGCACTTTTCATGATAAAATTAATTCTGCAGTTAGGGCTGACTGTTCAGGTGTGGAAAAAGAGCTGTGATGATAAAATATGGATAACAATACTTTCCTCAATATCTACACTATTTTTATACATTCATTTTTTAATCGGCTCAAAGCAATTTTTTTGGCCTTCGCTCCTTGTTTATATCTTGATTTTGGTGAAACAGCAGTGGGTAGATTTCAGGTTTGAAAATTTGCAAAGTAAGAACATTGATAAAAGATAAACATGTCTGTATGGATTTAGATAATTCTGATCATAGGAGATGAAAATCTTGACTGTATTTAATGTGTCCCATTTTGACAGCAGTACCAGGATCTTTGATACTTTTCTTATTAATACGCTCCTCAGGATAAAAGAGTTGTATTACATCACTGTATGAACCAAGCTTTTTTCATTTGAATGACATTTATTTTTAAATGTTCATTGTAGACTAAAATCCATCTCTGGTTTAACAGTCCAAACCAAGAGGTCTCCAAACTTGGCAATGTTAAGACCTGTGGACTTCAACTTCCAGAATTCCCCAGCCAGTATGAGGAATTCTGGGATTTGAAGTCCATAAGTCTTAAAGTTGCCAAGTTTGGAGACCTCCTGTTCTAAACTACATTGTTATCAATGCACATATAGGACAATAGGTTAGTGAAAAGAGCTGGAAGAAATTTTCAACCAGGATATGGAAGAACAGACTTACTCTGAATATCTCTTTTTAAGGCATAAGGCTCAGGACCTTAAATAAAAGCAGTTGCCTTGAGTAGAATGATCACTCTTTGTAACTAAATGGACATGGCAAAGTTGTTTTCTTTGCGGTGGTTTTTTATTGCCTGCATTAATCTCCCTAATCTAACCTATAATTTTAGCATTTCCTTGTCATCTTCCTTACTCTATCCAGCCCGGTTTAATTATTTCAAGGTCAACTGTCCCCTTCTGCAGGCAAATTAATCAAGTAAGACCAGCAACAAAATTGTGCAGTGTATTCCCTAATGTCTAATAAAAGTGAAAGTGGAGGGGAATAATTCCATTTTTGCTTCTTTTTCCCTTATTTTCCCTGTCCTTTCTCTGCTCTAGGTAGAAAACCAGTTTGGGGCAGACTCCTTGCCTGCTGGTGACGACATCATGACATCAAAGTGTCATTGTGTGTAACCTGATGCGAATAATATGAACCATGTGTTTGTATCATTTTGCATGGATGTCATAATCATATAATAATTATCAGTACCCCTGTCCCTGCTACCTTTTTATAGTTATTCTAGCTGATAACCCGGCATTGCCCGGGTATTTATAAAAATCAAAGTGTTTGTCTGACAGGGAGCCATTGAGAGGGACCTTTTTTCCTCCTACTCCCATGCCCATCATACCTGCCCTCTTCTTTCTCCCTCCCATGCGCTCCTCTCTGCCACTCTGTCTACGATCCTGGCACTTTGCCCTGAAGCATTTGTCTGAGAGTGGACTTTCATCCCCCTACTCCCATGCCCATCATCCCTGCCCTCTCCCTTCCCTCTCCTGTGCGCTCCTCCTTTCCCCCTGTCTATAATCCTGGCAGTTTGCCCCAAGTCCATCAGGCACTTCCCCATTGGCCCACTGTTCAACCAACACTTTGGTTGAAATTGCTCGAGGCACTCCAGAGTTTATTATATTATATTATATTATATTATATTATATTATATTATATTATATTATATTATATTATATTATATTATATTATATTATATTATATTATATTATATTATATTATATATATATATATATATATATATATATATTTATATATATATATATATATATATATATATATATATATATATATATATATATATATATATATATATGTGTGTGTTTTTTTATTTGTGCTGATAAATAACTTTAAGTATATATATATATATATATATATATATATATATATATATATATATATATATATATATATATATATATATATATATATATATATATATATATATATATATATATATATATATATATAGAATAAAGAAAGATAAGTTAAGGGATGGAAGGATGGATGGGATGGATGGATGGATGGATGGATGGATGGATAGATAGATAGATAGATAGATAGATAGATAGATAGATAGATAGATAGATAGATAGATAGATAGATAGATAGATGAGTGCAGGATGACTAACACAAAAATGCAATCATAACCCTATTAAAAGATTCCTGAAGATCGCAGTGAGGGAAAATCCACCCTCTAAGATTCTTTTCCATTGATTCCCCTCCCCCTCCCGTATCCCCAATACACTTTATATTCTGGAAGCAAACTAGTCAGGCTCTTTGATATTTTAATGCTTTTTCCACTTTTAATTGCAAAACCCTTTACATTTCCTCCAGTGTTATCAGTCATTAGGTTCTTTGGGGTATCCTTCCATATAGTATTAAACACTCAGCCACCCAAGTGGACTATTAGAGAAAACAACAATTAAATACTACACACTGGGAGTGAGTGTGCAGTCTGCTAATGCTTATACATATTATTTGAAAAAATGGGAGGGCAGCGCAGAGCAGAAAGGTTAGGTAGCATCTTAGAGTACATAGCATGGGCTCCACTGATATTTCATAACTTTGTTGATTAAATAATTAAGGGGTAGTAGAGAAATTGTAGCTATTCTGTGAGAGGATTAGAAAGCTGACTTGTTTTCATGATTTTTTTTTAGGTCTCTGATTGCTAACTTGGCTGCTGCTAATTGCTATAAGAAAGAAAAACATCTTGATATGGAGAAGAACTGGAAGCTGGTAGAAAAAGCTAAAGTTTATTATATTGCAGTAAGTGTGGTTAATGTTGCAAAATGTTCATTTGCATTGAGACCTTGAATTACATTTCATGCAAACCAAATCTTAGAAATGAATTTAAAGCTATGTTTTCATACACTCATTGTTTGAGCTTGGGACGAATCTATACATTGTTATTTTCTTGATGTTTCCTAAATTAGTATTTGTTTCGGAAGTATAGTATAGAATATCCTTGCTTTGTTTCTTGAATGCAGACAAAAGTGCTTTGGATAGGGATAAGACAGGGATAAGAATAATGGATGTTCCTTCTTTCATACAACTATGCAAGATAATATTTGTCTAGAATATTTTTATTCACTGTCTCTTAAACAAAAATTAAAAGTTGCAGAATTATTTTTTAAAAATAGGAAAAAAATAGAAACTTCCAAAATTAATTTTAAAAATTGCTTTTCATATTCATTATGCAAAAACAAAAGTAAATGCTTCTTTAGTCTCCTTTTTGAATTTAAAGTTGTATATTTTCCCTCATTATTGTTAAACATAATTAGCAAAACTCAGTAATAGTGATCACCCTTCAGAAAGAACACTATTAAATGGGAGCTTGTGATCCTAGTGGGGTGTGTGGAACCAAATCTGGGTTTGGGGGTGTTTAACGGATTGTGGTGGATTGTGCATTTTTCTTGGCTTAGGTCTACATCCCAACATTTGGTCTGATAGGGAGGGGCTGATTTGATGATTAGCTAGTTCAGTTTCAGCCAGTGCACTTTAGCAAAAGGCAGGGGTGAAATCCACTTGCCTTTGCTACCGGTTCAGTAGCAATGTGAGCGAGCGCGAACCACATCCATGCATGCGCAGGAACTTCTATGCATGCGCAGAATGCGCCTGCAAAGGTAAGCAAACAGCGAAAGAGGGGAATCCTGCTTTCTAGCTAATATAAATTGCTCATCACAGCTGATCGTTAGAAAAACTGGTTCTCCTGAACCAGTAGCATTTTTTTTACAGCCGGTTTGCCCGAACCAGTAGCATTTCACCTCTGCCAAGAGGATAGGCAACTTGGAATTTGCAACCAAACACTTCCCAAACCCATAAGGAAGTGAGCTTGTTTAGTAGGGAAACAACAAGCAAGTATCAAGATCCTTTGGGGCAAAAAATGGATAATAAGGAGGCAATGGTGGTAACTTCCAGATGTGTGTGGTGTTTTATTTTCTCATCAGACAAGTGTGTGAATCCCACTTCCTGCAAATCAAGCTTATCACTTGAGGAAGGGCCAATCCTGTAGGTCAGTCTCCCAACTTTAAGTCTTCTCAGGGAAAGCAAAAAGTTCATAAATAAGGTCCTTGGTGCTCTCTGAGCTTGCTTGTTTTCTTGCAGCCATTTCATTACTCTAACTAGGTAACATCATCAGTGCAAGTAAGGAGCGCTGGGAGCAAACCCCATCCTTACTAGCACTGATGATGTTACCTAGTTAGAGTAATGGAAAGTCTGCAATAAAACAAGCAAGCTCAGAAAGCACCAAGGACTCCTCCTTTCAACCCTGAGCTACAAATATTCTCCTTTTATTAGTTAATAAATAGCATGTAGAATGTTCTGCATGAAAGTTACTGGGATGAGACCTCCCAAAAAAGAAGAGCCGGGATGTTCAAGAGCAAAGGAGACAGGAAAGAGAACCCAAAGGAGAAAGAGGAGAAGAATGAATATTTAAACGTCTATGACAAAAAAGAGTAAAAAAAAGCTAAGAAGGTCTATGCCCTTAGTGGGGATAAACTAGTATGAAGCTCTGAAAAATAAACTCGAGGTAATTTGTTTATCCCATACCTATAATAGTTCCAGAACTTGAAGAATTCTGCTAAGATTCTCTTGCCCCCCTCCCCCCAATTAAACAACCTAGAACGTTCTCTTTTGAGGAAGTAGAGGAGAGTATTGAGAAGAGCCACGGTGGTGCAGTGGTTTGAGTGCAGTATTGCAGGCTAATTCTGTGGACTGCTGACTGGCAGCAGTTCAGCAGCTTGATTCTCACTTGCTCAAGGTTGACTCAGTCTTCTGAGATCAATAAAATGAGGACCCACGTTGTTGGGGGCAAGAAGCTGACTTATAAACTGCTTAGAGAGGGCTGTAAAGCACTGTGAAGCAGTATTTAAATGCTATTGCTATTAGTAGGGGAGGCTTGAGTACTGTGAGGAGTAGAGCAGTTGTATCAAACTCAAGGCCCGGGGGCTGGATCTGGCCCACGGGTTGCTTAGATCTGGCCTGCAAGGCCACCCTGGAAACAGCAAACGACCGGCGTGCAGTGCCTCTGCCTAGTGAAAATGAAGCTCAGGAGGGTCATGCACGGCCCTCCCAAACACTGTTTTCAGCTACAACAGCCTCCTGTAGCTCTCTGCCAGTGAAAAGCAACGCCTACCCCGAGCTCCATATTCACTGGTAGAGGGCTGCAGGAGGCCGTCATGGTGGAAAATGGAGCATGGGAGCCCGTTTTTGCTGGCAGAGTGCTCAGTCCACCACAGACGCCCCACCCCATCTGACAAGAGTGATGTCAAGCTGGCCACGCCCCCCCCCCCGGACAAATACAACCCTGATGCAGCCCTCAATGAAATCAAGTTTGATACCCCTGCTCTAGACTAATCAAGATACCGTGAGAAGTTGCCTGGTGTGGATAGTCCGAACTTGAGGGTAAAGATTGAACAAGTTCATCAGACTGACTGATTGCTTCTGTCCATCAGGAGACAAATGACATGGTTAGAAGAGAGCAAATACTTCAGAGTATTACAAGGTGAAGGTTAGGGTGAAGGAGCTGGAGGCATAAGAGTCCTTTCTTCCATCTTCCTTACTGACGCTAAAAAAAAACCCAGGAAAATAAGGTTGGTTATAATGGAGTTATCAAGACAAAGATGCATTCCTAGATGTGGTCTATATATCGGCTACTACAAGTCAGGATTGGAGGACAGCAGCAAACCTAAGAGAAGTGCTAAGTTGTAAAGACATCACTGTACATGATAATATGTAAAAAGATTGTGAGTTATAAAGTACTCAAACCAGAAGTCTTGAGTGTTTGTGTCAAAAACTCCATATAGTGCCCATAAGAATGTAGTAGAAGCACCTCTCATTTTTACATGCATTGTGCGTGCAACACATGTAAAAAAAATGTGCAGAACCGCCAACATGTGCTCTTGGAGATCATGGCTTTCTTGACTGTCCATGAATACCTCTGACATTCATCTCTGGCCAAAAGCAGGAGAACAACTAGCAGGCTGACATTAAAAAGAAAGATGATTCAGGCTGAACCCTTACCATCCTTGATGGTAAGAGCTACTAAGCAGTAAAATTATTTGAGCAATGTTGGGTTCCCATTGGAGTGATGGGTGATGACATGTTGGGAAAGTCTTAAGTGAGCATCTCTATTGACTATTCAATGGCTGGTTCTTCCTATTCACGCATTCTCTGATTCAAATTGTAGAAGGCAATTCTGACAGACAGAAACAAATAATGCAAATGTAAAGAATTAATGGTAATGATAAGTGTAATGATTAATGTTAGGGACACAGTGTCTCAGTGGCTAAAATACTGAACTTGTCAATCAGAAAAGTTGGCAGTTCAGTAGTTCAAATCCCTAGCACTGCGTAACGGAGTAAGCTCCCATTACTTGTCCCAGCTTCTGCCAACCTAGCAGTTCGAAAGCATGTAAAAATCCAAGTAGAAAAATAGGGACCACCTTGGTTGATTCATGCCAGTCACATGACCACAGAGATGTCTTCGGACAGCGCTGGCTCTTCAGCTTTGAAATGGAGGTGAGCATCACCTCCTAGAGTCAGGAACGACTAACACATATGTGTGAGGGGAACCTTTACCTTTACCTTTTTAATGTATTAATGATAGTCGCTGCCATCATATTACCTGAGGTCTGCAGAAACAGCTGGTGAGAAATGTGAAAAAAAGAAAGAAAAGATTATCCAAGAGGAACAAATTCATTAAAAATGTTGTTTTCTTCAGCTAGTCTTAATGGGCCTTCCAGACTGGTGTTTTGTGCAGCTCTAAATATTGCACATCTGTTGTTGATTCTTTCATACGACTAAAAGCATCCCTTTACAATCCATCAAGTACTGTAAATTGCTTGCAAGGGTTACACAAAACAGTACAACGTGGGAATATACCTGACTCTACACCATCCACGCAATTCTTGTTCTGAGTTGGGCAGGTCAGGATGAGGCTTCCATGATGGGACAGCCGAACCCTCGAGGCCTCCTCACTCAATCAACTAAAACTAATTATGCTTAATATCTCTTGCTGATAGGCATTGCTGTGCTTCCCCCCCCCCAGTGATGTCTTATTTTTGGGATGCAGGTAGTTTCCCGTAATAAGGTCATTCAGAGATTGCTGCTGGATTAACGGCTTAGAATGTAATTGAACAATATGTGAATCTTATGGAGTTCACAAAAGACTAGCCCTGACTCTTTAGCTCTTGGAAGAATATCATCGGCCATTTTCTTTCTTTGATAATGGCTTTTCTTTTGGTCCACTTGTGGACATCTTTGCCAGGCTGTCTCTTCGCGGTGGTGCCTAAGAATAATAACAATAAGCATCTACATCTACTTTTCTGTATATTAATCGGATTTATCACATTACAAAGTCCCTTTGTCACTTCATTTACAGCCCATGAAATAATCCTTCGAAAATAGATTTATTTGTTTGTGTATTAGATTGATGCCCAATTCACAAAAGTGTCTCTGGGCAATTGACAATTTCAAGAAACTTGAAAACGAGGAATTAAAAATAAAACAAAACATACCTTTGGAACATGAAAAAAAAAAAAAACGAAGAGAAGCAATTAAAGCCAAACCTTACCCGCCCCCCCAAGTTCACATTCAAGGATCTTCTTGCCCTGGAGGTGGAAGAGAACCCATTTTGATCTGTGGTGAGCTGGAATTTATTTATTTATCAAACGTTGAAATGGCCTCCTTTGCTTGAAACGCCCACTGGCGCTATTGATCGCTTCTTGAGAAATTACCAGATGCTTCTTGCCCCCCCCCCCCCCCCCCCCCCGGCCTCTGTCTCTACAGCCTTGAAATTGCAGCTAAATTTCCTTTGGCTCCCGAGAAAAGGCAGCCCGATTAGAGCATTTACAGCAAAAGTCTGGTTACTCTGCCCAAGGAACCACCATGTGATTTTCACAAAGGAAATGTTGAACTGGAGCCAAATGTTTGGTGGCAGAGTCTGTTGCTAGGAAATCAAGGTCCTGAGGCAATTAATGACAAAGCAAGCAATAACAAGAAGACAGAATTACAGATTTAAAAGAGGGAAAAAGTGGTTGGCGTTATAATTACCCAAAGAAATCTGCACTCATTAAATAGGCTGTTTTTATGATTGACTTTAATTGGAGGTTAGTGCAGATACTTAGCTCCTTTCCCACCCCTTTAAACACATGCATGTGCCCAGGCTGTGAAAACGCAGAACCCTCCTGGCCCACCAGGCGCTCACTTGCAATCTGATCCCTACCGACAGATGCGTTTTTTAGGCCGCCATTTTGCATTAACCTATTGTGCAACCATGTTTTTGGCTCTTTGGAACAAAACATCCGCTCTTATTCCCTCAGACAGGTTGGGTAGAATAGAAGAACATTGCGTCTGGAGGAAGAATGCCATTGGCAGAGACCTTATCTGGTTGCTTTGACAATAATGGTTGATGCTCAATTTTTATAGCCAAAGGCAGGGAAGAATAAGGGGGTGTGAACAGAGAATGTGGAGGGTTGTTGTTTTTTTCTCCTTCAAAAATTGCCATTCGAATAGTATGTGTCAGGCCTGTACTTATATTTCTTTTAGGATCTTTGGCCTGCTACACACTCTATTATTTTACTATGCTGTTTCATTAGTATAGTAATTGAGAGGGGAAATAGTAAGGAATAGAATGGTAGAATGTGTTTTTGTTATAATAGAACATTCCTTTCTAGAAGCCCAAGATCATTCTTTGTCCCGCACTTGACTGGAACTAGATGGGTGGAAATGCCAGCGTGGCAGAGGAAGATTGGACCATGTGATGAACTTGTGGGTGTGGGGACAAGATATTGAACTTTCAACTGGGTGGAAACCCAGGAAGTTTCAGATTTGGGATTGCCACAGATGTACCAACATGTCTGTCATTAAATTGAAACTTTAAAGATAGTTCTGCCTTGGACTGATTTAATTCTGGATAATATTTGGAACGCTGACATCATGATTTGAGCATTCTATATCTATGAAGGAGATGAGGAGTTTTAAAATTAGATGATAGATAGATAGATAGATGATAGATAGATAGATAGATAGATAGATAGATAGATAGATAGATAGATAGATAGATAGATAGACAGACAGACAGACAAATAGATACAGACAGACAGATAGATAGATAGACAGACAGACAGACAGACAGACAGACAATAAATAGATACAGACAGATAGATGATAGATAGATAGATAGATAGATAGATAGATAGATAGATAGATGATAGATAGATAGATAGATAGATAGATAGATAGATAGATAGATAGATAGATAGATAGATAGACAGACAGACAGACAGACAGACAGACAGACAGACCGATAGATAGACCGATAGATAGACTGATAGATAGACTGATAAATAGATAGATTCAGGGAGAGAGATGTATAAAACGGTAGGTAAGTAGATAGGTAGGTGGATGGATGGATTGATAGATAGATAGACAGACAGACCAATAGATGTAGGTAGGTAGGTAGGTAGGTAGGTAGGTAGGTAGGTAGGTAGGTAGGTAGGTAGGTAGGTAGGTAGATAGATAGATAGATAGATAGATAGATAGATAGATAGATAGATAGATAGATAGATGCATGCATGCATGCATGCATGCATGCATGCATGCATGCATACATACATACATACATACATACATACATACATACATACATACATACTGATAGATACAGCTGGCCCACAACTATAGAGCATATGCCCAGAGCGGCCACTACCGGAAGACTCGGTTTGGAAGCTGCCGAAAAAGCCATGCTGGGGTGGTGGAGGCATCAGTGAAGGTGCTCTGGCTCTGCGGGGAGAGCTGGGCCAGGGCATAGTGAGGCTGGGAGATGCGTGAGTGAGAGCGGAACAGCCGCTCGGGCAACCCCCCCTCTCCAACCGTGCAGAGCGCCATTCACTGGCATTTCGAAGGCGCCAAGCCACGGGAGCTTGGCGTCGAACAGGCGCTCATGCGGCTTGGCGATACCCTTAGGTCAGTGAATGGCGCTGTACCTGGCTGGAAAGGAGGTTTGCTAGGTGGCTGCTCATCAGCGTGGTCGCTTCATGGCTGTTGTGTTGCCCTGCTGCGACAGTGCAACACAGCCATTCGCCTATGAGGCTGTGCCCGGCTCTTTGGGAGCCCGATTATATACCGGTATATATATGATGTTTTAGATGCAAGTGCCCAATTGTTAGTTCTTTTTTAAAAAGTTCTAGATTCTTTGTTTTAGTATAAGCTTCAGTAAAACCTGTCCTGCAGTTTCTATTCTCCCCTCTCAATCTCTTGATTTGAAAATATTTCAAAGATAAGTTAGAAGGGTTTGCATCCCCATTTTGCAATTTTTTTTGTAAACTAGTTTCCTCCCTCCCTCTCTCTCTCCCTTTTATTAAAAGGGTTGCTTTTACCGCATGGTGGAATTTGATTCAGTGCCTTGTCAGTCAAATCGGGAAGCACATATGACAGCCGTTGCAGGATTTTTCGAAGTGAATATTTGGGAAGAACATCCTGGTAAAAATCCTCCAGATGTTTAATCAAATGCTGAACAATGGAGCCTCCGCAAATGCTACCCAGCTATCTTTGAATGTTGCTAATCAGAGGCCAGTGCCAGACTGTCTGCTTGTTAAATACCCCAGCATCCCTGGGGCAAGAAGACAGCTGCTCTAACTGCTATGAAAATTTGGTATCTCCGTCTCTTTTTAGCTACCCTTGGGCTATAGCGCTACAGTTAATTTAGACCACCCCAACACACCTCCTTCAGGGAATGTTTTTTCAAAGCTTTGTAATTAAAATGATAAAACATCATTATTACTTTGAAAATGGTTATGTACAATTCTGCACTTGACAGATACCTAACAGACAGATGAGCACAGCGTGTAATTTTTACTGGCTTAATGGCTGGAGATCCGGCGTGTCTTTTCCGAGCGGCATAAATAAATATATTCCACACACTCACCAGAGGCGAATGGAAGGCTAAGCTTTAACTTTCAGATAAGATTTTGAAATTCAGATCATTCAGTTGCTTGAACCCTATAATGTGGTTTACTAAAACATGCCAGGTGAATGAATATGGATATATGTCCGCTCTGGGTTGGTTTTTTTTCTGCCGCAGGAAAAAAAATAAACTGACTAAATAAAGTTGGGTTGAGTCAGAATATGCTTTCAGATTTTGAAGCAAAAGTTCCTTTGCATGGTAGAACCAGTTACTTGTCTTTTCTTGATTGATGCCTAAGATTATTAGATATCTGATATAGGTAGAATCAGAGGTGGTATTCAGCAGGTTCTGACCAGTTCCGGAGAACCGGTAGTGGAAATTTTGAGTAATTTGGAGAACAGGTAAATACCACCTCTGACTGGCCCCGCCCCCATCCCAAGTCCCAGCTAATCGGGAGGAAATGGAGATTTTACAGTAACCTTTTCCCAGAGTGGGGAAAGAATGGAGATTTTACATCCCCTGCCATGCCCACCCAAAGAGCCGGTGGTTAAAAAAAAAAAATGAATCCCACCACTGGGTAGAATGATCTTTTTTAGTAGAAATGAGGTTGGAAATAGATAGTCAACAGCATAGAATTCTCCATGAATTTTAAATTTGGAAATAATTCTACTGAAATGTTGGTTTTGTTCAGAGAACATCTCATGCTAAAAAAAAATTCCAGAGGCAGTTAGGAGTAAATGTCAGTTTTTTGTCATCCTTCTCTACTTACAGTAAACGACCTGGGAGAACTCATTGTTATTTTACTGACTGAGTGTTTATGCAAACAAAAAAATAAGGAATATAATCAGTTCCAATAGAAGAGAATATGTGTAACTCTGGGTTGAACTGTGTGGTCCTTGGTGCTCTCTGAGCCTATTTACTTGCAGATATTTCATTACCCAACTAGGTAGCCTCATCAGTGAATGTGGGTCTCGTTCCCTATTTATAATAACTAGCCCTGTCAGTATTGGTGTAGGTGTGATTTTCTACTTGGCAGTTCCTTGATTAGGATATTGCTTTCTGCTTGAATGTTTGTCTAGTCTTAACACCAGGTTATCTGGGAGTTGGCTGCTGGAGAGGATATTTTTGTTTTCTTCTTAGCATTTTTATTTTTTGAATGGTGTGTAAATGTGGTTTATCTCTATATATCAATTGATGACTGATTTGTCTGAATGCCAAGCTTCCAGGAAATTCTTACCATTTTGGAATTAGACTTGGTTTAGGATGCTCCGAGCTTTCCGGTTGAAACTATCGGCGAGTCTGTCCATGTATCGTTTGATTAAGGATCTTTCAGTATATCTTCTGATAACTAATTAGTCTTCTGCCCATCTGTCCTACATAGTGGCTTTTAAGTCCTTACATTGTATGTTGTAAATGACCCCTGTTTGTTCTTCTTGGCCTATTAGGTCTTTTGGTTTACATACAATGTTTTGGAGGGATTTAGTTGGTTTGCATGCTACAGTCATGCCATGTCTGGTGATAATGTTACTCTTTTTATAGTTTGTGTTGGTTGTGTTATAGTGGGTAGAATAGTCAGGCACCTTTTAATAAAGTTTTGTGGGTATCCGTTTTGTTGGAAGTTGTTATATAGGTGAGCTGTTTTCTTTTTCTGGTGTTCTGAGTTGATGTCATGTGTTTGTACTTACCGGAATAATGTTGTTACCCATCTCCTTATGGGGAGTTGGATTTTTTTATTTTGGAACACTTGTTTAGTGTGTGTTATTTTTATAACATCAGTATTAAATAACAATTGTCAGTGTTTCTGCCTTTCCATTCATTCTTCTGAGACTAATCCAACCTCAACGAATGGCGCCTGGGGAGTAAACACTCGGTGAAAGCACAAGTGACCTTCAAACTATTTTGCTTATAAGTAGAAACATGTTCTTACTTAGAATAAAATACAACATTGTCATATTTAGACTAAATTAAACCCTGAGAATTTAGCTGTCTAAAATTTCATTTATTTTATTGGAGCTTCTTGGGTTGTAAGAATGCATGGACACCAAAGAAGAAAACAGGCGCTCTCCTTCATTGGTGTCTTCAGAGGGAGGCTGGACTTGATGTGGGTATCTACAGTGAGCAGGATTTAGTCTGGATGACCTCAGTGGCTCATTTTACTTTAGAACTTCATGATTCTGTAATCGGCCAATATTGAAGAGTAAGCACCATCCTACCAATGAAATAAGTAAAATGTATTTCTTCTTTCTTTTTTTCTTGCTTCCTAGACCAATTCCCCATACACACGGACTTATTATATATATGGCTGTGTATATGTTCCATCATAACTCTGGAACAACTTTTAACCAGACTTGGTACACAGATGACTTACACTATGGAAACAAGTACTGTGGGGGTAAAGATAAAGGTTCCCCTCACACATATTGTTCCCAACTCTAGGGGATAATGCGTTACAAAGCCAAAGAGCCAGCGCTGTCCGAAGGCTTCTCCCCGCAAAAAGTGTCCCCGCCTTTGCATCGGGCGGTTTCTTCAACCCTCGGCTGAGCTGCGCTTTTGCAAAACAAGCCTGCCCCCAACCGAAAGCGGGTATGTGGGCAGCCGCCGTTGCTACTCATGTTGTTGCTGAGCTCCTGATGAGCCATGCTCATGCTGGTGATCTGGAAGGCAGGGGGAAGAAGTTTCTCTTCTGCCTTACGACCTACTCTCTTCCTCCTTTACCCAAAGCGAGACGAAAACCTTGTGGTGGCTCAGGGCCAAGGTGCCCCATTTTAAAGTTGAGCCCCTTTTCTGTGCTAAGCATTTTTCGCATCAGGGCATGCTGCAAGAAAGAGTGAGTGAAGACCTTTTCCGGATTACTGGTGGTGGAGGTGCTGGCCCGTTGCCCCCTGCTCAGCAAATCAAGTCCGGGAAAGTCCTTTGCACCGGCCAGAAAAGGTCTTCACTCACTCCCTCTTGCAGCACGCCCTGATGTGAAAAACGCCGAGATCGGTGTGCTTGGGCTGCTGCCGTGACGTCCAGGGAGGCTAACCCTAGCCCAAAAGCCACTGCGCCAGCAAAGAGCTTATTTACCTCCTCGGCAGGCAGCAAAATAGAGCCAAGGGCTCTTTATAGGGCTCTTAGAGGCATGGTGCGGATGGGGGGGGAGCGAGCAGACCAGCGGCTCCCCTGGGGGGAGCGAGCGAGGTGGTGTTGCACTGCTGGAACCGGTTCTAAATGGCACACTAGATTTGTGGAACCTATTCTAGCGAACCGGTTAGAACCAGCAGGAACCCACCCCTGGTCTGGACATTTCCCCGCTATAAATAAATACCCGGGCAATGCTGGGTTATAGGCTAGTTAACTTTAAAAATCATCATAGAGTGAAAATAACAGCCTGGGAATCATCGTCAATATTATTGAAAGAAGGCAACTTGAAGAGATGTAGACTTTTAACTCCCAGAATTCCTCAGCCGGCATGTTAACCCCTTTTCCAAGTTGCCAGGACTGAGGAACACTGGGTTAAAACATTGGACACTGGCTTTTTTAGGTCTTCCAATTGCCACTGTAACTGAGGCCATCATCTTGCTACCGTTCACTCTCTTCTTTTTCCTTCTATCTTTCCCAGCATTCAAGCTTTTTCTAGAAGGTGGGGCCTTCGAATAAAGTGTCCAGAGTAGGATAATTTGAGCCTGAAAAAGAACTTATTCCAAGTTGTAATGGCAGCACATAGTGAAATTTTAAAGTGAGCCGATTAAAATGAAGAATTCTACCGTTCAACATTAAAAGAAAAATTGCATCACAAATGATCAGAATAATGTGAGATCACTAATGTTAATGTTAATGTTTATTTTATTTATATGCTGCCCTTTTCCCCCGAAGGGGACTCAGGGCGGCTCACAACTCAACTAAGGGAGGGGGATACAGACAAAAATTAAAACAACGCGCAACAATACATAATTTAAAACACACAACAGTCATACCATTCGAGAAGGGGGTAGAAGCTTTTTAGCCCCAGGCCTGTCGGAATAGCCAGGTTTTGAGGGCTTTGTGGAAGGTCTGGAGGGTGGTGAGGGTTCGAATCTCCATGGGGCGTTCGTTCCAGAGGGTCGGAGCAGCCACAGAGAAGGCTCTCCTCTGAGTAGTCGCCAGTCGACACTGGCCGGCGGATGGAATTCGGAGGAGGCCTAATCTGTGGGATCTAATCGGTCTAGAGGAGGTAATTGGCAGCAGGCGGTCTCTCAAGTACCCAGGTCCAATACCATGAAGGGCTTTATAAGTGACGACTAGCGCCTTGAAGCGTATCCAGAGACCAATAGGCAGCCAGTGCAGCTCGCGGAGGATAGGTGTTATCACTATCAGTGAGCATCTCACCAACTGACAATATTGCAAAAATTTGGGGAAGAATATTCCCATGACAATATGTTCACAAGAAGGATGAACAGTTGAAAGTTGTCGAATTCCTCTTAAATTTAATATATTTTATATGATGTGAACTTTATTTTTTTCCACCTAGTCCCAGGTGCATTGTTAAATTCATATTTGAAACTAGAGAACAAACCAACAATGTAATTCATATCTGATAGATGCCATTTTTTTAACCCAACAATATGTCAGTGCCCTGCTAGGATCATTATTCATCCTTGCAATATTTGAAGTAGGCTGTCAAAATTATAACAATGGTTCATAAGTGGATATTAAGATAATAAATTAAAAATCACATTTAAAATTAAAATTGACACTAAAACTAAAATACTCAGGTGCTAAAGGCAAGGAGAAACCTTTTAAGGTTTTACTCGAAAGTTTTCATGTCGATTTAATGAGGAATAAAATAAAACTAATGTAATACTTGAAAAACGTTTACTATTCGATAATAAAATTGCAAACTTTCTAATCATATTTGTTTCACAAAATTTTCACTGTAGACTTTACTGTTAAATGTATGTAAACACAATTCTAGATTTTTAGTGTAGTTTCTAAAATATGAAGTCTGGCTCTTAACATCAGCCTCTTCAGACATAATCCAGTAATGTTTACTTTTATTACATTAGTGTGATGATGCAGCAAGGTTTGGAAGCAGAGGTGGGGAACGATGGTCTCTATGACTTTTGGACTTCAACTCCCAGAATTCCTGAGACAGCATATTACAGACCAAATTTTTTTCAGCCCAAGTTCTGTTTATTCAAGATGGAAGTAGTTTGGCATCAACCGTGGTGACCTTCAGTGATGTTTTTGAATTAAAAAGGCACCACTAAGCAAAAATTCTGCCACTTAGGGTTGTGTTGAGGGAGTGGAATGATAAGAAGTGTACCATTTTGCGGGGGGGACGGGGACAAAATATAATAGAAGACAAGATATTAAGTCGAAAAACTAAAATATAATTCAAAACAGTACCTTGGAAGCTCGCATCCTTTCAATACACTCATAAATCCAAATAAACATAAAATAATAATTGACAAATCAGAGAATATTTCATAATGTTAATTTAATAATAATAATAGCAAATTGTTTAATATTAAATGATATTAAATAAATTAGAATCTATTACACACAATAAATTACAGCCTTCAGATCCTTCAGTATTCATGAATGATACTCTTTTAGAAACAGCGAAGAATAAAGAATTTTCTCCAGTAAAATCTATCCCTGGTTTGTCCTTCAGAACTTCTAGCCCTGTAGCCATCATACTATAATTGAGTCCGTTTATCTTGCGCCTGGTTTTTCTCTTTCTATTTTTCCTTCCTTTTTTCCCAGCATGATGGACTTCCCAATAAGGCAGCATAGCAGGACATGAGAGTGGAATTTACCAGTTGCACATACTTCATGCTTGCAACTCTTACAATTTTGAACCTGTCGGATTGCATAATTAAATGATTAATTAATTTTACAGATGCTCCACTTCATTCTGTAACTGGTACAGAGAGAATCTGGATATGGACTCCGGTACACTTTGACCTAAGGCTATCAGTGTAGTAAATAAGTTTGACTGTTTTTTGTCAGTGCATGAGAGTTCATGACTTGGAAGACATGGTAACAAGGCCAGCCAATGAATAGGCATAGCAACTAAGTCAGCTAATGAGGGCTGTTTTGAAACTGAAACATATTTGCTGTGTGAGCAACCAGGAGACAACAAGGAGCCTGGGTGTGGCTTAGTTCAATCGTTCTGTACTAAAGCTCTGAGTCTGTGCTGAGCTCTAAACTAGTCTGGTCTGAACCGAAACTGAAACTGTTCTCGCCTCTGCTTGTGTTTTGCTTGTATTTACTACCACATTGGAAAACCTGCCTTTGGTATTGTATATTTGCTTCATGTGTTATATTATATATAAAGAGAAGTTAATCCTGCTTAATCAGTTACCTGTGTGTGCTTTCTGGATGTGATTGCTGCAACAAACTCTGACATTTTTTTCCCACCCCGCATCTAGAAATATGTGCATGTAGGAGAGTCAATGGGGAGGAGGTCCTTCATTTAGTTTGAAGAAGATAGCCCTGCCAACTACCACAACTCTTTGGAATGACTCCAAGTTCTAACTTTTGCACTCACGACAACAGAGGCTGACTTGCTAATTTGCCTTCTGTAAAGCAAGACATTACAGGATTTGACTGATTGGTTGTCAGTATTGTGATCCTGTGGAGAAACCCACCAATCTTAATGGGCTGTCTCCACTTCCTCTGGGGAATTAGAGAGAGTTGCTCTTAGTCTCTCCCTTGTTCTGTGATGAACTAAAAGCACATTTGTTTTTAGATCAGTAAAGCTGACATCTCTTGAAAAAGGCAGAAAAAAAGTGGGAATTCCTATTCTGAGATAACATTCAACATCCTCAGCATTTATCATGGAATGAATGAACGTCATGATGACATTGAAGGCACTGTCAAAAATTTTGATTGTAAATGCACAACTCAGTTAGAGTAAGACAGGAAGTTAATGTCGGGCACAAAGAGTCAGGAGTATACATTAAGAGGTTGCAGTTCAAGGATTTATTGCTCAAGACTACAGAGAATCTAGTCAACTAAGATTCAATACTAAATAGAAATTATCCAACATTAGAAATTACGTTTGGTCCGGACATTTCCCCCCTATAAATAAATACCCAGGCAACAGCGGGTTATGAACTAGTATTAAATATTTTCACTAAATTAATATTACATCCAGTTGAATCCATAAATCTGTGGAGAAAATATTGGCTGTGGCTATATGAGGCCGCCATTCTACTTTTTTGATATCTCTGCCATGGAAAGTTTGCAGATCCTGCCCTGACCAGATATGCGGTCTCTGGCAGCCTACTCACATGCCACATGCAATCTCTGATCCACTGAAGTGTGGAAATATAAATTGAATCCAAAGTAAAATAAGCAAATATAGAAAAATAATAATAATCCCATCAACTGATCTAAAAAATAATGGCTTTCTTTGGAAAGTATAAAGTTTTTAAGGAGAGTCTCTGAAACATTGAGTATGTTTCTGCTTCCAAAAGTAGCCACAATTGATTCCATATGAGAAAGAATTTGCGGAGAAGGAATTTATAACTCTGTAAGTGCAGGAAAAGTTCATATAGGAAGAATAAATGCAGGATTCCAAGATAAAGTTTAGACGTATGACTAGTTTTTTTTCTGATGAATGAGCAGCAGCCTTTGTGTAGAAGCTAGAACTTCAAATCCTTTGAAAAGCAACCTCATTATTTCATTCTATTGATTTATTTATTAATTTAGATAGAGTACATTGTGGTAACTTAGGGGTGAAATGCAAATCACACTAATTGGTTTTCTCTGTTGGTTGGAATAAGCAAGAAAACCAAGGAAAGACGTTCCATCCTAGCTTCTGCCACCTGGAGATTTGAGGGCATTGCCAATCCACCAGGTATCTTCCACATTTGCCTGTTTACAAATAACTCTTCTTCCCTCCCCCCCCCCCCCCCAGTGGTGGGACTCAATTTTTTTTAATTATCGGTTCTGTGGCCATGGCTTTGTGGGCGTGGCAGGGGAAGGATACTGCAAGATCCCCTCCTCACCCCACTAGCCTGCTTTCCAGCTCTGTTCTCCTGTTCAGGGCAACAAAAGATTGTTTGGGAGGCAGCCTATTTGCTGGTTTTCTGAACTACTCAAAATTTCTGCTACCAGTTTTCCAGAAACTTTGAGAACTGGATGAATACCACCTCTGCCTCTCCCTTACTATCAGCTTTGCTTTATCGATACCACTGTGTTCCTTGTGAATCTTAGATGTAGGTTCAACATCATGGCCACCTCATCCAGAGTCTACAGATAATTCTGGAATTATGACCATAATTGAATCAATAATTGTGGTTGTACATTGTGCCGGTCATTGAACAGGTCATCATGTCAGTGTGCCCAATTTTGCAACCCTTTTTTTTCCCCAGCAGTTCTTAAGCAAACAGGGTGGTCGAAAGAAAACACTATGGTCATTAAGCAAACATCATAGTCATTAAGAAAATCCATTGTCTCCAGTGGGCAGGTTTTTTTTTTTTTTTGCCAGAAACCAGAAGTAAAATAAATTCCACCTGCCAATCAGCTGTGCTGAATCAGGCTGCAATAAGTGCTGAAGCTGACCTGGCTGGTTAGAGTTTGCAGCAGCCATCACATTCAGAAAGTATCACAGTATCTGATTCAGCAGGATTCAAAATAATAATAATAATAATAATAATAATAATAATAATAATAATAATAATAATAATAATAATATCAAAAAACAATATCACAAGCGGAAATAACTGATATTCAAGACACAACTAAAGACACTATAGTAGAACTCCCAGAAGAAGCTCTCAGGAAGGAAATAACATCACCACCACTAGAACCAGTTATCACTGAACCAACTGATGAACTAACTCAAAAACAAAAAGAATTGAAGGATAAGATCATGGAGCATTTTCTGCTTAATGAGGAAAGGCAACGTTTACCATCACTAAAAACTGTGCCTAAGAAAATTTTGGCCCCTATCATGAAAATGGTTAATGCAGTGTTTTCAACAATTGAACCGGGATCCATCTTGGAAACAAACCAGTTAATGTACAGTGCAGCTGTAATAGTCACTAATGAACTAGGCATTAAAATTAAAGTACCTAGTCACACAACAGAAAAAGCATCAAAGCCAAAGTGGAAAATCCGTCTAGAACAAAAAATCAAAAAATTAAGGGCAGATGCTAGTAACTTAAAGAACATGCATGAGCAACGGCTTAAAAACAACAAAATCATAGATCGGCTAATCAGAAGATATAGATTGGATACAAGAAACATCAATGAAGCTGTAGAGATTGTAAAACAGCAGATAACAGCAACAGCTAGAAAAATTGAAAGATATGAGGCACGAATCATCCAATATAAACAAAATCAGCAATTTCGATCAGACCAACGGCGTTTTTATCAAAGTCTTAATGTGAATGGTGACACCAAAAGTGAAAAACCAGAAAAGCAGGCCACAGTTGAATTCTGGAAAGAATTGTGGGAAAATGCAAAGGACTACAACAAGGAAGCAAAGTGGATACATGACTTTGAGAAAAGCATTGGCAACAAACAAATGCAAGTATTAGAAATAACAACTGAGATGATCAAAAATCGAGTTAAAAAGGTAAAGAATTGGACATCACCTGGAAAGGACCAATTACATGGTTTCTGGCTCAAATATCTGACCAGTTTACATGCAATATTGGCCAGGCAACTGAATGAAATTTTACAAAAGGGCCAAATTGATGAATGGTTGACAACTGGAAAAACATACTTGATTCAGAAAGATCCAACTAAAGAAACAACACCTGAAAACTATAGACCAATAACATGCTTACCAACAACCTTCAAATTACTCACAGGCATTATTGCAGATAACATGATGGATTATTTGGAAACAAACAACATCTTGCCAGTAGAGCAAAAAGGCAACAAAAGAAGGAGCAGGGGCACAAAAGATCAGCTTCTAATTGATAAAATATTCCTGCATGTGCGAAGGAATATGGCTGCCGGGTTCTTCGCTCCGGCGTTCACATGGGAAGAACAGCAAAAAGAAGGAGATTTCGCCCTCTGAAATTGTGCCGGAGAGAGATCAGGGCACGGGCGATTTCTTGGAGAATCCGGTGTTGGCAGCAGAGTGGAGAGACTTCGTTGTCCAGGGCTGCCTCTGTGAAAAAACGCCGGCGCCGCTCGGAGGCGCCCGGAAGACGCCGCGGCCCAGCTGATCAGGACGCCGCGGCCCAGCTGATAAGACATCGAAAACGCCGTCCGGGCATAAAGGGTTATACAGGATTATATAGGGCAGGAATCGATCGCTGGAGGCTTGCTGGCAGCGGACAGGAGAGATTCTGTTCTCCGAGGCTGCCTTTAGCCTTGCAAAGAGCGCCGACGCCAAACACCGTTCGGGGGTGCTCGGAAGACGCCGCGGCCCAGCTGAGTTGGAGAGACATTTAAAAACACTGCCCGGGGGCCGCGTGGAAGGCGCTGCGACCCATTTCGGCTGGAGACACTGGGCAACCTCGGTCTGGAGTATTGTTTGGGATTTGTTGTGATCCGGTGGACTTGAGAGAGCCTAGATCCTCCTCCCCCTGCCGGCTGAAAGAGTCCCCCCCCCTCTTCTTGTTACTCTGCCTCGTCTGTACTTTTGGTTGCTGTGGACTGTATTGGATTATCTATTGCCCCAGGGAGAAGGCGGTTAGCCTGAGACATCACTGGGAAAGAATGGGAGGCGGTCTTTATCTGCCGCTGCTGCAACCCCATTCTTTTCCCTTCGGCTTGGCCTCCCCTGTTGGGACATTCGCCCCTCCATCGGGCTGCTGTCATCGCAGGGTCCTATGCTGGCCAAGATTAGACTCTTCTTGGAATGTGTCCTTTGGACCTTTTGGACTATATTTTCATCTGTCCCATTATCAACATTTCCATCTGCCAAGGCCAATGTGGTCTGATGCCGCCTTGGACCTGCTACCACAGATAGCACCACTACTGGACGAGTGGGGGTATTTACAACATATAGGAGACCCTCTCTATCTCTATTCCTTAACCACCTTGGACTCTTTTGGACCTTCCCAGGACTATTCGCACTTTAAATTAATTAACTTGCGCAACCTATAATTTCTTACTCTTCTTTCATCTTTCTCTTCTTCCTTTGTATGGGTTATGCATGAGGTATGTTTGAGATGAGTGAATGTCCCACTTTTATGATTATACTGTTGTAATTTTGTGTTTTTAACTCTTTACGTGGGGACTGCTTGGGAGAGTGCATGAGTATGCGTGCTTCGGAGGACCTGCCGGGAGTTGCGGGGGCTATGGGGGTGGGTGAGGGGACCAGAGACACGGGAGAGGGTCGGGGTATTGCGGTCGTAACAGGGAGAGGCAGATACGGCGGGGACTTTAGGGCAAGCCATTACCGGGGAAGGAGGGTTCGCTATATTACAGAGATCCCTCCTTCCGGCCCTATGAGTCCCACTCCAAGACCAGATGGCGCAAGTAGTCAGGACCCTGGCCTCAGGCTGTTGTCGCTAAATGCCAGGTCTGTTGTACATAAAGCTCCTCTCGTCCGGGACTTAATTGAAGACGAGAGGGCAGACCTGGCATGTATTACTGAGACCTGGCTGGGCCCAGAGGGAGGAGTCCCCCTTGTAGAGCTGTGCCCAGCAGGGTTTCAGGTGCTGCATCAGCCGAGAGCTCAGGGAAGGGGTGGGGGTGTGGCCGCCGTTATCCGGGAGTCGTTAGTTCCTCGTAGGGTCCCTGCTCCGGAGATTGTCGGGTGTGAGTCTTTGCTGTTAAAGTTGGACCTCAAGGGTCAAGTGGGTCTGCTGCTAACGTACCTGCCTCCCAACAGCGTTGCAGCAGCCCTCCCCTCGCTCCTCGAGTCGGTAGCCGAGCTGGCGATTGAGTTCCCTAGGCTGATGGTCCTGGGGGACTTTAATCTGCCGTCGCTCGGTGAAAACTCTGATGGGACGAGGGAGTTCATGGCTTCCATGACAGCCATGGGCTTGACCCAAGTAATTCGAGGCCCAACCCATACAGCGGGACACATGCTTGACCTTGTATTTCTCTCGGAGCAGTGGATTTGTGATCTTGGTCTGAGGGGGAGTGACATCATACCCCTGTCGTGGTCAGACCATTGCCTGCTGAGGCTCGACTTCCGGAGGCCAAACCCCCACTGTAGGGAGGAGGAACCGACCAGGTGGTTCCGCCCCAGGCGTCTTATGGAGCCATCAAGGTTCCAGACAGAGCTTGGGGTTATTCCTGACACTTTCGCCCACAGTCCGGTGGAGACTCTGGCTGCTGCGTGGTACTCGGCAGCGTCAGAGGCCCTCGACCGGATTGCGCCACTGCGGCCCCTCCGAGGCGGCGGATCCCGGAGGCCTCCTTGGTTCACCGAGGAGCTCCGGGAAATGAAGCGCCGGAGGAGATGCCTAGAGCACCGTTGGAGGTCCGATAAGTCCGAATCGAACCGAGCAATGGTAACCACCTGCACCAGGGAATATACTAGGGCACTTAGGACAGCTAAAAGATCATACATAGCCTCCCTGGTTGCATCCGCTGAGTCCCGTCCAGCCGCCCTGTTCAGGATAACCCGCTCCCTATTAAACAAAAGGGAGACGGGGGAACCCCTGCAGGGCAGAGCGGAAGAATATGCCCAATTCTTAGCGGACAAAATTGCTCGGTTTCGGTCGGACTTGGACTCCACACCCGCAGTTCCAGCCGAGGCACAGGGGGACCAAGTAGAACAGCTCTGGGTTGAGTTTCAGGACGTTATCCCCGGGGATGTGGACAAGGCCATGAGAGCTGTAAGTTCCTCCACCTGTGTTCTGGATCCGTGTCCCTCATGGCTGGTTGCTAACTGCAGTGAGGTGACACGAGGCTGGATCCAGGCGGTTGTAACCGCCTCCCTTCGGGAGGGGAACTTCCCCGCCTCATTGAAAGAGGCGGTGGTGAGACCCCTCCTGAAGAAACCATCCTTGGATCCAGCTGTTCTTAACAGCTATCGCCCGGTCTCCAACCTCCCCTTTCTGGGGAAGGTTGTTGAGAAGGTGGTGGCCTTTCAGCTCCAACGGTCCTTGGAGGAAGCAAACTATCTAGACCCCTTCCAGTCTGGCTTCAGACCCGGTTACAGCACAGAAACCGCTTTGGTCGCATTGATGGATGATCTTTGGAGAGCCAGAGATGAAGGACATCCCTCCATCCTGGTCCTCCTTGACCTCTCAGCGGCTTTCGATACCATCGACCATGGTATCCTTCTGCGACGACTGCGGGAGGTGGGAGTGGGAGGGACCGTGCTACGGTGGTTCTCCTCCTACCTCTCGGACAGGTCGCAGTCGGTGTTAGTGGGAGGGCAGAGATCGTCCCCAAGGCCCCTAAATTATGGGGTGCCGCAGGGTTCGGTCTTATCCCCCCTGCTATTCAACATCTACATGAAACCGCTGGGAGAGATCATCCGCAGGCACGGGATTAGATACCATCAATATGCGGACGATACTCAATTGTATCTGTCCGCCCCGTGCCAAATCAATGAAGCGGTTGACGTGATGGGCCGGGGTCTTGAGGCCGTTATGGACTGGATGAGGATTAACAAACTTGTGCTCAACCCAGAAAAGACCGAGTGGCTGTTGTGTTTCCCTCCCAAAGATTTGGCCAACATTCCAACACTCAGGCTGGGGGGTCAAATTTTATACCCCTCAGAGAGGGTTCGCAATCTGGGAGTCCTCCTGGATCCACAGCTGTCATTCGACCACCATTTAGCGGCTGTGACCAGGGGGGCATTCGCCCAGGTACGCCTGGTGCGCCAGTTGCGACCCTACCTGAACCGGGAGGCACTCACAACAGTCACTCGGGCCCTTGTGCTCTCTAGGCTGGAATACTGCAATGTGCTCTACATGGGGCTGCCCTTGAGGAGCATCCGGCCACTTCAGTTAGTGCAGAACGCGGCCGCGCGAGTGATCGCGGGTGCACCCCGATTCACCCGCATAACACCTATCCTCCGCGAGCTGCGCTGGCTACCTGTCGATCTCCGGATGCGCTTCAAGGTGCTTTTACTCACCCATAAAGCCCTACATGGCAGTGGATCTGGATACTTGAGAGACCGCCTTCTGCCGATTACCTCCCTACGACCTATAAGATCGCATAGACTGGGCCTCCTCCGCATTCCATCGGCCAGCCAGTGTCGGCTGGCAACTACAAGGAGGAGGGCCTTTTCAGCAGTCGCCCCGACCCTTTGGAACGAGCTCCCCGTGGAGATTCGTACCCTCTCCACCGTCCAAGCCTTCCGCACAGCCTTGAAGAACTGGCTCGCCCGTCAGGCCTGGGGATAAGGACCGTTACCCCGCCCGAATATTGAATGTATGGTGTTGATTTTATTATATGTTGTCGTCTTAATGTTGTATTCCCCCTCCCTTGGTTTCTGTGAGCCGCCCTGAGTCCCCTCAGGGAAAAGGGCGGCCTACAAATGTCAATAAAACCTATAAAACCTATAAACCTATAAAATGATATTAGAAAATTGTAAGAACAGAAAAACGAACTTGAATATGGTCTGGATTGATTACAAAAAGGCATTTGACTCACTGCCACATAGTTGGATCATAAAATGCTTAGAAACAACTGGCATTAGCAAAAATATTACATCCTTTACTGAAAAGGCAATGAAACAATGGAGAACTGAGTTGGCAGTAGGGAATGAGAGCTACGGAATGGTTAATATCAAGCGAGGAATTTTCCAGGGTGATTCACTTTCACCTCTTCTCTTCATCATCGCAATGATCCCACTATCAGTAATCTTAAAAAAAATGAAATTAGGCTACCAAACAGCCAAAAAAGCTGAAAAAATTTCGCATTTACTATATATGGATGATTTGAAACTCTATGGAAAGTCAGAAATAGAAATCCAATCATTGACAAATACAGTCCGAGTATTCAGCACCGATATTTCAATGCAGTTTGGCATGGAAAAATGTGCCACTGTATCCATAAAAAGGGGCAAAATCACTGCATCTGAGGGAATTGAAATGCCCAATGGCCAACTAATTAAATGCAAAGAAAATGAAGCTTACAAATACTTAGGCATTCTGCAGTTGGATAACATCAAGCATGGAGAAGTAAAAACTATTGTCAGGCGAGAGTACACCAACAGAGTTAGGAAAATTTTGAAATCTAAATTGAATGGTGGAAATACAATCAAGGCCATAAATACCTGGGCAATACCAGTTATAAGATACACAGCTGGCATAGTTAACTGGACACAAGCTGATTTGGACCTTTTGGACCGAAAAACCAGGAAACTAATGACAATGCACTACAGTTTACATCCACGTGGTGATACTGATAGACTATATCTGCCCCGAAAATCAGGTGGCAGAGGATTATTACAAGTGAAGCAAACAGTTGAAGAAGAAAAACATGCACTGGCTGATTATTTAAAAGACACTCAAGAACATCTATTAATCGAAGTAAAGAACAAAAATCTACTGAAGGCCCAACAGACAAAACAAGAATACAGAAAAGATGTGATAAAATCAAGAATGGAGAGTTGGCAGAACAAAGCACTGCGTGGTCAATTTCTGGAAAAAATAAAAGATAAAGTGGACAGTGAACAAACTTGGTTATGGTTAAAAACAGGTACATTAAAGAAAGAAACAGAGTCACTAATCCTGGCTGCGCAAGAACAAGCTATCCGCACAAATGCTATTAAGGCCAAAATCGAAAAATCCTCTGATGATGCCAAATGCAGACTTTGCAAAGAAGCTGATGAAACTGTTGATCACATACTCAGCTGCTGTAAAAAAATCGCGCAGACTGATTATAAATTGCGGCACAATTCAGTAGCACAAATGATCCATTGGAATTTGTGCAAAAATTATAATATCAAAACAGCAAAAAACTGGTGGGAACATCAGCCTGAAAAAGTCACCGAAAATCAGATGGTCAAGATCTTGTGGGATTTCCGTATACACACCGACAAAATACTGGCGCATAATACACCAGACATCACACTGGTTGAGAAAAATAAGGTCACAATCATAGACATCGCAATACCAGGTGATAGCAGGGTCGCCGAGAAGGAACATGAAAAAATCGCAAGATACCAGGACTTAAAAATCGAAATTCAACGACTATGGCACAAACCAGCAGTGGTAATTCCAGTGGTAATTGGCACACTGGGTGCTATTCCAAAAGCACTGGAATTACATTTAAAACAGTTAAAAATTGACAAAATCACCATCAGTCAAATGCAAAAAGCCGCACTGCTTGGATCTGCACGCATATTACGAAAATACGTTACGACGTCCTAGGCCCCTGGGTGGGGCCCGACTAGTAACCAATGCCAAATCCGGCGAAACAACTGGCCGCTGTGATACAATTGTATAATAATAATAATATCATCATTAGAAGCTGATGAAACTGTTGATCACATACTCAGCTGCTGTAAAAAAAATCACGCAGACTGATTATAAATTGCGGCACAATTCAGTAGCACAAATGATCCATTGGAATTTGTGCAAAAATTATAATATTAAAACAGCAACAAACTGGTGGGAACATCAGCCTGAAAAAGACACCGAAAATCAGATGGTCAAGATTCTGTGGGATTTCCGTATACAAACCGACAAAATACTGGCGCATAATACACCAGACATCACACTGGTTGAGAAAAATAAGGTCACAATCATAGACATCGCAATACCAGGTGATAGCAGGGTCGCCGAGAAGGAACATGAAAAAATCGCAAGATACCAGGACTTAAAAATCGAAATTCAACGACTATGGCACAAACCAGCAGTGGTAATTCCAGTGGTAATCGGCACACTGGGTGCTATTCCAAAAGCACTGGAATTACATTTAAAACAGTTAAAAATTGACAAAATCACCATCAGTCAAATGCAAAAAGCCGCACTGCTTGGATCTGCACGCATATTACGAAAATACGTTACGACGTCCTAGGCCCCTGGGTGGGGCCCGACTAGTAACCAATGCCAAATCCGGCGAAACAACTGGCCGCTGTGATACAATTGTACAACAACAACAAAAATAATAATAATAATAATAATAATAATAATAATAATAATATACAATACCAAAAGCAGGTTTTCCAAGGTAGCAGTAAATACAAGCAAAACACAAGCAGTTTCACTTTCATTTCTCAGATAAGCCAGGCTCCTTCCTGTCTCCTTGTTGCTCACACAGCAAATTTCAGAGTCCAAATAGCCCTCATTGGCTGACTTAGTTCTATGCCTATTCAATGGCTGACCTCGTTACCACGTGTCAGCTGAATACCATGGATACTGGTAGGCAGAGGCAGATTTTTTTTCTTCTTATTTTCCTCCCCAAAAACTAAGGTGCGTCTTATACTCCGAAGTGTCTTATACACCGAAAAATATGGTATTTATTTCATTTGGATAGGAGGGTTCTTGCTAATGGGAGCAAAGTATTGTTCCCATTGATGGACAGGCTGTTTTCTCTGGCCTTGTCCTTCCTGTCCCTTCTAAGAGCTGCTGTGGCACAGTGGTTAGTGTGCAGTACTGCAGGCTACTTCTGCTGGCTTCTGGTTGCCTGCAATTTGGCAGTTCAAATCTCACCAGGCTCAAAGTTGACTCAGCCTTCCATCCTTCCAAGATTGGTAAAATGAGGACCCAGATTGTTAGGGACAATAGGCTGACTCTGTAAACCACTTAGAGAGGGCTATAAAGCACTGTAAAGCGGTATATAAGTCTTATTGCTATTGCCCTACCTAGAGTTGCCTGTTTCATACAAAACAGAAATTTAGCACAAGGAGAGGACAGGCTGACATCGCTACAACATGACATGCAATCTTGGGGCCCTATGATTGATTGCTGTCAATATCTCTGATGCTGGACAGTCCTTTTTGGACCTAAACCATCCTGCAGAGACAGTGATAGAGAAGGGCACGTCCAGCTGATCTCAGGGGCATCTGATTGATCCAGGAGAAGCTCTTTTTTCCAGCTACAAGAGCAACAGCCATTGAAGCTGCACAGTGTTGGGACAGCCCCCTGCAATGGAAGCAGAGCAGGAGAGAGAGAGTGTCGAAATTGGTGAGAAAAAATTTACTATTGGAGAAGAGAATACCCAAAAAAGACTTAGAGCAAAATTAAAATTGAATACAGAAGAGAGTAAGCGACGGATTAAGCCTCTATTAAAATTAGAGTCTTATCTTTTTTTTCTTAACTTTGTTTTCTTTTCTTTTTTTTTTGATGGAATTCTTACAAAGGCCTCTTTTTAAATTGGACTGGTCTCTTTTTTCCTTCTTCTAATTTTCCTCACTTTTTATATCTGTGGAGCAAGAATCTCTTTCTTTTTGCAATGTTCGAGTGGATTTCACCTTTTAAACATTTTTTTCTCTCAAGTCTGGAACAAAGAAAAGGATAAAAGTAAAAGTAAAAGAAGTAACACTGCCACCTAGAGGCTGGAGGCTTGGAAACACTAATTCCTATGAACATTTGACTTATATTTTATATCTCAAAGTTCTTGATTTTGTTTATTGAAAGGAACAGTGGGGAGAGCACGATCTGTTTATACAGGTGCTCTTTTGGAGTATTATCAGTAGCTGGACTGGAGAAAAGAGAAAGCCTGCACTTGAAAGATTATAGTGAATTTGTTTGAAACCTAGCAATAAGCCTTGGATGGTTCAGTGGCAGTGCTTGCAACCTGGAAAAATCGCACAACATGAAGAAGAAAAAGAATTAACATTGCAAAATATTATGCTAGAAATTCCAAAAATACTAATAAGTACAGAGAACATTGAAAAGAGTCTTGAGATTATAGAACAAAGAACAGAAAGAATGGAGGGAATAGCTGAGAATATTTACAAAACAATGATGAAAATTGAAGATAAAGTTCAAAATATTCCAGAAAAATATGAACAAATTGATAAGAAAATTGTTGACATCAACAGCAAACTGAGAGTGGAGGGAGATGATATGTGTGGAATATTGAAAGAAGAGGTTGAAGAACTGGATCTCTATCTCAGATCTCAAAACATGGAAGAAGAAAAGGGAGAAAATCTGGCAGAAACAATGAGAGTAATTTTGGCAGAAGCACCAGTGATAACCAAAGGCAACCTGATGGAAGGAACAGATGGAGGGTTTCGAGTTCTTAAAATATATGCAATGAACAACAAGTTGCCAAGAGAAGTCCTCAGGAGATTTATCAAGAAATTAAATAGAATATAGATTTTACAAATGGCAAGAGATATTGGACGGCACTACTACTGGAAGGATACAGGATGATGAAATGAAATGAAATGTTACAATAAAAATTAAGTTAAACTTAGTCAAATTTTGACTATTATGTTTAAGACAAAGTAATAATAGTTATAGTCCAATAAATGATTAACAATGATAATAATGCACTTATATACATTAGATTGATAATATGAAATTTTATATAAACTGAGAATATAAAGATGTAATATCATTGGATGATTTAAGTATGATGTAATGAAATTCAATAATATAAATCTATTCTAAATTTAGCATGCTTCAATGAATGTTCAATAATTATAATAATAATATACATATATATTAGATTGATGATGTGAATAATGGAATGTGCTGAAATGAGTAAGTTGACATATGAAACGAATACAAGAAGATAGACAATTTTATTGAAGCACTATAATAATAATGCATATAAATATAGCTGATTGATAATATGTGACTTTATATAAAGTTTAAGTGATGATTGTGGAAAGGATGCACAAAAATCTTGTAACCAATTGACACACTCTACGTAATGGAAGATGTTTTTATGTTATATGTCTTGTCTGTCTATGTTTGTTTAAAAATAAAAATTTATATTAAAAAAAAAGAAATTTAGCACAAGAAATGAAGTCCCGTAAATTTGCAGATCATTGCTTCTTTCGCATTAATAAAGTTAGAGCTTTGAAATGCCTGGACAATGCATGATTGCATCTAATTCCATTTACAGCCTTCCTTGATTGCAAGAAAATGTAATAGAGCCAACTTGCGTAACAAGGAATCAAAAGCTGTCTATTTAATAATAGCGAACTACTTTGCAATTAAAAAGAGGGGTTTATTTCCTTTCTTTTAATGGTGGTTCTTTGAAGATGATATTTTTCCAAGTAGAATGACATAAAATGTGGTTTATTAGATGGGATAATGATGGCGTATTTCATACTTGTTCAGTGGAACTTTGAACAATATTTTGGAGCTTGACGCTCTTAAAGCGCCAGGAAGTACACTTTTTTTCTTCACGACAAGGGCTGTTCTACAATCATTTCTCCTTTTTTTCTGTCTTGTCTTTAAAGTCCAGGAAGTGCTTGAAATTTATGGCCAGCTTTTGAGAGCAGAAAAGCAGATTCAGCCCAGAAATATTTCCTGTTGAGATATTAATTTAATTCCACAAGCAGAGTTGGCTTTTCATTTGTGAAGCAGAGCTTTGAAGTAGCAATTCATTGCTCTGGGTTATCACAATAATCACTCTTAGCTTAGATGCTGAATTGATTATCAGCCTATCTAATGGGAAGAATGTATCATATCGGCTTAATAATATATTAATGAGTTTTGACTTAGGCTAGTTGATGTCTTTTTTTTAACTGAATGAAATCTTCATCGCTTACTCTCAATTATATATGCTTTCATTTGAAGTTTGGGTACTGCTTGGAAGTTAATTGTTGAACCTTTAAGTCTGTAAAGGTTCTCAGTCATCCAGGTTGTCCCAAAGGTGCTTTTTCAGGAGGCATTTTCTTGTTTTTCTTTGAAGTCGTTTCGCTTCTCATCCCAAGAAGCTTCTTCAGCTCTGACTGGATAGTGGGGAATGGAATGATTTATATTCCTTGCAGACAGCTGGTCATTTGCATCCTTTTAGATGGTCTTTGAAGCCCTTGGAGGTTTATCTGTGTCCTCAGGGACACCTGAGTGGTGCTCCTGGCTCCTGTAGTCTGCCATTTTTTTCCCTCTGGAAATCCATTCCTGCTCCCACACCATTCCAAGGGTGTTCATCCCAAATTGTATGGCTAAACGTCTGTAGAGATTCTCTATCCAGGTCATGGTTGTCCCAAAGGTGCTTTTTCCAGGAGGCAACTGGACTTTTTTGTTCTTTTGAAAACGTTTCGCTTCTCATCCAAGAATTCTCATTCTTTACTACCTTTACTATCTAAAGCTTGGTTTTAGTGTTGTTTCTGATGATTTTCAGTAGCTGCTATTGTAGCAGAACCATATATATTATTGAAGTTAGATGGTCTGATAGATGCCATCAAGTTAGACTTGAACCCTGCGCGGAGAAACCCTCACCTATTGTGTGAGTTTCTGCATACTGATCATCTATCTCATCAGGGGAACTGTCAATCTTTATTTAATCCAAGATTAACTGGTTCTTTTTACACTCTGAACCCATAATTTGAAGGCATCTCTCTTCTTTCCCTTGCTCATTCTAAGTAGCCAGCACTCACAGCTATACCTGACAAGGGAACAGACCGCGGCCGCGGTGAGGCTGACCTTTCTTGTCCTTGGTGTCATCTGCTATTTCTCAAACACTGTTGTGGTCAACTATTTTGATACCAGCTGTCATTTTTCCCAGCCTCACCATTCTGATAATATATTAACTATATAAGATAGGAGTTCAGTGGGCATCCTCACCTCATTTTGATCTACTCTACTCTTTTTCTCCAAAATTAGCTCTTTACAAGAGACTTCTGGTCTCTTATAAAGTTTGCTCAGAAACTCAAGTATTCTGATAACCTGTAATCTTTAACATATTTTACATTCTGGCATATTCTCCATCATCAAAGGTCTGATTGTAACCCCCTTCTTGTAGTTTTCTCTTAATCTTATATACCTGCAAGTCTCACTACAGACTTAATAGATGACATTGTCTTGTCATCTATCTGCTCTTATGTCAACTATTTCAAAACACAGCCTATTCATTTCTTTTTTCCATTGTGTGGCTCTAATCACAGAACAGTAGTAGCTGTCTTACCAACTGTGATCTGATTCTACCCATATGTATATACCTATACCAAAGTAGAGGAGAGTACAGTCTCCTTCCGGTCTCCCTCTCTCCCTCCCTCCCTCCCTCTCTCTCTCTCTGTGTATTCAATATCTAGATTTGAAAATACCTAGTATCAAATTATGCATTGAAATTCCAGAATCATATCCCATCATTCTGTGTCAGTTATTTTTGTTCTCTACAAGAGCTGAGATGGCACAGTGGTTAGTGCAGTACTGCAGGCTACTTCTGCTGACTGCCAACTGCCTGCAATTTGGCAGTTCGAATCTCACCAGGCTCAAGGTTGACTCATCCTTTCATCCTTCCCAGGTGGGTAAAATGAGGACCCAGATTGTTGGGGGCAATAGGCTGACTCTGTATAACCGCTTAGAGAGGACAGGGATGACAGTTGCTCTTTAAAGATTATGATTAAAATCAAGTTGATTTAAATCAAGCCTTTTAACTAGTGATTGAAATCATTATTTAAATTGTGGTTTAAATTGACTTGATTTAAATCAAATCCATCCTGATTCTTACCCTGGGAGGTAACTTCATAGACATTATTCTGACTACAGCACCTTGGCATTCTTTAGATCCCCTAAGGTCGGAGTGGTTACCATACAGCAAATTATGGATTTCGGTTTGCAGAGAGGAAATCCAAGGAACTTCCTTCTTTTTGAGAAGACACCAACATACTTGCTTCACAGAATCCATTTGAAAGTTTGGGCCACGTGGTGTCCCTAATGCCAGTTTTATGATCAAATTCATCCCCACCACTTCCAACCAATAATCCTTGGCAGTCTAGAAAAACCTTATTTTTCATTTCTTCTCACAGACCGTAACAGGGACATCATCTTGAAAGTGGCCAAATGTTGTTCCAGAGTTTGCTTTATTAGAAAATAGTGGAACTTGACAATATTCAGACAGGCTAGAAACAAATGATGTAAATTGGCAACGACGCCTACATTTTTGTGTTATTTTTGTAGTGCTACTTTATTTTTTCTCACGGGGAATGATTTTCTTTTGTGTTTTTACAAAGCAGTTATTTAGCGATTTAGAATTATTATTTTTTTCAGTTCTGGTATTTGTATTTATTACTATAAAGTGCCACAATAATGATGATCTACATATAACTAGCACTTTTTCTTCTCCTTCTCTTCCTGAGAAAATAAGAGAGCAGGGTTTTTAAGTTGTTTGCCCACTCCGCTGTTAAAATGCAAATGCAGTTCATCCTTGCTGTTGTATGCCTGTTGTGGCACACCAGTGGATCTGGCAGCAGATTTGGACAGTGAGGAGGTTGGGGAGGACCAGTTCTGGAGTCTGAGGAAGGCTCTGACAAGTGCTCTTCATTGGAAGCAGGGCCATCTGACAGTTATTAACTGCCTTTGGAGTTGGACATCAACGGGGCAGAAGAACAGCTGGAGCCTGTTCCCAGTGTGCACATGCACAGAGCTTCCAAGAGAAGGGAATAGCTAAGGAACAAGGGTCGATTTGGGAGTAAAGCCACTGGTGGACAGTGAATGGCCCCTCCCATAGGGAAGAAAGAGGAGCAAAAGGGGAGGGGAGTTTGCAGGAGACAATTAGTTAAATTCATTAGGCTGAAGATCTGTTCCTGACTACTTGCCAAGTATTGTCTGCTACGGTGCCATTTGGAAGATATCGGCCTGCCAGCTCTCCAAGCCAGATAAAGGTCCATAGTTGTGAAATCTCATGAAAGACTGTTTGCCAGGACTTCGCTAGAGAGGAATTCACTTTAACTTAAATAAAAAGGGTTTTACCTGAGTCTTGAAGTTGCTACTGGTTCACAGGGTGCTTATTTGTTGATGGCATCACTTGACAGGCCACAGAGCTGTCATTGGATATGGGTAGTGTGCTTGTTGGTCAGTAACAAACCAACTGTTATTGTTACTGCATCCTACTAGTGTCATTCGTCAGAGCTTATACTGCAGCTCTAACCATTACATCTAATGGGCATCCCCATTCAAGTTTACTTGGAACCTTACCTTTGCCTTTAACTCAGGGGGCTCCAACCCTGGCAACTTTAAGCCTGGCGGACCTCAACTGCCAGAATTCCCCAGCCAGCAAAGCTAGTTGAAATCCTCCAGGCTTAAAGTTGCCAGTGTTGGAGACCCCTGCTTTAACTGATTATACATCCTTCATTCTTTTGTGATTGGCTTAGTTCAGGAGCATTTCTTTCTCTCCTTCGTGCAAGTCATTAATCAATATCTTGAAGTGCATCCTTTGACAGTACCCTTGATACCATTTTCGAGTTCAGGAGTCTCCAAACTTGACAACTTGGCTGGCTAGGGATTCTGGGAATTGAAGTCCACAAGTCTTAAAGCTGCCAAGTTTGGAGATCCATGTTTAGTTTGTTGAACAACCATTGAGGAGAACCCTTTGAATATAATATTTGAGCCTGGTGTGCAGCTACTTACTTGTAAGCCCATCTGACTTATCAATAATGAACTTCCTAATCAGAATGCAATACCTTGCCCGGTTTTACTTGAACTCAAGATATATTATGTGTACCATGTTTCCCCAATCTACTAAGCAGCTAATTTATTTATCCAGACAAGACCGAGTGGCTTCTGATGTTCCCTCCCAAAGATTGTCCAACTGTTCCATCTCTCAGGCTGGGGGGCGAAATTATACGCCCCTCAGAGAGGGTTCGCAATTTGGGAGTCCTCCTGGACCCACAGCTGACTCTAGAACACCATTGTCAGCTGTGACCAGGGGGACCTTTGCCCAGGTTCGCCTGGTGCACCAATTGCGACCCTACCTGGATCGGGAGGCCCTTCAGACAGTCACTCACGCCCTTGTGACCTCAAGACTGGATTATTGTAATGCGCTCTACATGGGGCTGCCCTTGAAGAGTGTTCGAAGACTCCAATTAGTCCAGAATGCAGCCGCGCGAGCGATTGTGGGTGCACCAAGGTACACCCACGTTACACCTATCCTCCGCGAGCTGCACTGGCTACCTATTAGTCTCCGAATCCGCTTCAAGGTGCTGGTCGCTACCTATAAAGCCCTACATGGCATCGGACCTGGGTACCTGAGAGACCGCCTCCTGCCGATTACCTCTCTCAGACCAATTAGATCGCACAGGTTGGGTCTCCTCCGGATTCCATCTGCCAGCCAATGTCTGCTGGCGACTCCCCGGGGGAGAGCCTTCTCTGTTGCAGCTCCAGCCCTCTGGAACGAGCTCCCTGTTGAGATCCGGATCCTTACTACCCTCCCGGCCTTCCGCAAAGCCACCAAGTCCTGGCTGTTCCAGCAGGCTGGGGGGGAGCTGAGAAGCATCTACCTCCATAGAAATTGTGAATGTTGGTTTTGTTTTTAATATGTTGTCTTTGTCTTGTTCCCCCCTTTCCTTTGTCTTTTGTGAGCCGCCCGGAGTCCTCCGGGAGTGGGCGGCATACAAGACAAATAAATAATAAATAATAAATAATAATAATCTTAAATGTGGTATAATATTAGCTTAGCAAGATTTACACTTAACAAATTCAACACTTAGTATTTCACCTTAAGAATTGGAAATTTCCATTTTCCCCACTTCCTGCTTCCATTGCAAGTTCCAGCTAAGCAAGGTCTTGTTCTGACCAATGCTTCGCCAGCAGCACAAAGCGAAGTCCTCATCCTGATAAACCACTTTTATTTAATTTACAGTGAATTCCTCTCCAGCAAAGTCTTTCCTCTCCCACAGTCTTTCAAGATAGTTCACAATTACCGAACTTTATCAGGCTTGGAGAATGGCCAGGCTGATATCTTTCAGAGGCCTGCAATACTTGGCAGGAATGCAGGAATGAACTAATTGTCTCCTGCAAACTCCCCTCCTCTTTCACTCCTCTTTTATTCCCTATGGGAGGGGCCATTCATCATCCACTTGAGGCCTTACTCCCAAGTCAACCCCTGTTTTTTAGCTGTTCCCTTTGTCTGGCAACTCTGCGCATGTGCACACTGGGAACAGGCTCCAGCTGTTCGTCTGCCTCACTGATGTCTGACTCCGAAGGCAACTGATAACTGTCAGACAGCCCTGGCCCCAACTCTGCCTCTGACACAGAGCCCTCATCAGAGCCTTCCCCAAACTCCAGGACTGGCCCTTGTTCCTCCCCAACCTCCTTACTGTTCGAATCTGCTGCCAGCTCCGCTAGCCGCTAGCGGGCCACAACAGGTCTGTTCTTGGCAACAGAGTGGAGAAGAATTAAATTAAAGGTTTGTTATAGAATCTAGAGTTTTAGAAACATTGGTCTGAATCCTAGGTTTGTATAAATTCTGGCATTATGCCAATTTGGAGAGTTGTTTTCTTGTGTTTTTCCCTGTCTTTTTGAATAGTTGAGCTTTAAGCTTTTATCACAAGCTTATTTTCCATACTAACATTAAAAGAGCTCTTGAAAAAGATCACTTTTCAAGGTCAATATAAATGAGTTATTTCTTACACCTTAACTTCTATTCCTGTGAGCACCAAATGAACAAGAATTAGAATGTTGGTGTAATAACTTGGTTGACATTTTCTGAGCACCTGCTGTTGGTGCACACAGTATATTAAAACTACACAAGAAGACTACACACAAGTCTGGCTCACTTCTCTCTTTTTGTAACCCCCCTCCAACAGCAGGATTTAATTTTAGTTTCCTGCCATTTTGAGTTGAGGAACTAAATGCTGAAATGCACTTAGGAGTTAATATAGTTTAAAAAGATGAAAAACATGAAGCAAATGCCAGAATGAGAGAAAAAAAATATGTATGCATATTATTTTTACCTCTCAGTTTATATCATTTGCTCCAAACCATTAATTGGGCCCCACCAACCACTGTGTCTGCTCCCCTTATAATAGTAAGGGCATTGATCCATCTTATTTTGATAATTCCTGGTTTCTTTTCCCAAATGTTTGGTTCTTTGTCTATTAATTCTGCCAGCATCACATTCCATGCTAGATTCTGGGCAGCAGCACACTTATCCAGTCATCTTTCTTACAGAATTAAATTTGATTATGTAACATGAAACTAGAGGATGCAAACCTCAGTTGGAATGAAATCTGATGGAAAGCACATGAACATTTTCAAAGATTTTAGTCCCCTGATTGTTCCATAACTCTGGGCAACCTTTTCTCCTTCTTGTTCTGGCAAAACATACTCCAGGATTCAAACATATTCTGAGACTCTCTAGCTGCTGGGTGAAATGATCTGTAAATGCTGGTTTATTGGACGGAAGACCCCATTTCTAAAGAGGGCCAAACAATAGACAAGAGATGGTTCAGGTTTTACACATCTATGTTTATAAAAATGGCGCTGTGTGTGTGTGTGTGTGTGTGTGTTCCAGCATAACTCTGGAATGCCTGGAACAATTTCAACCATCTGTGGTACACAGATGAGTTATTCTCTGGAGGTGTTAAAACACCCCTAACATCCCTGTTCTGTTAAGATACAGCCTGTTGTGCCTTAAAATGGCTTCTACTGTACAGCGCTGTGGAATTGCCATGGTAACAGCTTCACAGTACTCCACAAGGGGGCTCCCTCAGGTAAGGGGGAAAATCCAACATTAGAAATTATGTTTGATCTGTCACATTCACGTTGAATACAGGGAATCAGTTTGTTTGGTGAAAAACTTTATCTCTATCTAATATTACGTGATAACCAGCACTAAATGACAATGATACAAAGGTAGGCAAATCCAAGTCAGTTCTAACCAAGTTAACACCATCACCCATATATATATATATACCATTACTTCACCCAGCTCCACCCACAACTCCACCCAGATGACACCCAACCACCACCACCAATCACCATAACCCTCAGCCACACCCCCACTCAGTGTCATCATAGCCTCCTTCCTGGTTAGCATCCGAGCAGAAGAGTTACATCAGAGTAAGCAGTTGCACCCAAGTAGAAGAGTTACTCTGCAGAGTAGTGAGGGATGCCTTGCAGAGCCACATGCAGCTATAGGCTCCACTGACATCAGAGAGTCAGCATCAATGTGGCAGTGTTGGTGGCGTGTAAGCATGGCAGAGCGGGCATGGCGATGGACAGGCTCCCCCCTGAATGGCAGCCCGAGGGCTGACATGGTCTGGACATTTTTCTCCTATAAATAAATACCCAGGCAATGCCGGATTATCAGCTAGTTAAGAATAATGAGGAATGTTGGGAATAGCCCCCGTTTCTGGATGAAGATTCCCAGAGCAGAAGTATCCTTCTGTTTAAGCAGTTTCTATGAGGACTTACATTGTAATTATGGTATATGCATTTACCCCACGGGTAGTGAATAGGCAATTTATTAAAACCTTACTGTTTGAGGGGGGGGGGAGGATATAAGGATGACTCCTGTTAGAATCTGTTAGAATAAAGAAGCCATTTGTTGATTAAAAACCTGTTTTAAAGGATAAATGCTATTTGGGGACATTTGTATCAGATTGATGGACTTTGAGACTTAATGTTTGCTGCATTGGGTGTATGTTAACTGAGCTCTGACTGCCATAAAATGTGATAATTAGGTATAGAAAGAGGAAATTCATTGAGGCTAAAAAAGACGGTTTTTCAACATACCAGTAATGTTTCAGTTAATTCGTAGGTATATATACTGTCACCATGGCATCTATAACCAGAACTATCCGGTTGAGGCTCCATCATCCTTGTATATGCATGTTGCAGTGACGTGCGGTGAGGTTTATGCCTGGTGAGGCTCAGCTGGGCATCCTTTTGCGAAGCCTCAGCGGGGGTGGGGGGGGATTTGCGGCCTCGGCGGGGGGGGATTTGCATCGCGAGAGCCGCCAAGCGCCCGGGTCTGCAGCAAAGGCGCTTGGCGGCTCCCGCGATGCAAAGTGCCCCGCCGCCCACCCGCTGACCCGGCCTGCGGCCGCTGCTTCTCCAAGCTCCACCACTTGAAGTCTCAGATCGCCTCTGGGGGAAAGCTGAGTGAGAAGCGGAGCGAAGCTTCTCCGTGGCCTCCCGGCCTCTGCGCAGCACCGGGGTGAAGAGCGAGCCTCCTCCTTCTCCCCCACTCCTCTCTCCTCTGAAGCGCGCCCTCCGAAATAACCTGCCCAACGTAAGCGTGCTCAAGAAGACATGATTGGCTGCTTCCAGATCAGGAGGCGGGAGAATTAGTGCCTCTTTTCCATCTGAACTTCTTTGCCTTTTAACTCTTTCTTAACTTTTAGAAGGCAAAAAATTCCTTATGGAAAAGAGGCCCCGAGTTCTCTCGCCTCCTGCTTTGGTTAACAGTAAGCAGACACCAAGCCACTCTGACCTGGAATCTGGTAGCAACTATCTTGGCTTTAATTATTTAAAAAACAATATTTAAATTTCTTTTCTTTTCCTGAGGAGAGTGGTGAGGCTCCGCCTCCCTTGCCTCTAGTGACTGCACGTCCCTGGCATGTTGTTGTGGTTGCCATTTCGGCTACAACTACCCCAAAAGTGGTATTCCATCACTGAACTACCCCTTGCAGATGCTGCTAGATGTCCCTTCTATTTCTCTAGTGTATGGCATTGATATATGTGACTTTAGTCACAAAAACGAATATTTTATCTAAGAGATAACTTTGCTTTTACTTCAGTAAAATCACTTTGTGATTTATAACCTTGGCCTTGTCTCTTCACAAAATCAGTTCATTTTCTGAAAGATGATGTATGAACATATGGAAAAATACTCATACATGTTCAAAACTGAGCAGTGTTATGAATCCAATTAGACAAAATCTCTGCCTAAATTCTTCCCTTTTATTATTTTATTAATTAAATGAATATCTCATCCATCTCACCAACAAAGTGACTGTTTAGAGCAGGCTGTCAAACTCACGGCCTGTGGGCTAGATGTGTCACGCACTGGCCACGCCTACACCCAGTTTACTGACGCCTACACCCAGTTTACTGGAAAAAAAGAGTCACAATACATCACGTGACAACGCCATGATGACATGAGGTTGACACCCCTGCTTTAGAGAGAGAAATATGTCAGAAGGCTATTTTGGTGTTCTGTTTTATAGTCTACTAACTGATAACCTGGCATTGCCCGGAATCAATCCCCCTTACCAGAGGGAGCCCCCTTGCGGAGGACTGTGAAGTCGTTGCCATGGCAACTCCACTGTGCAGTACAATAGAAGCCATTTTAAGGCACAACAGGCTGTATCTCAACAGAACTTGAATCCAAAATGCACACTCACTGTCAAAAGTACTGTGATTTGACACTATAGATATAATTCATTCCTTTTCATTTCATGGCCCAGGCGTTCCCAAGTTTTGCTTGAACACACACACTGAGGGGTGTTGGATGTCTGTTGGTATTTTTTCCAGAGAGTAAGTCATTTTGTACCAAGTTTGGTTGAACTTGCTCTAGGCATTCTAGAGTTATGGTGGGAAACAAACAAACACACACACACACACTCTGATACAAAATGAGGGGGGGGAATATATGGATTAAAAAAATAGGGAATTTTCAGGAGGTTTCTCTTTAGTTACAGTCTGGGTGTAGAGATGCAACATTACTTTCGGGGCTTTTTTCTAGATACATGATAATTTCAATTAAATGAGCCATTGAGCAATAAATAACATGATCTGATTGATACAGATACTTTGATGCAAACAGCTTTTATGAAAAGTTGCATATGGTATCCGTTAGCCATTGGGAAGATTGGTGGTTGAGTTATTGCCCAGATTAGCTGGAGCAGCCGAAGGGCCTCAGTTTAAAAAGCCTCTGTCTGTTTTAAATCTTGAGAGTCTTACTAGCTTTGTAAGCTGTCACCTTAACTTGCACGTTTTAAACACCACAGTGTAAAGATTAGAAAAGATTTCAGAATGCTCTCTGAGGTAAGGGTAATTTAAAATGTATTTATATTTCCTTACTGTATAAATCACCTTTTAACCTTTAGATCATGGCTTCAGCTTGCAAAACATAGCACAGGTAAATGGAATGAAGCTTAAAATATATTTCAAGTGAGTTTAGCGTTTGTTTTAGTCATATGGCATATTGAAATCGCATAGAGGTAGCCTTACGAAGCAGCTTACCAATAATGAAGGATTTGGACCCAAATATGAAGAATCTTAGTAAGTCTTAGTAAAACCTAAATCTGAGACCAAGTGAGATCTTGGGACAGACTTTCTTCACCACAATTACTATCTCAATCAGTTTCCATTGTTGATATCATTGCAAACGTTTTCTTCTGTTGTTGTAAACAATGTCCACTATTCATTTTGGCTTGTTTCTGTGTGCCATCTTAGTGACGTTGACAGGTCCTAAAACGAAGTATATGGAAATTCCCACAGTTCAGGGGTGGGCTTCAAAAATTGCAGTAACAGGTTTGCTGCCCCATTGCTGGGCGCGCGTGGCCATGGTGGGCGTGGCCTAGTTGTCTTCCTGCACCAGGGGAGGGGAGCATTTTTTTGTTCTCTCCAGGCTCCGGAGGCTTTCCTTGAGCCTCTGGGCAGGCGAAAACTGCTTCCCCAGGCTCCAGAGGCCAGAACCAGATCCGTTTCCAGACTTCCAAAGCCTCTAGTAGGACCGTTTGTAAACCCCCCCCCCCCGTCCCCGAGACTCTGCGCAGAGCCTGCATTTACCTGGCATGATGAATGGGCCGCATGGAGACTCCTGGGAGGGGCGGGGTGGGTGTGGCCAGCCAGGGGTGGCATTTGGGGGTTTGCCAAACTGGGCAGAATCCTAGCTAGGGGATCACCCGAAACCGTGCGAACCCCCAGCAGCATACCCCTGCCCCACTTCCTTGTTATCCTCCTAGGAAAATCCTCGAGGCTCAGTAACTTCGCTACAGAGCTGCTTCTGCCTTTGACCTCAGCCAGATAGAATAAAGAGTGGCTGCTGAACTGTATCTGGGCCTTCCCTTCTTCTTTTTCTACCTCTGTCTTATGACTGTGAACACTTTTGTTAGGAAGTGATTGTGTGAACTGACCATGTTGGTTATGAGCATCTTTCAAAGGTGGTTTCAGATTCTGTGGCTAGCTCTCCTGGTCAGCCACCCTGTCAAATCAATACACTTTTCTCTCAGATCACACAATCCTGAATTTAAGAGTGTACCTTACTGACATCTGGCACTGCTCCAGTGGTGGGTTGCAGGCGGTACGCCCCGGTATGGGCGTACCAGAGCCTGCTCCGGGTACCATTCTGGTACTGTGCTCTGAAGGGCCCACCCGCCCGCCTGCGCTCCTTACCTGTCTTTAAACCCTTTAGTGCTTCCGCGCACATGCATGGCATATACAGTGCCTGCACGACACAACGCCGAGCAGCTGGAGTGTCACAGAGGAATCACTGGATGGTAAGACGCATATATGTTCTGCGTGCATGTGCGTGTGCATTGTGCACGTTCATGTGGAGGATCCAGAACCCACCACTGCACTACTTGTGTAGGGCTGCTTGTGTCTTCTTGACTAAAGTTCTTCCAGGCGCAAGAGAAGGAATCCTATCTCAGCCGGTTCTCTGCTTCTTGCCGTCATGCTTTGTTGAATGACGCATCCACGCCAACCCCAGTGACCAGTTATGACCCATGGTGTGTGTATGTGCAGACACACAAGTGGGGAGGGGTTGATTGTTGTTGGCACCATCGCCTCTCCCTTGTACTTGGAATCGGGAGATAGTGGTGGGTTTGTTTCCAATGACCCCTTAGCTCTTCCATTGAGAAAAAAAGCAAAAATATATAAATAATTGTGTGTGTGTGTGTGTGAGAGAGAGAGAGAGAGGGGGGGGGAGGGTTCCAAGTAACACCCCCAACAAAAGACTCCGAGGCTTGAATTTCCTCAAAGTTCCATTTTATTAGAGATGTCATATTGGCACATCTGGGAAAACCCGAATCTGAAAGCTTCCAGGTTTTCCCCACCCAAAAGAAAGTCCAAGCACCTACCAGCACCCCACATGTCCATCACATGGTCAATCAAAGCACCGTCCTAACTGAAGATGCCTCCCAGTCATACCCCTCAAGATGCAGGGCAAAATGTCCTTGATTCTCTGAGAAAGGAATGTTATTATGACTAGATATCTCCCCAACTCTATACATTCACCCCTCCCTTTTTCCCACAGACTAAAGGGGACAGCCTGAAAATTCAATGCCCAAGATGGCTTCCAGGCCTGACAGGATATGTATGTATGTGTGTGTGAGAAAGAGAGAGAGAATAGCAGAAGACATTCTGATGATTGACTTTAACTGCTATGGGTAGAGAATCTCTACAAAAATGAAGAATATTCCCCATTCTCAATGAGCATAATGGGAAAACCATTTTGATGCTCTTCAACACACACACCCCTCAAAAAAAATCACCCTTTTCAACTTCTAAATCCCTTTAGAACCTTTTGAATTCATTTCTCTTTCGTAATCCTCCCCCTTGCATGATGTGGTAGTTTGGTTCACCAATCTCATATGGATACCATAACATCTGGGCTCCCCATTGGAAAGAAAGGAACACTGTTTACATGCAGTAACCTGGATTTATGTCTGAGAAGGGGATTTAGAACAGTGGTCACCAACTGGTGGCCTGGGAGAAAATTTTGGTGGTCCGCAGAAAAATTATTTGCATTTTTTACATTGCACTAAATCAGGGATCCTCAAACTATGGCCCCTAGGATGGATATGTGCAATGAATGCTCGTGTTGCTGCAGAGAGTCTCCCCCTTTGGGGTCTTTTTGTGTGGAGCAGAGGGGGGCAGAAATTCCAACTTGGGGACTGCTTCAGCCTCCTGGTGTGGGGCTTTGGACGAAGGCTGGAGGGAAGCTCCGCTGGTGGCGAAGAGCCGGAGGGCCTTGTTCCAGTGGGACTGCATCATGGTCTGGAACTGGCTTACCATCTCAGTCCCCTGAGCTTCCAGGCACTGGAACCTGGCCTTGCACTCCTGCAGGTCTTCCCTCTGCTTGGAAAGCCTATGCTCGCAGTCCTCAGTAAGGTGCCTCTTCTGAGCCTCCTTCTCGGTCAGATCCAAATTGAAGTGAGCCAGCTGTTTTGCCAACTCTTTCTCGTGGTGGCTGCTTAGCTCCAACAACTGCTTCCTATTGGGGCCCTAAGGAGCCCCAGTGGGCAGGCGAGGAATGGCTGGGAGAGGAGGGGCGAGTAGAGGCCGGTAAGGCGCTTCTCGGCGTGAGTAATATCGAGTTGGCCACACCCACCCAGTCACATGACCATTTGGCCAAGCCTGCCCAGCCACTCATTGGGCAGATCATGTCCTCGGGATTTAAAATTATGAATTTAGTGGTCCCTGAGGCCCAAAAGGTTGGGGATCCATGATTTAGAGTGTCCATGTTTGCATCTAATGGACCCTTCTTAAATCAAATGGCTCTTTATTGCTAATTGAACCCAGTAATTGTCAACACTTTTTATATTCCCTCTTCCTTTTCAAATCTTGCTAGTTGTATAGCTCCATTCCCTGGATTGCCAAAATGACAACAACACTGGTCTGGAAAACATTGTAAGAATAACTCAAGCATTTCGTTCCTTACCATGTTCTTTTAGTGACTTCCCTTCTAATCTGACATGAAATATATTTTTCTGTGCTTTAAAATAGTTCTTTTAAATCATGTGATATATTTATGACCGGTATTATTATTGTTTTCATTTATTACTCCCAACACATTAATAGAATGAGAAACTTTTTATTGCTTTGTTCAACACTGGTATATTGAAACATTAAGGATCAAACCAAATATCTGATTTCCACTTTGGGCTATAGAGAGATTCCACATTCCAAACGTCAGCTTCTTCTATGCCATGGATGCCATTTCTCTCCCCAAAGGGCATCTGCTATTTCAATTAGAGCAAGCAGGCACCCAACCATTTTATAGGCATTGGAAAACAATTGTTCTCTTGTAGATCTGGTGAATGAAAAATATGCCTTCCTTCCCCCCCCCCCCCTTTAGTGGATGCTGGTGAGAGTTATAATTTATCAAGCAAAGAGGTTTTCCATGCAAAGGAATGATGTGATATTTTACTAAGCTCTAATAACACACTCCTTCCTCATATAAATGCTGACTGGAAAAACAGCCAGCAATGAAGTCAACACTTTTATATTCCCTCAGCAATGAAGTCACTGAACAATTTTTTTCAGGCCAGGGGAAATTCTGCTTTTCTGCACTAAAGCAGTTCTCCATTTCAAAATATTACTGTGTTTCCCCAAAAATAAGACAGGGTCTTATTTTCTTCCCCCCAAATATTGATTAGGTCTTATTATCAGGGGACTTATTGTGTTGGGGTTGCCGGGTGGCTGCTCTCTTGCGAGCGGGCGACTGAAGAGCCAGGCACAGCCTCAGCTGTGTTGCGCTGTCACAGCAGTGCAACATACCAGCCATGAGGTGACCACGCTCACGAGCAGCCACCCGACAACCACCCTTTCCAGCCGGGCGTGGCGCCACTCACGGACCCAGTGATATCCCAAAGGCGCTAAGATGCGTGGTACTCTGCCCTCCCCCCAGCTCCTGTGGCTTGACGCATTCAGGATATCCTTAGGTCAGTGCATGGCGCTCTGCCCGGCTGGAAAGGAAGGTTGCGTGAGCGCCTGTTCCATCCCCAGCTGGTGTGCTTCCCAACCTCACCAGGCCCTGGCCCAGCTCTCCCTGCAGGGCCACTGTACCACATAACCTATTCTCAGGCTTCCAAACTCCAGAGAGTCTTTCGGCAGCGGCCGCTCTGGGAGTATGCTCTATGGTTGTGGGCTGGCTGAGGCAGAGCGTACAACCATAGAGCGTATTCCCAGAGTGGCATTCCGAAGGCGCCAAGCCGCAGGAGCTGGAGGGTGGCAAACAGGCGCTCATGCAGCTTGGCGATACCCCTAGGTCAGTGAATGGCAGTGTGCCTGGCTGGAAAGGGGCATTGCCGGGTGGCTGCTCGTGAGCGTGGTCACCTTATGGCTGCTGTGTAGTGCTGCTGTGACAGCACAACGCAACCTTTCGACCCTGAGGCTGTGTCCGGCTCTTCAGGAGCCCGCTCGCAAGAGAGCAACTGCCCAGCAACCCCCCTCTCCAGTTGGGCACAGCACCACTCACCGACCTAGCGGTATTCCCAAGCAACACGAGCCTTCCCCCCCCCCCACCGTTCCTGCGTCTTGGTGCCTTCGGGATACCGCTAGGTTGGTGAGTGGCGCTCTGCCTCGCTGGAGGGGGGGGTGTCGGGGGAGGGCTTACATTTTTGCCTACCCAAAAAATGTGGCATGGCATTATCAGGACATGTTGAATTTTCGGGGAAACACATTATTACTGTTTTTATAAGAGATTCCATTGGTATGGTTAAGCATGTGTGCAAAGAGAAAGCTTATTTGTAAAGTTTGCTACACCATCATAATTTTTAATGTTTTTAATAGATCGGTGTAATTGAAATTGAATTTTATGGCATCGTTTTATTGGCCTTTGTTAGTTGCGAAGTCATCTCTGACCCATCATGACCCCATGGACAATGTTCTTCCAGGCCTTCCAGTCCTCTACCATCCTCCAGAGTCCATTTAAGCTCATGCCAACTGTTTTGGTGACTCCATCCAGCCACCTTATTCTCTGTTGTCCCTTTCTTCTTTTGCCCTCAATCCTTCCCAGCATTAAGCTCTTCTCCAGCAAGTCCTTTCTTCTCATTAAGTGGCCAAAGTATTTGAGTTTCCTCTTCAGGATCTGGCCTTCTAAAGAGCAGTTAGGGTTGATCCCCTCTAGGACTGACCGGTTTGATGGCCTTGCAGTCCGAGGGACTTGCAGGAGTCTTCTGCAGCACCTGAGTTCAAAAGATCAATTCTTTGGCGCTCAGCCTTTCTTATGGTCCAACTTTCACAGCCATACATTGCAACTGGGAAAACAGAGCCTTGACTATACCCTGCACTTTTGTTGGCAAGATGATGTCTCTACTTTTTAGTATGCTGTCTAGATTTGCCATAGCTTTCCTCCCCAGGAGCAAGCGCCTTTTAATTTCTTGACTGCAGTGGTGATCTTGGAGCCCAGGAAAATAAAGTCTGTTATTGCCTTCATTTCTTCCCCATCTATTTGCCAGAAATTGAGAGGGTTGGATGCCATGATCTTAGTTTTCTTAATTTTGAATTTCAAGCCAACTTTTGCACTCTCCTTCTTCAGTGGATAAATTCAATATTTTATTAGCCTAACTTATATCATATTTCTTAGAATAAGTAACTAAACAATGTGAATGAGGTCTCTTAGACTCCCTTCCCTTCCCTGAAATTCTTCTAATATAGAATTTCATTGTCCCTGTGTCATTATTTTATTTTTAAAAGGCTTAAATTTCTTTATTTCCTTCAGGAACTCAAAGGAAAGTTATATGAATGGTCTCCAATTACTCACTAAATAATATCTCTGTGTAGTGAAAAGGATTGGTGCAAATCCTTAAGTTGACTTCACAGTACAATGTTGGAGAGAGTTCAGAATGAATTAATATGGAAGAGGGCTGCCATATTCATTCAACCGTCTCAACATTAGTCCAGTTTGGTTTGGAACTAGACTCAGCCTACATATGCACCTCCATAAACTCATTAAATCATATTTAATGTACATTGACTGTGAGACATCAGTTTGACATATGTGATCAAAATGTAGAAAGCTGTGAATGATATAAAAACCAAAAATTTAAAATCAACTGTAGTGGCTAGCTGCCACTAAAGAGTTGAAATTCCTTATTAGAAAGGCAAAAAGAGAAAGGGGGATCTGAAGGGAGTTTTTGAGGGTAGAAAATCCCCCCCCCCAAGATTTGGTTGTTGTTGGAGGAAGGAAAAGGGGCTGATGGATGAGTGAGGGCGGGGGAGGAAGCCTACAAGAAGGATCAGTCTAGAGCAGGGGTCTCCAAACATGGCAACTTTAAGATTTCTGGACTTCAACTCCCAGAATTCCCCAGCCAGTCAGGTTGCCAATTTTGGAAATACTTGGTCTAAAGAAAGAATGTTGATCAAATAGTTATGCTATAGATGGATTACTTTTAGCTTTGTATCTTCTGCTTTTTCTGTTAAAAACAACAGACCTGGGCTGTAGTCTGGGTATGGTTGGGATGCTTCACGCTATAGAGATAACATTTTTCACCACGATGGCATGATCTGCTTTGTCAAAGGGCTGTGTTTCAAATTTTTTTTTTTTTTTACTATATCAAGAAAGAACAATAATTTCAGTGTCTATATAAACAGTGTGTTGTCTGGTTACAGTTAGTTTCAGCAATAGTCATCCTCATAGTAATAATAATGTTCATTAGCAGTGATCATATAATAACAGTATTGACATACTCTGTTTATCAAATACTGTCCTAAAACACTGCAAGTACCAAATCTTTTTTATTTTATTTTATTTTTACAAAGAAAGAATTTCACCCCTGCTCTGGAACTAAGAAACAGCTTTCTTTGTAAAAATAAAATAAAATAAAAAATATTTGGTAATAGTACTTGCAGCATTTTAGGACAGTACTTGATAACAAACGAAGTATAAGTCAATGATGTGATGTGACCTCCAAAAAGGCCGGACTTTTCCTTGCTCACAGTTCGACTGAAGCCCTAGCGGAAGCCTGGGATAGGGCGGCCACTGGGGCCTTGGACCACGTTCACTTTGTAGCGAAGATTGTTGAGAGCGTGGTAGCACATCAGCTTCCCCAGTACCTGGATGAAGCTCTCTATCTGGATCCGTTTCAGTCGGGTTTCAGGCCCGGGTACATCACAGAGACGGCATTGGTCGCGTTGGTTGATGATCTATGGCGGGCCCGGGCCAGGGGTTGTTCCTCTGTCCTGGTCCTATTAGACCTCTCGGCGGCTTTCAATACCATCGACCATGGTATCCTACTGCGACGGCTTGGGGGGGTTGGGAGTGGGAGGCACCATTTTACGGTGGTTCTCCTACCTGTCGGATCGATCACAGTTTGTGTTGACTGGAGGGCAGAGATTCACCCCGAGGCGCCTCACTTGTGAGGTGCCCCAGGGGTCGGTTCTCTCACCCCTCCTGTTCAACATATACATGAAACCGCTGGATGAGATCATCCGTGGTTTGGGGGTACGGTATCATCAATACGCTGATGATACCCAACTTTTCATCTCTACCCCAAACAATGCCCTCGGCATGATGTTCCGATGCCTAGAGGTTGTACGGATCTGGATGGGGACGAACAGGCTCAAGGTCAATCCCTCCAAGACTGAGTGGCTGTGGTTCCTGTCATCTTGTACCAATTTGTGTATCTTGTACCATCTTTGATGATAGGGGGAGAAATTTTAGCCCCCTCAGAGAGGGCCCGCAATCTGGGAGTCCTCCTGGATACATGGCTTAGTTTAGAAGAACACCTGACGGCCATGACCAGGGGGCCTTTTACCAGGTTCACCTGGTACACCAGTTGTGCCCCTTCCTGGATTGGGATGCCCTGTGCACAGTCACTCACACCCTCGTCCTTTCTCGCCTGGACTACTGTAATGTTCTCTACATGGAGCTACCCTTGAAGAGTATCCAGAGGCTTCAGCTGGTCCAGAATGCAGCCGCGCAGGTTGTCATTGGGGTACCTAGGTGCTCCCATGTTACACCCCTTTTAGGTGGCCTGCACTGGTTGCCGGTTGTTTTCCAGGTGCGATTCAAGGTGTTAATTATGATCTTTAAAGCGCTCCATGGCTTAGGCCCAGGGCACTTGCGAGACCACCTAATGCCACCGGTAGCCTCCCACCATACAGTACGATCCCACAGAGTTGGCCTCCTCAGGGTGCCGTCGGCCAGGCAGTGTTGGTTGGCGACCCCCGGGGGGAGAGCCTTCTCTGTGGGAGCGCCTTCCCTTTGAAATGAGCTGCCCCCGGAGCTTCGCATAATTCCCAACCTACGGTCCTTCCGGTGCACCCTAACAAGTTGGCTTTTCCAGCAAGCCGACCTGGCCTGAATAAAATGAATTATTAATTTTAATTGTTAATTTTAATTTAATTTCTAAATTCATTGTAAATGTCTATTGGTTTTTTTTGGATATTCTATTTAATCTTTCTTTTAACTTTTATAATATGTGTTTTTATGTTGTACGCCACCTTGAGTCCTTTGGGAGAAGGGCGGCATATAAGTCCAATAAACCTAAACCTAAAGGCAGTGCCTATTTATGCTACATCCATACCACAAGTATAATGGACTATTAATAGAACATAATAATTTCATTTTACCACCCTGCACCCTAAGTTTATATATAGTACCCGGAATCAGGGACACAAATAGATGTTTTCCATAATGCATTGCCTTCAAGACAAGGCTCATTATGCAGAAGCCCCAGAGCTCCATCAAAACTCAGTTGGGACTCATTAATTCTCTAGAGCCCTTTGGGAAAATAACTGATTATCTCGTATTTTTTCCTCCTAAAGAGCCCTCTTTTGACGCCTTGGGCATATTGTTTTGTCACTGGTAGTAACATCACTCATTACCTTCTGAGGGTCAAGAAAGGCTTTCATGTTCAGGTACCTGGATTGCAGGTTCAGGAGAAGTAGAAGGTCCAGTTCTGCCCTCAGTTCTCTTCACACCAAGATTCCTCATCCAGCCATTCTTCCTCTGACATATATTTGTCTATTAGCAGCTCAATCTTCTGTGTCGCTAACACGGAAGCACAGACTATTAGCCTTTTAGCTACAAAGCTATTTTAGAAGCATTTCCAAAGGATAAATGTTACTTAAATCTTGAAGAAAAACAGGATGATTTCTTAGAAATAATTTGCCAATTTGCAGCAATTTTCAAAACTTTCTACATTATCGAGTGTTAAGTGCATGAGAGAGAGAGACATCATGTTCTAGGTAATGCACTCAGAACTGTGGAAAGTGCTAGCATGTTGCTGTGCTCATATTTATTTCTGTATACTTGGACCAAGGTAAAGGTTCCCCTCGCACATATGTGCTAGCTGTTCCCGACTCTAGGGGGTACTGCTCATCTTCATTTCTAAGCCGAAAAGCCAGCGCTAGCCGAAGACATCTCTGGTCATGTGGCCGGCATCACTAAATGCCGAAGGTGCACAGAATGCTGCTACCTTCCCACCAGAGTGGTCCCTGTTTTTTCTACTTGCATTTTTTACTTGCTTTGGAACTGCTAGGATGGCAGAAGCTGGGACAAGTAATGGAAGCTCACTCCATTATGCGGCACTAGGGATTCGAACCACTGAACTGCCAATCTTTCTGATTAACAAGATCAGCATCTTAGCCACTGAGCCAATGTGTCCCTATATGCATGGACTATAGGGCATGATTAATCATATTAAGATATCAAAGGGGGCGGGGGGGAATCATTGCTCACGTGATATCTAGTACTAAGTTTTATCTTAGCGATTCTCTTTTCTCTACATAAAAGAAAATTTAGAGCGTATCTCAGATTAAATTATTAGAAGCAGATAACCATGCCTGTTATCTTTGTAGTCTGTAGGTCCTTATTGGATGCCAGTACAACATGTTATATAAAGGATTTTTAACTTTTCAAAGAGTTTTTTTGTCTAATCTTTTCTGCTAAAATAGTGGATGTAAATGGACAAATGAACAGATTTCACTTCAATAAGAAGCATGAAAAGTAAAACGGATGCTCCTGTTGTCTTTGGTGACATACAAGTAGTAACTATTCACAACAAGAAAAATTGAAGAATGGCTGTGTCAGACTGTATGAAATTTAGCATAAGAATGTGACATCTTTGATAAAAAATACATAATTAAACTTGACACTTACAGTGAGCGTAGATAGACGATGGCATTTCCTAAGTATTCGTGTTTTAAATTTGCATGAATTCTAACAGCTTATAGCAATTTTTTTTTCCTTTTCAATCACTTCCTTCTTTCACTGGAATTTGAGGATGTTGAAATGATTCCTTCCAGGAAAGGTGTAAAGATTTGGTGTCTCCATTAAACCTTGGACGCAGGCTTATTGTGACTGTTGTTTGGCACAACAAGTTGGTTTGTGGCTTTGAGTATTTAGATTCCCCGTTTCTGTATGGCAGTATTGCAATTTATGGCGGTCTTTTTAATTTTGATTATGTTAGTTATTGTGTTATCTCATCTATTTATCTTCTCTGCTTGTAACCCAAATGGCATATGGCTAGGGTTGGGATGATCCAGGACAAGGCACCAAGGTCACACAGCCAACTGAGAGTTCAAACTCCCCTTTAATGCTCCAAATTTTCCCCCAAATGCTCCCACGTTCTTGGCAAGTCCCAGAGCAAAGCGCATGCACAGACACAGACATACACAGAGAGAGCAAAAGCGAGAGGGAGGAGCCTCTGATTGTGCCCGGTCCAACAAAACAAAGGAACAAGGAAATGAGTCCATGAAGTAAGGAACAAGACTCTGAGTTCATGAAGCAAGGAAGAAGGAAGCAATCTTGCAAACTCCAAATTTCTTCAGCGGCACACAAAACTCTACAAATTCAGCATTTGTTCCCAACAAACACCCGTCCCCACAGCATCTCCTTAAATCTCTATCCACAGACGTGCCTTGTGAAAAGCGGCAGGACGCTCTCCTCATGTGGTTGGGTCAGCCTGCGCTTTTCCCGCCTTCTCTCCACTCTCCGTGCTTGGGGATCAGGAGGGAGTGGTCCTTGCCCATTGCCTAAGCTCCATCGTGCCTCCTTTCCACTACATGCCCTCTCTCCTGCCCCTATTCCTCCCTGCTAACAAGCCATCCCAATCTTGAGGCTCTGGTCTCCTCCTCACATTCCTTTGAAGCCAATGAAGCACCCTCTCAATATCCACCAGCTCCAGCTCATCATCCTCTGCAGATTCAGGCTCTGACGGTGGCATGAGTCTGGTGCTCAGAGTCGCTTTGATTGGAGCAGGTTATAAGCCCTGTAACTAAACAAATGGATCAGTAAGCAATACTATAGAGACCTGTAGGTTCTGGCTGAACATTAGAAATGTATAGTTTAGAGCAGTAAGGTCTTTGAATTGGGCGAACCGGTATTGGCGGCGATGGGAGGCTTCCCCCCCCCCAGGTGTTTCTGCGCAGAAGTGGCATGTGAGCGTGCATGCATGAGCAAACCAGTAGTAAAATAAATTGAAACCCACCACTGTATTGAAGATTAATTTGAAAAAATTGGATGGCTAAGTGAGTGTCCACTAATTCCTTCTGCATCCCTCCTGAAATTGCACCTTGAGTGGAAGAAAGAGATCATCCTAAATAGGGAGGGTATAGGACTTTGGTTAAGGATATGCAATAATTGCATTCCCCTGTTTGAGCCTTGAGAGGTGAAGATCCATGCTGCTACCATTTCTCTTAATGTTTTAAAAAATATTCTTAAATGTGAAGGAAGGGGTGCACATGTGAGTGAGCACATGGGTGTGTCTCATCATTGACCTGGCAACCTGTGTGGTCCTCGGATCAAAAATGATTGCCTACCTAGGGAGAAGACGCTTTGAGTGAGATTCCACGGCTCTCAATTTCATAGATTGCGTTCTACGAAAATGTTTGATATGAGGAATTCATGTATCCGCAGCGATCAAATTACAAGATCCAGCACAGACTTAACAGGAAACTAAGGTTTCCTGCTATGTGAATATGTTTCAGTTCTTTACATCTGGACTGCTGCTTTCCGTTCCAGCAGTGTGACTGATTGACAGCAAGCCTGTTAGGCAGCAGGGAAATTTGTGAGTAGTCTGTCTCTTTTGCCCAATTCTGAGCAATAAAAACCAGTTGGTATCCCTTCTGAAAGTCTGCAGGAATCACTGGGGAGTGAGGTTGGCCATTCTTTCTTGAGAATCAAGAGGGGGTTTATTTGAAGAAAAGAACAGCTAGGAATCAGCCTGGCCTCCTAAGCAGCACTTTAAAATTATAAACTTGCCAGCAGTAATGGGATTCAGCCAATTTGCACCTATTCAGGAGAACCAGTTGTTAACTTTCTAAGCAGTCTGGAGAACCGGTTGTTGGAAGAAATCTTATTTTGTTTTCCCCCCCCAATTTACAGGGCTAATCCTGTAATGAAAGCAGGAAGGAAACATTCTGGTGTTGTTTCTGGCCTAATCTTTATTGCCCTGCTTACAGAAACTGCCTCTCTGGTTAACCCTTATTACAATGTAACAGCTAAGATGAAGCGCCCATTGACCTGAGTGACGTTGAGTTGGACATGCCCACCCAGTCACATGACCACTGAGCCACGCCTACCCAGCTGGTCATTAGGGCAGAGAACCAGTTGTTAAATTATTTGAATCCCACCACTGTCTGCCAGGCTTACCCTGAAGTACTAAATTCAATCCAAGTTTCATACACACATGAGCAGACTCCATAGGCAAAATATGCAAAAAGAAGTAGGGAGAGAAACTGAAAGTCCGACCCCAGGGTACAGCTCTTGGTAGCCAGTAGTTGAAAGACGCCTTCACAGGGTCAGCATTGTTTCAGTGATCTTTCCAAGCCCAGATTGGTCTCCTTGGACCTTCACCCAGGCGGAACTAGCCATGATTAGATTTGGGCTCTTTTATTCAGTTATAGGGTCCTTTTGGCATGGAGGAGCACACTTCAGCCTCTTTGTTAATTGATTCATTCTCTTCCGGTTCCTGTATTTTTAAGGATGGGATGGAGGCGGCTCCGAGTGGTGTGGTGGCTTAGAAGTGGAGTTCTCGCCTCACAACCAGGAGGCTGTGAGTTCGATCCTAAGTAGAGGTAGATATTTCTCTCTCTGGTCACAATGAGAATATATCTGCTGAACAACACTGTATTTATGGCAGGAAGGGCCAAGATTCCACCCCACAAGGAATTATGAGATCTTTAAAAGATGATGATGGTGGAGGTGGCTCCTGGTCTGGAAGAGTGGGAGCAGTTGACTCAGCATCATCATTGATTCTGGTAACACGGATTTTCTGTTGTGCTCTTCCTCTTCCTCTAAGGAGGCTTTTGAGACCAGACCATGACAAGGACACAGGTTGTGATCTCGAGGCTTTTACTTTTCTTGCAGTCATGAGGATTTGCTAACTGGATAGCAACACCAGATGTGTTGGATATTGAGCAGGGGTGGGTTCCTCCCAGTATGGTACAGTATGCCAGAAGATGTAGTAAACATCTGGCGTACTGGATAGGACCTTGCATTGTCTGGATTATTTTGGTGCCTCTAACAGAGGAAAATTGCCAGAAAGGAGAAGGAGTTTACCAGGACAAGGCTACCATGCAGAGGAAGGCAGAGATAGTCCTTGACCTATGACTACAATTGAGGCCAAAATTTTGGTTGCTAAGCAAGAATGTTGTTAAGTGAGCTTCACCACATTTTACCCAATCCATGACAACTGGTGAGTGACATCAAGTTGGCCACACCCACCCAATCACATGATCGCCAAGCGATTCCCACAAAATAGGCCATGCCCACAGAATAGGTAGTAAAAGATTTTGAAATCCACCCCTGCTGAGGGATCATCTAAAGATAACAAGTTACTGATGTATTTCAAACTCTGTATCAGTTTGTACCAAGGAGACAGGCTGCGGGCCATTCCTTTGGGGAGCCTCTGGTTATACCCTTAGCATGCTTTCTACCCCACCCCTCCCCGGTGTTAGATTCTCAGACTCTTCTTTAAACAGATTTATTGGAGGGGGTGGGAATTAGATTACAGAAACCTTGGCAATTGAAAATGTTTATTTTAGGAGCCAATATATCTCTAGTTTCCCTAAGAGCTCTCTTGATGCTCTGGCTAGCCACCTGTTAGTGTACCTGGGGAGATGGGCTACATATTTTCCTGATAAAGGAAGAATGTGCAGATGTTCTGCGCTTATAATGCTGTGCAAATCATTATCCTGTTTCCCAGCCCATTACATCCACCTTTGAATTCCCAACATATTTTAGACTTTGGGTTTAGTGATAGCTGTGACCTATTTTTATGAATAATGTTCGCTATGTTTTCCTCCCAGAGGCCAAGATCCATTCCCAAGACAGAAATGTCTTGGGATTTTTATTAAGCTGTTGTCTGGGTAGTGGCCATGACATTTAATAATTAGAAATTGATGTTAATTTTTAAAGCATAATCTGTGATATGCCTAAGGTAAAGCTCCAAAGCTATTAATGTTCATTACTTTATCTTGTAACTTACTTTGCAGCTGTGGTAATGATAAATATCAATGTGGCAACAATTAAGAGTTTGTTTCAACATTAGGAAAACTGTTCCAGTCTTAAAGTAGTCCTCTCCTTTTCACGTGTTGGCACTAATTTAAAAGAAAATGTCAGCCTCAATATAAGCATATACCATGACAGTTCAGCTTTTTTACTTAAGTAGAAAAGCTGTTTGAAATTTAGCTTTCATCAAAAATGGGAAAACTGCCCACTTGAAATAAAACAATAGCTGAAATCTTAGTCATTTTCCACTTACGAAGCTCTGTTTCCATTAAAATAAACAATACAAATTGCAGGATGCCAAAAGCTTTAGTCAAAGCGTCGGGAAAAGGTTCCTTTTGTTTTTTGGCCATCGTAACCCAGTCGCATTTGAAAACAGGCACATTCTGGATCAAATAAGTTAAAATCCTAAACAGTCAGCTAATATTTTAGCAGAGAGTTGGCAGATAGAAACGGGTTCAAATATGCCATTAAAGCGAATAATGCTGGCTGGGTCTGCTTTTCTTCCTTAAAAATATTTTCCACATTTCTTGAACCCTCTTGTTCAAGACCTCATGTTGTGACTGACTCTTGTGGGTGATTTGATCATCTTTTGGAAGTGTGTGTAACTGAATTATTATTGACATTTGGCAACTGCCAGGCCAAATCTCTGCAATTTTCTTCGCAAGATTGCCATTGCCTCTTTCCTAGGGCTGAGAAGGACTGACAGGTCCAAGGTCGACCAACTGGCTTGGCCTGTTGTTCTCATCAAATTGGCTCTCAACCCAGGGGTGGTTTTCACTTAACTTCCCTATCGGTTTGCAAATATGTGTGAGCTCCCCCGCACCCCATCCGTGCATGCACTGTCCTCAGAAAACATCCCTAAATAGGATGATACAGAGGCTGGGTGGTCAGGCCCACATGCGATTTCCCCTACCGGTTCGGGTGAACTGGTATAATACCACCTCTGTCTCAACCATCATCTATCTTGACATTAACCTTTAAGATTACCGTATTTTTGGAGTATAAGACGCACCTAGCTTTTGGGGAGGAAAACAAGGGGGGGGGGAAATCTGCTTCTGCCTCCCAGCAATTTGCCTCCTTGCAACAAACAGCAAACAGTACAGACAATATACACTGTTTGTAGTGTTACATTTCAGACTATACTTGTACAAATGCTGTTAAAATTGATGTGCTTTCTGGAAGTATAGTTATTCTCTGCTTTTTAAAAGAAGATACAATAGCACTGGGCCTCTTCAGATCAAGCATTTATTTTAAAAAGCTTCTTCATGTTGGTAAGCTGTCTAGAACAATAATAAAGCAGTCTTTAAAAATAAGTCTAATAATGTAAACATTCTATAGGCATTTATTGACTTGCCTTCTTGCAGCAAACAGCCTGATTAGCACAAGAAAAAAAATCTGCTTCTGCCTCCCAGCAATTTGCCTCGTGGGCAAACAGCAAGTTTTACTTTAAGTTTAAGCGCCTCCCGATCATCAGCTGTTTCAGGCTGCAGGGATTGCTATAGCTTATTGCAGCCTCCGCAAGCCCATTTCCTTGTTTGCTGCAAGGTGGTAAATTGCTGGGAGGCAGAGGCCAAAGGGTGGGGTGCAGTGGTGGGTGGGGCTACATTCAGTGTATAAGATGCACCCAAATTTTCAACCTCTTTTGGGGGGGAAGATGCGTCTTATACTCCGAAAAATACAGTATTAGTTGAGTGTTTAATTTTTAATGTTTTTTGTGCATTGGGCAGTATTATAGTTCTTTTGGAACAACAGATGTTTCAAGCCACAGAAAATGGAAAAACCTACATTGTTCTATATCCTTGTGGAGAATCAGCTCTCAAATTGCCATCTGCTCCTGGTTTCTAGTTCATTTCGATTTAAACGCCAATAAAGATAACTAAGTGGGGGAGAGGATGACAGTAAGATTTAATTTTGACTTTTTAAAAATTGTTGTCACTGAACAGATTCAGCAGTTGATCAATTCTAGTGCCACTCATGTGTAGAAAATTCCTTGAGGTAACACACTAAACATGATTTGCAAAACGTTAATGTGTGAACCGAAGTAACAGCAAAATAACTGCAGAAAATAAGTGCTTTAATTCTTTTGTAAGTCAATAACAGAAAACCTCACTCAAATAAACTTAGTGTTGCCACAAAATTGACAATAGAGTTGGCTTTAATGTAATTGTGCAACAGAAGGATTTGCAAAATAGACGGTGTCATATTTTAGAATCACTCACTTTTCCAGAAGAGGCAAATATCCTTGAGAACTATGTGTATAACTAGATAGGAAATATTAATACCAGATAAATTATCGTATTTTTCGGAGTATAAGACACACCTTTTTCCCTCAAAAAAGAGGCTGAAAATCTGGCTGCGTCTTATATACTGAATATAGCATTTTGGGCCTCTTGAAACCCTGCCCCCTTTGCAAAAATGGCCATGCATAGCCTTATAGAGTGCTCCTGGGGGCTGGGGAAGGAAAAATGAGAAAAGAACAGGGTGTCGTCCCCCCCGAGCACTCTACAAGCCTCCTAAAGGCTATTAATGCGCCCCCTTTTTGACAAAAAGGGCCCGTTTTGCAAAAAAACTGGCCATTTCTGGGAGGTCTGCAGAGTGCAAAAACTTTTTTTTAATTTGCCTCTCCAAAATCTTGGTGTGTCTTATACTCCGGTGTGTCTTATTCTCCAAAAAATGCAGTATGTCATGTACACATCGTAAGGAGGAATTGTTAGAAACATGATCTCCCCTTGACTTCTCTGTAATATCAAAGCATAATCCTGTATGTCAACATGGGAATCTTTTCTTAACCATTAGAATAAAAGTTATTTACCATTAACTGACAGTAATTATTTGTCCATGCTGACACTGTAAGTAACAATCATTTATATGTCATTTCCCTGGTCTTTTTATTCCCTGTCACAAAATCTAAAGAACAGATCACATTTTTCAGATTTCTAAATAGAGCTAAGGGGGGGGGGGGGAACCTGAGAAGTGTTCATTTATTTCAGTACTCATATAAATTATTTAAACACTTCATTCAGTCCTCATTTATTTCCCATTGCAGTTACTATCTTGTGGTTGAGAGGTGTTATAGCACTTTGTGGATATGGAAAACAAGCTAATTATATATTTAGTAGCACGTTTTGAAAGAGAAATATTTGGCATATTCAGCCTTATCCTGCACAGATTTCAGGAATAATAAATGTGGTGAGCATTATTCATAACTTCTAATGTTTTTCTGTTACTTAATGCAGCATTCCTTTCAAAATCTCAATGTAGCACATGCTTTTGCACATTTATGCTCAATAATTAAGTCAAAGCAACTGAGGTTGTTCTTTTTTTAAAAAGGTGAAAAACCTGCTGTTAAAATGTAATTAGTATGTTATCACATAAATGTCTATAAGTATATAGTCACCAAAGTCGGCCATAGTTACTTGCTCTTTAGTGAATACTTAAAAGCCCAACAAATATGAACAAGAAGCATGCATTAAAAGATAGACACACATTCAAAACCCATAGTAATCTGAGGGGAATGTGATCAAGAAATTTTTAGACTGCGCAGAAATGGATAGATCAACATTTGCTGTTAAGGATAAAGAAGAAACAATACTTTTTGATATAAGATATATTTTATCAATGACTAAATAATAGAAGTTAGAAAGGAGGAGATTCAGTTGGAGGAAATGGTAAAGACGAGAGTTGTTAAAAAAGATGTTGTCAAATGTTAAATGTTAATGTTACTATATTATTATGCTATTATATAAATATGATGGTGAGGAATTATAACAACAAAAATGTATAATATGATTACTTAAGCACAATTGTACCCAGAACACACACTGTTCGATGAAGATTGGATGTTACATAAATAAAACAAATAAAACATGAAGAAACCTCATAGTAATCATAATTATATTATATGAAAATGATTCAGAATGCATCATTGAACTTTTATTAAAAGCTTGGAAGAAGAGAGTAGAGATTTTTTGTTTGTTGAATCATCTTTCCATTAACTCCCAAAGCATCTTTTCAATTGTGATCGTACAAGGATTTATCAGGATGTAAATTTCATTCAATGCATTGGATTTTCTTCTGAGCAGGCATGTACACAGAATTATGCTCCTACATGTTTAATGCAGATTTTTAAAACATAAGCTTTTATAATTTTTACTTTTTAAAATAAATTTTATAGTTTATAATGGTTATATAGTTTATATAACTTTTCAATTTAATTAATTAACTTTAAAATTATAACTTTTTATAATTCATAATTTTTACTTTTGTTTTAGAACTAGGAAAATAATAACAGTTGTTTATTACAGAGTTTATGTCATTTTTCTATATCAGGGCTATCAAACTCAAGTGGGTGGGTGGACCCGCAGGGTTGCCATTACCAATTCGCCCCGGTACGAACCGGCTGAATTCCATCACTGCACATTTTCAATATTTGTACCAGCTGTGACCACTTATACTATGTGAGATCGGTTTGAACCCTTAAAATAAAAAAGAAATGTAATTTTGTCTGGGAACTTTTAAAACAATTATTCGCGAAAAGGTGATAATAGGTCAACTGCTTAATACTGTAATGGTTTGTTTGATTTGTAGAAGAGAGATTCAAAGATGTTTCTCATTGGATTGCTGACTCTTTCTCTCTTAAATATAAATTTATGCCGTCAAATTCCTAATGGTGGCTGCCTAAGTGATGGTTGTGATAAACTGGGAAATAGTTTTCCACCTCATTTTTTATTGACAAATCCTTCCTTGCTTGTTTCCTCTTCAAGCCATTGGGAATCAAAAAGATAATACGCTTGTGAAATGCTTAAACATTTGTAGTAATCACAGCTAAAACAGTTGCCTGTTTGTTTGTTTTTGTTTTCTCATGTTTAGGATATTGGATGGGTGTCCCAAAGGTGCTTTTTTCAAGAGGCAACTGGACTTTCTGATTTTTTTCTTTGAAGACATTTTGTTTCTCATCCAAGAAGCTTCTTCTTGAATGAGAAATGAAACTTCTTCAAAGAAAAAAACCAGAAAGTCCAGTTGCCTCTTGAAAAAGGCACCTTTGGGATAACCATGACCTGGATGACTGAGAATCTCCATAGACATATTGGATAGGTGTTTTTGAGTTCTTCATTTACCTTTAATTGTGTGTCTCTGGCCTCTATTTTTATGTGGATTTCTTTTCCCACTTAATAGCAGCAATGTTTCTTAAACCCTCTGTGCGTAGGAATTTATTCTGTGTTTCTTTGCAGGGTTTTTTCTTGACGGTGTCACCAGAATCCATAATGAAAGTCGCAACTCAAGCTTCTGCAAACAACAAGATCTTCAGTTTAAATCTTTCTGCACCATTCATTAGCCAGTTCTACAAGGACCAACTGATGGAAGTCATGCCTTATGTTGACATCCTGTTTGGGAATGAAACAGTAAGAGCTTCTTGGAAGTTTCCTTGTTTTAATACTGTGCTGGGCATGTAAAATGGTACGAGTGGCAGATCTGGGCTGCTGATTCTGGGTAACCACTAGTTGTCAGCAGAGAGAGAAAGAAAGCAGGGCTTTGCTGCCAGCTACAGGTAGCCCTTGAAATACAACAATAATGGAGCCTGCCTATTACAATTGCATGCCATGATGGCCGTTAAGTGAAGCATCTCACTTAACAATCGCTCCAATCCTTTTCTTCCCAGTGCAAATTTTAAATAAAGGGTCAGAGCACATTAAGTGGAGCACAGGGTGCCTCAGGGGTAGGGGAGGACTTTGGAAATCTAGTATAAAGTGGGAGACCGTTCGAGTTCCTGCCTTAGACATGAAATCCAGTTGTGTGACCTTCTCTCAACCCGTCCCACCTCACAGGGTGGTTGTTGTGGGGAAAATTGGAAGAAGAAGAAAGTGTGTTGGATATGTTTGTTGGCTTATTTGTAAAAAATAGTAAAGGTGGGAGACAGACAGGCAGACAGATAGAATAACTGGTTCTGGAAATCTCTTTAGTAACCCATGAGTATTATTAAAATTTAATATTTTGAGTTAATATGTTGATGATTCATTGAAACTGTGAACTATGATGAACCATAAATTATTTATAAAACTAGTAAAGGCGGGACATAAATAAAATAAACAAAAAACCCAAATTTGTATATTTGCAAGTTAGTGTTTCTGCTTACCTCATTGGTATTTATTGACTAGGCTTCTCACAATAACTTCAGCACTTTTAGTAGAAGCAATTAATGCTTTTAACCAATTCTTGCCATTCTATAGTCATTATGTAGAAATCCATGATTGGAGAACTTTATTATTGTCATTTCTTTTAATTATCGCTGAATTTAGTTTTCTAATAGCATCATTGTGCAAATGATTCTTAGCTGTAATACCTTTCAAGTTTATTGTAATCACTGGATAATTAACCTGCTAGGATTTAAGCACACTCAGCTTCGCCTCAGGACATTTAACACTTAAATAAGGTCAATTATCTCCTGATGATAAGTGCCTGGTCACAAGTTCTGCTTAATGCATCTCAGAACTGCTCACCTTAAATAAGTAAATGTTCGTTGCATAATTTTAAGTTTCACTACTTTGATCACAGCTCTTTATATTGTCTGAGGATACAGATTCTAAATGCAACCCAAATGCCAGAGAATAGAGTAGAATAGAATGTGGAATTAGAATGGAATAGAATAGAATAGAATAGAATAGAATAATAACTTTATTATCACTTTGAATTTACACTAATCGGCATACATTAAAGTGAAATTTCATTGCATACAGCTCTCAAAGGGTCACTACCTTCAATATAACATAACAGAATAATATAACACAATAATATAACACAATAAATAAATAAAGATAAATACAGAATTGTCCATGTACCTCCCTTTGGGACAAGTATTTTCCATATTCCAAAAGTTAGATATCACCAAATGGGCACCCTAAAAGTCAGTGGAGGAATTTTAATTCTCTGAAAAATAAAAGTGAAGGAAAATGGTGTGAGAACAGAACAACACCCAAAGTATGTTCTTCTGTTCTTGTCTTCAGTCTTGATTATAAATATTTCTGTTAAGGGGGAATTTTCAGTTTGCATGGATCACTTCACCCCAAATCATCTTTCAGCCATGATCAGTTGCTTGCTCTAGCACCAGGATAATGTTCCGATCTGCAACAGGAAGCAGTGGGAAGCTCCATGGACAAACAAATCTTCCACCTTCACTATCCTTCTTCCCTTCCCACCCACTGCGAGGTGGCGCAGTGGTTAAATGCAGCACTGCAGGCTACTTCAGCTGACTGCAGTTCTGCAGTTCGGCTGTTCAAATCTCACCAGCTCAGGGTTGACTCAGCCTTCCATCCTTCCGAGGTGGGTAAAATGAGGACCCGGATTGATGTTGGGGGCAATATGCTGACTCTGTAAACCGTTTAGAGAGGGCTGAAACCCCTATGAAGCAGTATATAAGTCTAACTGCTATTGCTATTGCTATTGTCTTCAAAAAGCTGCAAAGCTAAGCTTTAATAAAATAAAATGCTTTTAAAATATAGCTCTGGCTTGAAGCCCCCATTGATAAAAATCCTCTTATTGGAAACACTCTAAATTACTGGAATTAATCATGCTGTTTATAAAATAGCACACTTTCCATGATTCATCTGATTCAATTAATCTTTCTATTTATCGGTGTTACCTTGACAGCGGCACTATAAATTCTTCTATAGGTATTTAAATCATTGGCCCAGGAACTTGTGAGTAAAAAGAAATCTATAGACAAGATTTTTGATGCTTCATTCAAGTTGTGTTTTATAGAAGTCCTCTCTCTCCTTCCCTCCCTCCCTCTCTCAAAATCATATTACAGTAAATTTTTTAAAATGACAGTGTTATTTTAATATGTTACTATTTTATAGGACTTAAAAGATGTTTTATGGTTTGATGTTTTTCTGGTTGTTTTGGTCTTGATAGCGGCAAGCTCAGGTCAGAGATCTGGACAAATTAAAGGCCTACCTGATTAAATTAAGCCACAACTAACGGTAAAACACTACATTTATTCTAAATATATTCTAAAAATATATTAGAAACATAGAAAAGTGATGGCAGAAAAAGACCTAGCGATGATCCATTGAGTCTGCCCTTTGATCTTGGTTTTATTTAATATACAGGAAGTCCTTGTTTAGTGCCTGCAATTTGTTCTGGTGAAGTGGTTGTAAGTGACATTAAGTGGACCATGTGGCTGACAGAGAAAGAGGGGGACACTGGGAAGATCACTGGTTGTTGCTGTCCCCCTCCAAGTTCTCTTCTACAGTGACCCATTCCCTCCTTTTTTTGACCCCCTGCAACACAGAGAGATTGCTGAAACAAACTATGTCTTCCTGATCTGCTTTTCGACCCAATATAAAGCTTCCCTAAGTGCTAGTTAACAAGCTCAGCTCTGTAACCTTAATTACCGTATTTTTTGGAGTATAAAACATATCAGAGTATAAGATGCAGCAAGGTTTTGAAGAGGAAAATTTTTTTAAAAAAGTTTTTGCACTCTGCAAACCTCCCAAAAATGGTCCGTTTTTCACAAAAACGGGCCTGTTTTTTTATTTTTAAGAAGGGCATCAATAGCCCTTAGGAGGCTTGTAGAGTGCTCCTGGGAGTTGGGGGGGGGCAAAAACCAACCAGTTTTTGTCAAAAAAAAGGGCATGGATAACCTTTAGGAAGCTTATAGAGTGCTGCTGGGGGCTGGGGGGGGCAAAATATGCTGTTTTTTGCTCATTTGTGCCCTCCCTAGCCCCCAGGAGCTCTCTGAAAGCCTTCTAAAAACTATGCATGGCTATTTTGGTGAAGGGGCGGAGTTTCAGGAGGCAAAAAATGCTGTATTCAGTGTATAAGATGCACCCAGATTTTCAGCCTCTCTTTTGAAGGAAAAAGGTGCACCTTCTACTCTGAAAAATACGGTAGCTGGCAGCTGCCTCAAACTGACAAGACTTTAATCAGTTTCACACTAAAGGTTTTTGTCATTTTGTTGCAAAATCGTTTTTATATCACTTTCCTAACTGCAAACACTAGCTACCCAAGGCAGTCCTTACACAAGGACTACCTGATCGTCCCCAACAAAACAAAAAAGTCACAAAAAGAGAACTCTGCCAGTTAGACCTGAGGAAAAAAAGTCCCTAATATGGAATTGGATGACAGGGCCTTGCCCTGTCTTGGTCTTCACTGTAGAAGAAGTGAGCTCAGCCTCTTCCAGCACCAGACTTATTCAGAAAAATATGACATTTCCCATTTTGCCTCTTCAGTTGAATTGTTGGCAATACAAAATATATTTAAGAAGACACACTTGAGATAATTTGATTAGGACATCCAGATCATCATCTCTTTCTTATCCTACAAGAAAAGAAGGCCAAACAAGTCTCCAGGCAAGAGCCCAAGTGAGGTTGCAGAACAGTCATTCTGTTTTCCTGCTTTTGGTAGATTTTGTGTCATATTTCATCTGTTTTCCAGTATTCCAGGAACCTCTCTTAATAAAGCATTTTTAATAAATATTGTGTCCAAGTCCAAGATCCCTTCATAAGTGTTGCCTGCTAGGTAATCTACATTCATTGTTCTATGTTTTATGAATTATTATAGCAGTTACAATAATTATTACTGTATTTGTGGTTATGCCATGCCTGTGCCCTCAGTGGAAGAGCAGTAGTCATTATTTTAAATATTTATGTTCTTCCTTGTTTGTTTTCATCCTGTTTACGTACAGCAGGATTACAAAACCACTCGGAGTCCGTCAGCAATGCAAGGAGGGAAAAAGGAAGGAAGGGCCCCAGTTTAAATATTGGCCAATTTCCAAAATAATTTCAGTATTCAAAAAGTTAGATGCCACAAAATGTGCACCATAAATAGAATAGAATAGAATAGAATTCTTTATTGGCCAAGTGTGGTTGGACACGCAAGGAATTTGTCTTTGGTGCATATGCTCTCAGTGTACATAAAAGAAAAGATACCTTTGTCAAGAATCATAAGGTACAATACTTAATGATAGTCATAGGGTACAAATAAGCAATCAAATCATATTAGGAAACAATCAATATAAATCGTGAGGATACAAGCAACAAAGTTAAAGTCATACAATCATAAGTGGGAGGAGATGGGTGATAGGAACGATGAGAAGACTAATAGTAATAGTAATGCAGCCTTAGTGAACAGTTTCACGGTGTTGAGGGAATTATTTGTTTAGCAAAGTAATGGCGTTCGGGGAAAACTGTTCTTGTGTCTCGTTACCTTAGTGTGCAGTGCTCTATAGCGTCATTTTGAGGGTAGAAGTTGAAACCATTTATGTCCAGGATGTGACGGGTCTGCAGATATTTTCACAGCCCTCTTTTTGACTTGTGCAGTGTACATGTCCTCAGTGGAAGGCAGGTTGGTAGTAATTGCTTTCTATGCAGTTCTAATTATCTGTTGAAGTCTGTGCTTGTCTTGTTGGGTTGCAGAACTAAACCAGACAGTTATGGAGGTGCAGATGGCAGACTCAATAATTCCTCTGTAGAACTGAATCAGCAGCTACTTGGGCAAGTTTGAGCTTTATGAGTTGGCGCAAAAAGAACATTCTTTGTTATAGTGGAGACATTTGAATTCTTTTTTTTTTTTTAAAGACAAAACTCAAGGAAAACAATGTGAGAACAGAACCAGAATACCCTAACACGTGTTCTCACTACCCCTCTTAATAATTTACATAACTTATCTGGCATGTAAATTTGCTGTAAATACAAGTGATAAAGAATGTGTATCAGCATTCTGCTTTGGCTTAGGAAGTTAAGCCACATTAATTAGCGAGGGTGTTTTTCCTAGAGATGGAAATTTAGAAGGTTTGCCTCAGCCATTTACGACTTATTTTTCTTGGAAATAGTGAAGTATTTGAAATAATGGGGAGTGGGGCCTCTGACTTCCTTTTCTGCTGAGGATTGCAGGGCCCACCGTCTTCCATACACTCTGAAAATACTTCATTTTGGCCTTTGAGAGTGTATAAATAAAACCTACTGGCAGGATTTACGTTATCTTTGTACCTAAGCCAATTTGTAAAATGGTTGTGAAGCTAAATCATGTAATTGGAAAGACTCCTTCAACATTAATTGGAAATATGATATGGGACTGTTCAGCAGTTCTCTCTTATCCAAATGTAGGGAAACCAGACAAAAATCTGAAGACATTTGTAACATATTTGAATAGCTTTTTCTAAGGACAGAAATTGGGAGATTAAGTGGGAATCAGTGTATTTTGAGAGTTAGCTTTGTTTTGATATTCTTCTGCCTTCAGTAAAACAGTTATTTCACCATGAACATAACTATTTTACAATGGTGTATAATGAATACAATAAGCATTTCTCTGTGCGTAGAACAACCACTTCATAACTCTCTAAAAGGGGATAATGATAGAAAATCCTCCATTATAATCATAGCAGGGGGACTCTTTCTTATGATTTCTTGCGGATCTCAGTGCAACAGTGCATTTCACAAAATAATTCACATATATAATTTCTTAAACCTCGAGAGGAAGCTACATATTTTATTTCTTTTTACTTAATTTTTCTCATCTTCCATTGGAGATTTGAGTCCATTACAATGTAGAAACATTATTGGATGGTTATCCACTGGGAAGAGATTTCATGAGAGAGAGAAAACAAGCTGAATATTCAAATAAGACTCCTCCATTAATGTATGGGTCCATGTGACTGCCATTTCGCCCCTGTCTTTGGGATACAACAAAAATTCTGACCTTGGTGGATGATGGTCTTTGCCAAGAGATAAGACAAGGGAGTGCAGCAGCCTTTAACCAACCATAATGTCATTCTGGGTGATTTCTCCCGGGGGAAGTTCTTCAGAAATCTATGTGTATAAAAATGTGGTGTGTGTGTGTGTGTGTGTCCATGTGTGTTCCAGCATAACTCTGGAATGCCTGTAGCAATTTCAACCCAATGTGTACACAGATGACTTACTTTCTGGAAAGAAATACTGTGCAGGTAAGACACCCCTAACACCCTTCGTGGTGTATGTTCTGTTACAATACAGACTGTTGTGCCTTCAAATGGCTTCTACTGTACTGCTGTAAAATGGCTTCTACTGTGCATACAGGGAGTTGTCATGGTAATGGCTTCCCAGTACTCCACAAGGCAGCTCCCTCTGGCAAGGGGGGAAATCCAAAATTAGAAATTGTGTTTGGTTTGGACATTTTCCCCCTATAAATAAATACACGGGTAATACCGGGTTATTGGCTAATTAGTTATATTTGTAAAATATAACTAGTTAGTTATATTTGTAAAACAGCCACAGGCTGTTATATCACAAGAGTTCTTGGTTGGATCAATATGAAATGTTTGTGATGTTAAGTAAGACCATAAATTAAAATACCCTTCAAACATTAGTATGTTGTTTCAACATGTTAACAACAGATGAAGCCACACAGCTGGAAATCTGGGAACTGTAAATCCAGTGAGGGTGAATATCTTTTTTTAAGGTTTTTATTAGGTAAACATTAAAAACGGACATAATGCGACATTTCTGGCATAATCATTTCCATAGAGTTTTTTTGATCTTACAGCAATAACAGTTTATATCCACTACATAGGTATGGATAGTCAGTCAAATTACCTGCCCATTAATCCCTTTATATAGTTACTATCAGTACATATACATATTCAATTCCTACCCATCGTATATTAATACCATATTTTCCAATTCTTAACTTACCCTTGTTTTTCTGTCCTGACCTTTTTCCCTCGATCCTAACCATTGGTACGATTTGTTCCAGATTTCGTGGTATTCTGTCTCACCCTTGTCTTTGACCTCTAGGGTTAGCCTGTCCATTTCTGCACACATCAGTATCTTCTTTATTATTTCTTGTTCCAGAGGAATCTCTTTGTTTTTCCAGTTTTGTGCGAAGACCAGTCTTGCTGCCATTAAAATATGCACCATTAAATATAATCCCCTTTGCTATATTTTTATTTTGTAATCCCTAATAGAAATAGTTCTAGCCTCAACTCTATCCTTTGATTTAACATCTCTTCCAACCACCTTCTTATCTAGTGCCAAAAGGCACTAGTTTTCGAGCACCCACCACATGTGGTAAAAGGTTCCTAGCACATTGCATTTCCAACATGGCTATAAATTTTTATTAATTTTAGCTAATCTTGTGAATGGGATGTGCCACCTATAGAACATCTTGTATAAGTTTTCTTTATACAAGGTGGCTAGAGTTAACTTTCTATTTCTTTCCCATAAGTCTTGCCAATTGTCCAAATCTATCTTATAACCAAAAGTCCTACTCCATGCTAGCATAGTTTCCTTTACCTGCTCTTCCGCCATTGTGTATTCCAATAAGTATTGGTATAGTTTTTTAAATCATTTTCTCGTCTTCACCTAATAAAATTTTATCCAATTCTATGGATTCTTTCTTGATGCCCCATTCTTTTTTGTCTTTTACATATCGGGGCTGAATTTGTAGATAAGCCCACCATTCTAGTTCTATTCCTTCCTCGTATAATTCTTTTCTAGATTTTAATTCACCTCTTTCATTTAGTACGTTCTTGTAGGTAATTACTTTCCCTAAATTAATAAAGTTCAGATGTACAAACATCTCCAAAGTTGATAACCAGTTTGGGATTTCCATGTAATGTTGCTGTTTGATTCTTATCCATGCATCAAGTAGGGCCCGTTTTATATGGTGCCTCTGAAAGTACTGGTGAGCGTTGTGTTTTCCGTCCCATAGGAAGGCATATGCCACCCCATTTGCATACCATGGTCTTCCAACTCAAATAGCGGTCTATTTTTTAGTCCTATCCAGTCTCTTACCCATGTTAATGCTGCCGCTTGGTAGTATATTTCCCAGTTGGGCAGTCCAAATCCCAGTGAGGGTGAATATCTTGAAGCCTACATGATGGATCCTTATGGTCCAACACAAAACATTGACCATTTCTTCTCTTGTCCAATTACTATATGAACCCTTGGCAAAATTTATCATGTTCTAACGATGGCTGCATAGAGTTCCTCAGCTGTTCTTATACCATCTGGGGGTTAGATTGAGACCTACTCATTTTTTTAAAATGTCTTTTATCCCTACCCCATGTAGGATGGATAAATCAATAGCTGATCCTCGGTTAGATCCATAAATAACTTTTCCAGGAAATAATTAGTTCTTGTTCAATAAGAGACAGAGCTGGATAGGACTGAATGTGTTCACAACTCCCCCCCCCCCCATGAGAATTCATGGATTTGAGCTATCCAACTTTAAGCTATTTCATAGAGCCGTGATGGCAATCCTACCATCATCTGAAAATTTAATGGTATCTAGAATATGACAGTTAGGTTTGGTTATTATGTTCAAGAAGTAGTGAAAACTTTATTGATCCCTTTAAAAATCATTATAGTTATTCTGTAGCTTTAAATCAACCATAGATATTTAAAAGCCATTTTATGTCGTTTCTGGTTTTTAAGCTACATTTTTATTTTCTTTACATCGTCTATAAGCCTGTTGTATACAGGCAGCTAATTCATAATAATGGTCCATAATCACTGTCTGTTCTTCATCATTGGAGAAGAAATTATTTTCCAATTTGATTCAATTAAAGTTTTTCTCCATCAGAGCGAAAATAAAATTTAGGGTTTTGGAAATTCCGTTGGACATTTCTAATTTGCACAAATGACCATTTAAAAAAAAACCCAGAATAAAACAATAAACAAAGCATATTTGGATTTAAATCCTGACTGGCTCAAGGTTGACTCTGCCCTCCATCCTTCCGAAGTCAGTAAAATGAAGACTCAAATTGTGGGGGCAAATATGCTGACTCTGTAAACCAGTTAAGAGAGGGCTATGAAGCACTGTGACACGATATATACAGTATAAGTCTAAGTGCTATTGCTATTGACTCTGCCTTCCATCCTTCTGAGATCAATGAAATGAGGATCCAGTTATTGGGGGCAATAGTATGGCTCTATAAATTGCTTAGAGAGGACTGTGAAGCAGTAAATAAGTCTTAAGCGCTATTGCTATATTTGTTATAGTTAAAAGGAGCTTCGTTCAGTGCAAATTGATAAGAAGATATTAAATTCCTATTTTAAAATATCTTGCTAAGTTTACTGAGAGATCTTCAATGCATTCCTAGGAAGAGAGAAAATATTACTGTGCATTTTTTAAAATAGCTTGTCTAAATGTGAAGAGAAATAATAGGCCTTAATGTAATACCTAGTCAACATTTTCTATCTGTGCCTTTACTGCTTTAACAACAGTTAATAGACTGATTGACATTTCGTGTTTGTTCTCGTTATTTGTAATGAAAGATTCTATTCTGGAATCAGATTACACTGTACATTCAGGATATAATTCTATATTATAAAATTTGAAAATGATCTTATTGCAACCATACACTTTCATGATTGATGGAAAGCTGTCTAAAACACATAATTTGCCATCCATCAAAAATTAAATGTGCTATTAAAGGAAAGGAGAAACAATGGAAGGAAATGATTAATAAAGTTCTTTTGAAATGAGTTCATTTCAATCCAACCCTAATTTTGTTAAAGCTGTAAGTCTGTATTTTTATGTTTCACATTTTCTCACTTTTAAAATTCTTATTACTTTTAATTGTTAGCATTGTGTTATTTTATTTTAAATTCTTATTAAATAATTCCTATTTTATTCAGCTGTATCATTTAAACACCAAAATCTCCTTTTTTATGCTTTTTACCTTGCTTTTTAAAAGGTTACTTGTTGCTAGGGACATTTGAAGTTGATAGTAACCTTTAGATGAAAAAAATATGACAAGTAGACTGGAGAGAATGTTCAGATTGTCCGGTTTAGAGGAAAAATACAGTTTTTGTAATGGGTTTTATTAATTTCATCAGTTATGAGATTTCAGAACAGCTGAGTTATATGACTATCCCAGCTACTGTATATCCCAACTGTGACAATTAATCTTTTTGAAGTTCCAGCAGAAACTATAATGATGTCAAAAATTTAAGCAAAAAATTATTTATTTGATGTACTTGTCAGTCTTCCTTTTTATGATGTATTCTCGAAGAATTATGTAATGCTTACTGATATGTATTTTATCCCCACAACCATCACCTCTTTGGGCTGAACAAGAATGACTACTTCAAAGTCAGCCAGTGAAGTTCATGTTGAAGTACAGTAGTCCTTACGTAGTGGCACAATTGAAAGTAGCAGCTCTGTCATTAAATGAAGCAGTCATTAAGAAGAAGATGACTAGACTTTGCTTTTCCTCACTCTTCCAGCCTTTGCAAGGGACACCCTAAGTGTTGGGATGATTAGCAAGAAGGGAATTGCTATTTGCATTTACAATTGAGCCCAAAATGTCTGTTGCTAAGTGAGACAGCTGTTAAGTGAGTTTTGCCTATTTTACAACCTGTTTTGCCACAGTTGCTAAGTATATCAATCAGTTGTTAAGTTACTAACAATTTAGAGAGGGCTGTAAAAGCACTATGAAGCGGTATATAAGTCTAAGTGCTATTGCTATTAACAGGGTTGTTAAACATAAAAAAGTGTTGTTCCCTCTTTGGTATGTTACAAATGGAGACAATCTCATTTTCTCTTTCTAAGATCTAATATCATTGGCCAAGTCTTGAAGAAAATATAAATTGTGGCACAATGTAATATACTTCTCTTCCCCAAAAATATGAGGGAACTCAAAAAGTATTTGAACTGTTTTCTATATGTTAGCAATTATTTTGATCCCCCGGAGTGCTGGAATGTTTTGCTCATTCGGAGTAGAGTGTCAGTGTTGATGGAACTCCAGCACTCATGTTAAATATTTTATTAAATGAAGTTAATTATAAAAAGCTTTTGCAGATAACAATTTAGTGGCAGGATTTCTAGAGGAAAGTATGAAATCATGCCAATGAATGCACAGATGTACATGCCTAGACATACATCTTTTTAGTCTGTACGAGTTCACCTGCTGAGTATGTTCTGGCATTTTGAAGCCAGCTGGAAATTTTTGCCTGGATGATTTTACGCTGTGTCTTGGCCTGCCCCGTAATGTCAGGTAAAGGTAAAGTTTAAGGTTCCCCTCACACATATGTGCTAGTCATTCCCGACTCCAGGGGGCGGGGCTCATATCTGTTTCAAAGCTGAAGAGCCAGCGCTGTCCGAAGACATATCAGTGGTCATGTGGCTGGCATGACTAAACGCTGAAGGCGCACGGAGTGCTGTTGCCTTCCCACCAAAGGTGATTCCTATTTTTCTACTTGCATTTTTACATGCTTTCGAACTGCTAGGTTGGTAGAAGCTGGGACAAGTAACGGGAGCTCACTCTCTTACGCAGGGCTAGGGATTCGAACTGCCAAACTGCTGACCTTTCTGATCGACAATTAGCATTAGCCACTGAGTCACTGTGTTGCTCTAATGTCAGTTAGGCAGAATCTTTATTGCAATTTTTATGTGATCTCAAAACCAAAAGAGAAACTTTCTAAGCATCTTCCACTTCTGCTAGTTTAATGCCTTTCTCTGCATAGATAAAGGTGAGCACACTGTCTTTTCAAGGTCTCTCTCTGCCATCCTGGTGAGAGGAACCATAAAAAGTTTCCCTGAAATTATTAGCTTACTGTGTTTGCTATTTGGAAGATGTTTGTGCACATTAAAACAATGGCTAGTATATGTGACATTCTGGTGTGAACTATTTCTTACATTTTCTCTTACACACATGCACTCACACATACATGCACAGACTCCTCTAAATAATTCTTCTTCCAATAAAATCCTTTTTTTTTTCAGTTGTGTGAATGTATCCGAAAAGAGAGCAATCTCCACCATCATTAAAGTGAGCTATTATGCCCTTCAGTTTCCCTGGCCTTATCACATCACAGCTAGATATGAATATAAATGCATTTTCCCCCTGAAGTCTAGCTAGCAATTAATTGAGCATGCATAGCTTATTCTGTGCACTCTAGCCAACATTAAATGATACGTCTACAGATTAGGTTTTTTTTTTTTTAAAAAAATCATCTTAAGAAACATGGCCAAACTGATTGCTATTGAGTATCTGTAATCTCCACCAATAATTTAGTTGCACACTGTGTTTTTGACTACAGACAGACCTAAAAGGAAATAGCTAGAAGCTGAGTTTATTGCCAAGAAATCTTTCCCCTTTTGTAATCGAGAAGGAAGTGCATATGTTTTAAAAGCCCTATCAGAAATATCAAAATATGAAACTGAATGCATGCGCTGTAATTTCTAAGATCATGCCATTTCAGTTTCCCCAGGGAAGCGACGGAGTAATGTTGGTGTAATAAGGGCACCTTCAATGTTGGAGTAATAAAGGCATTGTTAAATTGACTAAATCCCACAGAAAGGAAATTAGAAAGGATTGTTTAAAAAAAAGAGAAATTTTCCAAAATAGAGCAAGCAGGAAAAAAAAACCCCGATAGCACTAATGTATTTAAAACAATGAGATCTTCATAAATTAGACACTAGAGAAATTAAGTGTTTTTTAATCTTTTTGCAGGGAAACAATTTTGGGATTGCTTTATAGCAATTTTTCTCAACTTCGTCAACTTTAAGATGTACAGACTTCAAGAATTCCCCAGCCAGTCATGGCAGTAGTATTTAGGGGAGGGGAAGTAGGTGTCTTGTTGGACCACCATTTAAATATGAGCCAGCAGTGTGCTGTAGCTGCCGAAAAAGCCGATACAGTCCTGGATTGCATCAAAAGAGGGATAGCAACAAGATCACAAGAACTGACAGTACTAGTGGTGAGCTGCTACAGGTTCACCCGGGTTCGGGGGAAGCCATAACTAACATTATGGCCAGTTTGGAGAACCTCCAAATCCCACTCCAGCCAAAGTTGTGAATACTGCATTTCTGGATTTTTTTCAAGAAAAGATCAGGGAGCCGTTTGTCCAGAATAGAGTAAGGGCTCCTGTCTTCGGCAAGAGTTGGACTAGAAGACTTCTGAAGTCCCTTCCAGCTCTATGATTCTATGTGTCAGGCCTGCCTCAGTTCAGGTCTTTAGGAAAGAAAGACCCTCAACTTCATTTGGTTGAAGTGATAGGTTCTTTTACTAAGGTTAAGTGGTTGCAGAGAAAGAAAGGCTAGATCTGAGTATTCCTGAAAAAAGTTTACATTTTTCCCCATTCCCTGGCCCTCCACCCCCTTGACCAGTCAATCAGTGTCCAATAGCAAGCCAGCCAGGAGTTTTGGGAACTGGGTGGTGGTTCTGTTCCCAGGCTAGGTGCCCTTGAAGCAGGGGTGAAATTCAGCAGGGTCTGGAGAACCTGTTGCAGAGATTTTGAGTAGTTTGGAGAACCGGCAAATACCACCTCTGGCAGGGTGGGAATGGAAATTTTGCAATATCCTACCCCCTGGAGTGGGGAGGGAATGGAGGTTTTTGCAGTATCCTTCCCCTGGAGTGGGGTAAAAATGTGGATTTTGCAATATCCTTCCCCCAGGAGTGGGAAGGAATGGGGATTTTGCAGTATCCTTCCCTCTGGAGTGGGGTGGGAATGGGGATTTTGCAGTATCCTTGCCCTGCCTTGCACACCAAGCCACTCCCACAGAACCGGTAGTAAAAAAAATTGAATTTTATCTCTGCCTTGAAGACCAGTTTGATCTGGTCCTGGCACCTCTGGTTTCGATGGGGAGTGTCTCTCCCCCCCCCCCTTTGCCATTTGTCTTGCTATTCCCAGACTCATCTTAACTACTCTATATTCCTTTGCTCACCCCCCCCTTCCCCCTGGCATTTTATGGCAGGATGCCAGCAAAGCAAAAAGCTGAAGAGGGTAGGTCTGACGTTATGACACTAGCAACATGGCTATGCCTTACGACTGTCTTCCACTGTGATGTTTGTTAGCTTGACTTGTTAACCAATACCGGTAGGATTTCAGAAAAGTCACCTATGCAACAACTAACCAGACCTGACTCTGCGCCAAGGTGGCACAGTGGTTAAAAGCAGCACTGCAGGCTACTGCTAGATAAGCAGGTCAGCGGTTCAAATCTCACCGGCTCAGGGTTGACTCAGCCTTCCATCCTTCCGAGGTGGGTAAAATGAGGACCCAGATTGTTGGGGGCAATATGCTGACTCTCTGTAAACCGCTTAGAGAGGCCTGAAAGGCCTATGAAGCGGTATATAAGTCTACTGCTATTGCTATATTGCTATTGCTTAGCTTTCCAGACCAGGTACAGTCTTCTGCCAAAGTGGGAGGGATCAATGCTTTCCTCATTAAAATTCTTCCCAAAGTATTGACAACACAACGTCTTCAATGGCTTTAATTAATATTAATTAATCTTAATCCATTAAAGTATTGGACCACTTAATCTGTCAGACCGTGCCTGGATTAGAATTTGTTTTAAAAAGCAGAGTAACTGGTGCGTGATCAGAAAAAACAATTGGTCTGAAAGAGAAACCGTCCCCTATTTTTCAAGACAGTGTATTCTAGGTAGATCAATTCAAATCAATTTTTGTATTCTTGGATTTAACCTACCTCTAGTAGATCATGTTTATGTACAGTAAGAGCGCTGTTCTATGCCACATGGTTTTTTTGGCTGCCTGATTTGGTGTGGTTTTTTTTTTTAATCTCCCTTATTTAGAACTGAACACTTCATTTAAATCTTCTCCGACAGTGACAGTTCTGGTATTAAACAATTTTATCAAGGAAATCAATTAAAAATGAGATCTATCGTTTTTGCGTGACTAGGCAAATCCTAAGTTACTTTTGCAGCACCTAATAAGCTTGTAGCCATTATAAATCTTCCCAAAGAGTCCTAAGCAAGTAATTAGAACTGCCACACCTCTTCTAGCCGCATAACAAAAGCACAGATAAACAGTTTCTAAACCTCTTTTAATGATTTTTCATGGTGTGTTAACTTGAAAGTGATACTAGGGGTAATATCCTCGATTGTGTTGCTCAGTCTGTGTCTCTTAATAACACTCCCCAGTCGATTAACAATAAAGAGAGTACATAATCTTGATAATTATAAAAAATTCTCCTATATTGTCTTGAGCTCTTTTCAGTGATGCTGGACAGGACTGGAGGGGAAAAAAAATAACATTTTGGACTCCTTAATATATTTTTCTGTTTATGTATTAGACTTTTTTCCAACATTTTTGTCTTTAATGTGTTGTTTTTTCCCCCCTGAGTGTAAGATGAAGACCAGCTCCATCCCAATGCATTAGTTCTTTCAGGAGGAGCAGTGGAAATTACGAGTGCTGGATTTTAATCCTGTATTCATTCAGGGCATCAAATCCCAGTGCTCCAGATGATGATTGCAAGGCAGAAGCAAATGAGCACATGCAGAACAGGGGTGGGTTGCTGCCGGTTTTAGTACCAGTTCGCAACTCGCGCACGTCAGGTGCACATGTGCACTGTTCAGTGTAAATTGTTCTGTGCGCATGTGCAGAACAATTTACAGTGAGCTGTGTACGTGCAGTCACTGAAATCCAAAATGGTGGCAGTGAGGAAACTGGTTCGGGGGTATGGCAGGCCTGGGTCTTTGCCCGTTTTGTGAACCGGCAGCAACCCACCTCTGATGCAGAACATGAGGTTTACGAACTTATCCACCAGAGCAGGTGTGTCAAACTGAATGCCAGGGGGCCAAATCAGGCCCATTGGGCACTTAGATCTGGCCTACCGGGCCGCTCTGGAAACAGTGAAGGACCAGCCAATGGTGTTTCTGCCAGTGAAAACAGGCTCCTGAGCTCCATTTTTGGCTGCCACGGCCTCCTACAATCCTCTGCCAGTGAAAATCTTCGCTGGCAGAGGGTTGCAGGAGGCTGTGGCAGCCAAAAATGGAGCTTGGGGGCCCTTTTTCACTGGCAGAGTACTCAGGCCACCACAGACATCCCCGACATGAGTGGCGTTGATCTGGCCAGGCCACCCCAGTCCCCGGAGGTCAAACACATAGCAGCAGTTCAGCAGTTCGAGTCTCACGGGCTCAAAGTTGACAGCCTTCCATCCTTCCGAGGTGAGTAAAATGAGGACCCAGATTGTTGTGGGTAATAGGCTGACTCTATAAACCCCTTAGAGAGGGCTATAAAGCACTGTGAAGCGGTATATAACTCTTAAGTGCTATTGCTAAGTGCTATCTGGTGAAGCCTTACCATTTTCAAGTAGGGTCACAGATATTATGGGGATGGTTTAAAAATGGTAGTTTGGATCCGTCAAGGGGTCCATTTCCAGCAGTGTGCCAATTGCCAATGTAATGTTCATTTTCTTGTTTCAGTTATTCTATCTTGAAGCAATGTATGGGTTAGAACTGCAGGTCAGAATTTCACTGAGATGCAGGTAGGTAGTCAGTGTCTTGAAATCAAGATGGCATGAAGAATAAGATACATTTGAGCCAAATTGTAAATCAGATGCATTCGTTGGCTAATCTGGAGTTCCAAATATTAACTTTGAACATAAACAAGGATAACACAAATTTGAAACAAGGAAAGCAGAGTTTTGTGAATCTGGGATAATGAAAGCAAGCTTCTGTTTCTGCATCTTCATTCCAATTCTTTGATGGATTGATGATGGAATTTAATTCCAACCTCTGCAGTTGAGAAGTTGGAGAAGGTCCAATAATGAGTCAGAAGAAAGTTGGTTTGAAAAATGCCCAGCTATGTTTTGATTAGAGGCAGATACTGTTTATCTGGGATCTAAAGAGATCTGGAAGCTTCCTGAACATCCTTTGTGGGTTGGTAGTGTTTCTGGAGTTGCCACCAGTGCTTCTGAGTTGATTCATCCTCTGACAGCTTGATGCATGTTAACAGCATGTTCTACTTTGTTCAGTCATCACCTTTATTTGAGTACTTTACGTTTAGGGAAATCAAACAGATACTTCTATTCTGCATAAGGCTGCAAAAGTATATTATTAAATGATGCTCTGGTTAATTACCTACGAATTCATGTTTCAGTCCAGAAATTATGCCAGAGAGAACAAGAGTGAGGAAATAGTAGTCAAGAATCAATACTCACTTCAAAGGACAAATATATTTCAGCAGCAGTATATATTTGGAAACTTATCCAAGGTCCAGAATTACATAGATATTGTCCTGGCTTAGGCACAAAAGCTGGCTGGGTGACTTTGGGCCAGTCGCTCTCTCTCAGCCCAACTCACCTTTCAGTTTTGATATTGTGGGGAAAACAGGAGGCGTATTATGTATATTTGAAACCCTTGAGTTATTTATAAGGTAATAAAGGTGGGATAAAAATTAAATATATGCAGAAAGTTGAAAATGATCTTGGAGCATAAGAAAGTATAGTCCAAACAGAATTCAGATTCATGAAAGAGCCTACACACTCGCGCACGCACACACACATACATACACCCAAAGGTGCTTTCCAGTGGTGGATACACATTTCGTTACTACTGATTCGCCCCGCGGGTGCAAAGCAGGTGCATGCACCCGGCCTTCCCTGCATGCACTTTGCTCGCGTGCACATTCCACACATGTGCCCAGCCTAAAAATGTACCTAAATAGGACGGCATAGAGCCAGGATGAATGGGCAGTCCCACCCACGATTTCCACTGAATACCACCTTTGGTGCTTTCCAAAAGAAACCTGGAATTTCTTGGTTTTTTTCCTTGAAAAGTTTCACTTCTCATCCAAGAAACTTCCTCATTTGAGAACTGAAGAAGCCTCTTGGTTAAGAAGTTGTTGTTTTTTTAAAGAAAACCCAAGAAAGTTCAGCTGTGTTTTGGAAAACACCTTTGGGACAACCATGACCTGGATAATTGAAAATCTTCCTAGACATACACACATACTGTTTCACTCCTGTTCTGGTTGGTTCCTTCCTGGTCAAGAAGGAGAAAGAAAAAAGCTTATCCTCTTTTCCAGAATCCACAAAAAACTTGTCTGAGATATTCACAAAAATCCCCCCCAAAACTTGTCTGAGATATTCTCTTCAGCTGCTATCATCTGTTTCTTGGTCTTGACCCTCCACTGATGCCTTTTAATACTGTGTTCCCTTCAGAGAGAGAGAGAAGTGTTTATTAACAGGAAACTGCTCAACAGTTGTAATAAGGACTCTAGTTGTCAGATTTCTCTTCCATAGAAGGCTGTCTACCCATTAGATCAAGAGAGGGCAAACTATGTCCTCCATGCTGGCTCAGGAATTCTGGCAATTGAAGTCCACAGATCATAAAGGTGGGCCACAGTTGCCCATCCCTGCATTAGATTCTTTTTCTTCATCTGAGAAATCCATAATGGAAGAGAAATCAAGGCCAGATAGCCTTCACATCATGTTTCCAGAGTCTTCAACACTGCACAGAACACAAAAATATTAGTGTTTTGAATCAGTGATATATAGACATCGATGTGATAAATAAATAGGATAGTCATAAAATATATATCATCCCCACTGAAAGAAAATTCCATGTTTGAAGGGGAAAAGTTTCCCAGAATATTTCATGGCCCTTACGTAGGTAATGCTTTCCATCTATGGCATCATTATAGATTCTTTTTCAGAATGATAAAACTAAATAAGTGTTTGGATGTTCCTCCATTTTTGAAAATGCAGAGATTTTAATGCCTTGTTAGTGAATTTCTGGTAAATTTATGAGCGCAATTCCGACAGACCAACCAGCATAGTTAGTAACACAAGTTCTTCATACCAGAAAATCTCTTCTGGAGGATTGTGGGCTCCCCTAGAAGCAGCTGCTGAGACTGTGGAGAGCCGATAAGATAATCATATTTATATAATCCACCATTTTCTCCATTTTTTAATTCCACTCAATGCTTAATATTTGCATATCAAATTGATTTATTGCAACAAGTATCTATAAAAACTAATGTTTTTTTCTAGTTTTTCTAAAAACTAGTTGTTGTTTTTTTCATTTTAAAGGATTTAACAAGTTGTTCTAATATCTCAGGTGTTACAGAAGTTGAAAATTTCTGATGGTCCAATGTTGTTAACAAATGTTGTAATTGTAAATACTTCATCGGGTTATACCGGATAAATGCTATTTACCTTTTAACACAGAGCATCTTAAAAATTAATCTTCATCCTTGGTCAGTTTGCCCAAAATCTATACCTCACTATTCATCCCGTTTTTCCATATTGTCATTCCCCTACCCCCTACCCCCCTTGCAAAGTTGGGTTTCCCCATCGTCAATTTGGCATGGGGAAAAGGGCTGTTTTTTTTTTTAATTAGACATTGCATTCAATAACTTTCTAACTGACAGAATTATTCCCAAAGATATCAGAGCTTTAAAATATTTAGATCCTAATACTGCTCATCCAAAGTACTCGATTTAACAGCTGTAATGCAGGCTGCCCATTGTGGTTTTAAAACTTTTACTTTCTTTTTTTGTTTTGTTTTTTTGCGGTGGCTAATCAAATACTGCAGTTGTTTAGCAAAAGCCGTAGTCCTAAAGTAAACCTATGATTGACTATGGGTGCGGTTTTACCCTAAACCAAAAAATGGGCAGTTTTCAGCAAAACTGCCATGAAACTATAGTCACGTGACTGCAGCATTGTTGCTGAGCCCCTGAGATTCAGTCATGTGACTGGGGGGGGGGGGGGCAACCCACAGAACTTTGAATTCAGGTTGTAAGTAGCCCCAAGGTAGGGCGGTTGTAATTTTGAAAATCACTGAGGACTACCTGTATATGCATAAGCCGAAGTTACCCAAATCAGAAAACAAACACCAATTGTTGGCTTTCTGTATTTCATATTTGACAGTAGATAAGTATGATGATATAACACCAGATTCAGAAAACCAGATCCTCTCTCATTAATTGGTTTAATTAATTGGCATTTTCTGTAAAGATACGAAAGTACATGTTAACGTGGCAGAAAACAGTCTCAAATAGCAATAATAGCAATAGACCAGTGGTGGGATTCAAATTTTTTTACTACCGGTTCTGTGGGCGTGGCGTGGCTTGGTGGGTGTGGCAGGGGAAGGAAACTGCAAAATCCCCATTTCCTCCTGATCAGCTGGGGCTCAGGAGGCAAAGAATAAATGATGGCGGGGCCAGTCAGAGGTGGTATTTACCGGTTTTCTGAACTACTCAAAATTTCCACTGCCGGTTCTCCAGAACTGGTCAGAACCTGCTGAATACCACCTCTGCCTTAGACTTATATACCACTTTAAAGTGCTTTACAGCCTCGCTAAGCGGTTTATGAGCCAAGGTGGCGCAGTGGTTAAATGCAGCACTGCAGGCTACTGCTAGATCAGCAGGTCAGCGGTTCAAATCTCACCGGCTCAGGGTTGACTCAGCCTTCCATCCTTCCGAGGTGGGTAAAATGAGGACCCAGATTGTTGGGGGCAATATGCTGACTCTCTGTAAACCGCTTAGAGAGGCCTGAAAGGCCTATGAAGCGGTATATAAGTCTACTGCTATTTACAGAGTCAGCCTCTTGCCCCCAACAATCTGGGTCCTCATTTTACCCACCTCGGAAGGATGGAAGGATGTGTCAACCTTGAGCCTGGTGAGATTTGAGCTGCCAAACTGCCGTCAGTCAGCAGAAGTAGCCTGCAGTACTGCATTCTAACTCCTTCTGATAGGATAGTGTTAGAGCTGAAGAAGCTTCTTGGATGAGAAGCGAAACGACTTCAAAAAAATAAACAAGAAAGTCCAGTTGCCTCCTGAAAAAAGCACCTTTGGGACAACCATGACCTGGATGACGGAGACTCTCCACATGACAGAAAGCAGTTCAGCATTACTCGCTCTCTATATGCTATTTCTACAGTGCACATTATACACTCCTTGAGTATAGTAGTTGTATAGAAAGGTGCAACTTTACAATCCATTTTTAATGTCCCGTGTTGCTTATTAACTGGTTTTTTTTTTTGATGTTTTTGTTTTGTTTTGTTTTATTGGAAGGTTGAAGTTTCAACTGTGAGAATTTCTGACGTGGCAAAAATAAAAGGAGGATATTAGGAAGGGACAATGGGGATGTCTCCACTTTATGTATTGTCAAAGGCATATGGTGATGTTGTGTGTATATTGTGCTTGTATACCATGAGGGATGATGAGAGAAAGCAATTATTTTGCCTAAAGCTATTTATTTCATTAAATGGGGATTATGCAGGAAAAATATCAATACCCTGCATACATTGAATATACTTCTTTGGTCCATTGATTAGTTTTTTGATCAATTCCCATCAACCCTAATTGCTTGTTACAGTGGCTGTAGCTGAGATGAGCTGCTTATAGTTCTCTAATTTGTGGGTCATGAGACCTGTTTTCATAACCAGAAGTTGCTTCTTTAGATATTTTTCTTGTTCGTTATTCTTGTTGTTTCCTTTCACTTTTGCCCTTTTATAATATCCTTTTCTCTTTATTCTTCTACATTTCCCTAGTTTTTAAAATCTTTTTTTAATTTTGAAACAAGAGAAACCTGCTTTCTCAACCTGTAGAGAATGGAGTAGTCATCCTTGGTTGGTTGGATTGGCTCCTTCTAATCATAGGTCACAGTTAGATTTTGGAGTGCTGGTATTTCTAGAGGGTGGGGGACTCATATGCATTTGCATCTCAGGTAAAACTTTTGTGTACAGCAGGGGTGTCAAACTCAAGACTTATGGGCCGAATCTGCCCCGTGGGGTGCTTAAATCTGGCCCGTGGGGCCGAACTGGAAATACCAAAGAACCGGCCTGTGGTGCCTCTGTTGGCCAAAACAGGCCACGGGTAACCCCATGTGGCCCGTTTTCAGCCTCCCAACAGCACTCTGCCAGCCAAAAATGGGCTGCGCAGGGGCCTTGTGGGGCCTCCGTGTGACCTGCTTTTGGCCAGCACAGTGTTGCTGGAGGCCGGGGAGGCCAAAAATGGGCCACACAAGGGCCTCGCGGGGTGTCTCTGTGACCCGTTTTTGGCTCTCAGAGTGCTTCTGGAGGCTGGGGAGTAGTGTGGAAAGAAAGAAGAGAAGGAAAAAAGCACATCTTGAGCCTGTGTCAAACACCCACCATGACCATGCCTATCCCAGCCATTCCCACCATGACCACGGCCACCACCCCACTCCACCTTGGCCCTCCAAGGTCAAACATAACCCTGATGCTGCCCTCAATCAAAATCGAGTTTGACATCCCTGGTGTACAGAGCTTTCACGTTTATTTTCTTGTTCTGGAAACCACATCACAATGTTTTGATTGCCGGTAACTGTGTGGCCTTCTTGATTTGACAATATGGGAATTCCTATGCCCTGAAGGACATCCCAAGGAAGCAGCTTCCATTCAAGAGAATATCTCGAGATATTTAAACATAGCACTCTAAGCATCTCTAAGAAGTTGCTAAATTTGTTGCTCCTGCCATCGTTGTTGGGTGTTTCACTATCCAACAAAAGCACTTTCCCATGTATGGCTTTATCTGTAACTCGACAGCGGGTATTTTTCTCTGCAATATGAGTGTGAAGCCTTGAGCAGGGACACATTGTCCTGGATCACAGCAACAAATATTTGGACATCTAAGGTCATCTTCCTTGATTTGTGTTGTCATCACACGGTCATTCACCCAACGTGGCTGCTGTCAGCCAAATTCCTACCGTACTGACAATACAAGATCAGATTGTCACTCTAAAGTGCGTAAAGTAGAGTTGATTTGAGCCACAGTTGCCACTTTGGGTTGCATCTAAGCAAATTCCCAGCTACAGTTGCTGGAAACATTGCCATGATTAGCCATGATGAATGTGTTAATCCTCTTTGTCCATCCTGACATTGCCCATGAAGGGGAAACTCTGCATTTTATTTCCATTATGTGTGAAAAGCATTGATACTTGCTTTCTTACTGTCCTTGCTGTCACACCCAGGAGTCATTTCAACGCAAGTAACTGAAGGGTTTGCATGTAACCAGACTAAGAGGCTGAACTTGTTGATCAGAAAGGTCGGCAGTTTGGTGGCTCAAATCCCTAATGGAGTAAGCTCCCGTAACTTGTCCCAGCTTCTGCCAACCTAGCAATTTGAAAGCATGCAAAAAATGCAAATAGAAAAATAGGGGCCACCTTTGGTGGGAAGGTAACAGCATTCTGTGCCCCTTCGGCGTTGAGTCATGCCGATCATATGACCACGGAGTCATCTTTGGACAGCGCTGGCTCTTCGGCTTTGAAACAGAGATGAGCACCGCCCCCTAGAGTCAGGAACGACCAACATATATGTATGAGGGGAACCTTTACCTGTAGACTAAGATAACTCTGTAAAAAGGGGACCGCCTGAAGCACCTTCCAAATACGTTATTTCTTTATTATCTAGCACTTTATAATTAACTGCTGCTTTTTAATTATTATTGTTATTGTTATTATTTCAGGAAGCTGCCTCTTTTGCTCGAGAGCAAGGCCTTGAGGTGAGTAAGCTTACATTACATGCTAAACAGATTCTAAGGGGTTTTTTTTTCCATTGCTGATAATGAAGTTCTTTTGGACAGTGATTGATGTGCTATTATCCTCTCCAAGCTTCACTGCGGTTGCCATAGAGACTTGGCAGTCGTCATGGTTTCTTTGTTCTGCCAGCTCAGTGTTATGACGCACTCTGCGAGGTCTGCACCCAACATCGCCTACAGATGTTATTTATTGAATTTTGAAAAGCCTCTCGGGAAGCTGAGAGGCTGGGCGCAGCTTCAAGTTGCCTCTGCAGATACGCAACCTGCCAGCCGGTTCCGCTAAAAAGCCACCTCATTAGCTGAATTACACTAAAGATCCTCTGCAAAAAAGCCAGGGCCCAGCAAGGCAGAATTCGGGAACTAGAATGCCATTTTGAATAACCTGGACCTGTACTGAACACCGATTATCCCAATGCAAATGACTTTTGTGTGCGGAACTGTTAACAGCTGATTAGCGGGAGTCCCGCAGCCTCTCTGGGGAGTAGGCTGTTCTTTTGTTAACCTGTCCAGGGGCTGTTCTCCCCCCCCCCCGCTCCATCTGGGTCCGCCTCTTCACACACACACACACAAACACACACACAAGTTCCCGTCTTTTGTTCAGCCTGTCAACTGCCTCCTTGTGAAAGGGTCTCCATTTCCAGAGATGTGAGTGGGTGCTACATCCAAACAATTTGATCTGAGGAATCAATAATTATAGGACGAGGGGGCTGCCCCCAAACAACAATCACGTAACAACCAATTTCTTTTAGATCTTTACAGTCTGGTGTAAGTGCAACGACACCCTGTTTAGATTCGTTTGCTTTACTCCCTTCTCAAAAGGGTTGTTCTTAAGCTCCCTTCTGCATCAATCAGGCCTCAACAGCTGGGAGACCCGTAGGCCCGGTCTGCACCTTTCCTCTCTGTGTGTTCAAGTACAAAGGAGAAGTTAGAGAGGAACATATGGCCAGTGTGTGTGTGTGTGTCCAATTTAGATCGCCTCAAGATAACACCAAAACATGCCCCTTTGTACCATACGTGTTGAGTTTGTCATTTCGTGGTCTGTTCTGAATTGGGATGGACACTTCTATGAAACCAGGGTTACGGGGAAAACTTTATTTTCTGCAATTAGATTTTGTATAACCTAGCTTAGCATTAACATAATTTAATCAAAGAAAAACACAGGTGGTATATATTTTCATTTTTCCCTTGAGTAAAGGAATGTGGAACAAGTCTCGTTTAAATTCGCACAGAATGACAAAATCATGCTTACACCTTTCCTTTATGTGCAAATATGTGCAAGGGGAACTTTTACCTTTACCTTATTCTTTATAAGATGAGAACTGTTTTTCTTAACTGAAAGGCTAAATGTTTTATATTTAAGTAGAAGTCCTCAAATTGTGTGGGGAATCCATCCTAGAAGTATTTTTTGGAGCAAAACAACTTCAGCATGAATCAGGAAGTTATCTTTCCTAATGTTCTTGAAGATTTTATAAAAGGTCCTGTGGCTACCAATTTTTTCACAATGTGGGAATTTTCAAAGCAAGAACTTTCTTTTAATGTGCAAAACAAAACAAAAAACCTTCTTTGTTACTTTGAAAAATGTAATCTGCTGCAACATGTCATTTGGAAGGAGATGTTGAGCAAAAAAGATACAGATTTTTAGATTAAAAAGAATAACAAAATCATAGAATAATAAGAAGCTGGGAGAGTATCATTGGGACTAAAAGGCACTTTTGAACGTAAGATATCCAGAGAGAAACGTATGAGGATATTTTTGTTTTCCAATGCAGATCAGTGTGGCTGTAAATAGCCTTTATATACATAATTGAACCTGAAGATTTTAATAGCGTTTTGTTTAGCATAACATTTTTAAAAAGGAGAGATAACTTGTTGTATTGTATGGAGCACCCTAGTAATTCAGCATTTCTGTATAATTTGGGTAATGCAGTCATAGGGAAAGAAATGGGGGGGGGAATCAACCTGTAAATTGAATTTGGGAATTTGCTATGAGAAAAGACCACTTCCAAATTCTTCAAGTAAGATAAGGAGGGCAGATAGCTTTGTCCTTAATGATGTTTGTCTGAGGACTCCCAAGAAGTGGTGTTGACTGGTATTTACAGATAGAGGATGACCCTTCAGCAATGCTGGGTTCCTGGATATAATCCATCTCCTTGGAGAATTATGTACAAGAAGGTTGAGTTAGCTCTCTCTATAAGAACTACTCTGATAGTATCAGTCTATGGCCACGGAAGATCTTTAAGAAGAATTACATTCACTACATGGAACATTAGCCACTTAAGGTTGGTTTAGTGGTCTATAAACCAGAAAAAGAAGGATAAAGAGAGGGATATGGGCCCTGTCCCTACAGAGACCCCATGCCTCTGGCTCTTGAAGAGGTTTTTTTTGGGGGGGGGCTTTTTTGAAGCCTCTTTGTCTTCTGAGATGTAGAGAAATTGTTGAAGCCATGGAATTATCCTCTTCTGGGTCATGCTGTTAGATAATGGAAAGGTTGGGACGGATAGTAAGAGTCGGTCCAGAAATGGTGAGGTGGCTGATTCATCATATTTGGAAGTCTCTTCAAATTTTTCCTATAGGAGGAAGGGAAATATGAGGAGGAAAGAGCCTAAAAAGAACTTTCCTTTGACTTGGTTTGGGGCAGATTTTGATCTTGTTGGTATAGGTTGGATCAAGGTGGTTCTGTTCTCATTGTTTCCTGTTTTCCAAGATTGAGTTAATCTTTTGTGAGAACTCTCCCCTTAATGGCTGGCTCATACCCAAGACCAGGTCTGAATTCCTTCACATCTTAGGAATCTGCTAAAGAGGGCCAAGGGGACAGAGGCGGCTTTTAATTTCCCCTCTGCCCCAGCAATCATATCAAGCTATTTGTTTCCCACTGCTACTAGCCAGGCGAATTACTGTATTTTTCGGAGTATAAGATGCACTTTACCCCCCTAAAAGAGGGTGAAAATTTGGGTGTGTCTTATACACCGAACGTAGTCCCGCTCACCCGCCAGCCCCCACCCTTTGACCTTTGACCTCTGTCTCCCAGCAGTTTGCCTCCTTGCAGCAAACAGCCGCCCAGAACGGGTGAAAAATGGGGCACATAGAGGCCGAAAACGGGGCGTGCGGAGGGGGGGGGGCAGAGGCAGCAATAGGCTATGACAATCCCTGCAGCCTGAAACAGCTGATCATCGGGAGGCCGATCCAACTGACAATCAGCTGCTTGTGCTAATCAGGCTGTGCTGAAATTGAAACTGAAACATGCTGTTTGCTGCAAGGAGGCAAATTCCAAACGCTAGGTGCGTCTTATACTTCGGAACGTCTTATATGCCGAAAAACACAGTAAATGAAAAATAACTGGCCAACAGTCTATTTCTCCTCATCCCCTTGTTCGGTGTGTCAGGCCTGCAGCCAGTTCCTTTTGGGATCTTTGGCCTGCCACACTAATATTCTATTCTACTATGCTGTTTCATTAGTGGGAAAATGGGAGGGGGGATTGTAAGGAGTGAGATACAATGGAGCCATAACAAAATTCTTTCTAGAAAGCCAAGGTCATCCTTTGTCTCTACATCTCTGCACCTGACCGGAACTGGATGGGTGGAACTGTCAGGATGGCAGTGGAAGATTGAACCATGTGATGGACTTGTGGGTGTGGGGGCAAGATCTTGAACTTTCAACTGGGTGGGGAAAACCAGGAAGCTTTCACATTTGGATTTTCCCAGATGTGCCAACATGGCTCTCTTAATAAATTGGAACTTTGAGCAATACTTTGCCTTGGACTCTGATTTAATTTTGGATGTTATTTGGAACCCTGGCATTATTTTGATCGTGGAGAAACTAATTTGCTCTAATCAAAGTAGCTTGTCAAGCTGTGATTTCATTCTGACATCAGTGTTCCACATTGATGTTCAACTAAAAATAATCCCTCTGCAATTTGTTGAAAAGTTTATGATTTGTCTTTGATAAATCATGCTGCTGCTTTCAAGATTCTTCTTCTTTTTTCTTTTGCTCTTCCAAGACGGAGGACATCGAAGAGATTGCCCGAAAGACTCAGGCACTGAAAAAAGCAAATCCGAAAAGACAGCGCGTGGTGGTGTTTACCCAAGGGAAGGATGACACTATCATGGCCACAGGTACATGCTTTTTAAAAACAAAAAATTAATAGAATTGAATGGAATTGAATTGTTTATTGGCTAATTCTTTATTCACCACTGCTGGTGACCTTTTACCACTGCACCAGTGATAGGATTCAAAATTTGTTACTACTGGTTCTGTGGGCGTGGCTTGGTGGGCATGGCAGGGGAAGAATACTGTAAAATCTCCATTCCCTTCCCACTCCAGGGGAAGGTTACTGAAAAATCCCCATTTCCTCCTGATCAGCTGGGACTCGGGAGGCAGAGAATAGATGGGGGCAGAGCCAATCAGAAGTGGTATTTACTGGTTATTCAAACTATTCAAAATTTTCGCTACTGGTTATCCAGAACAAGTCAGAACCTGCTGAATATCACCTCAGTGCTGCACCATAGAGAGTATTTTAACTTACTTAGTGTATGGTTTGCCAGTTGCACAGTGGCAGATAGGACAGCACTCCAGAGAGTCAATGTCATTACCCAGAGGATCACTGGTTGCCCTCTCCCTTCTTTGGAAGAGCTTTATGGCTCCCGCCGCCTTAAGAATGTTCAAAATGTTCTTAAATATCCATCTCATCCTGGGCAGCCTTTTTTTGAACTATTGCCATCTGGCAGACGGTACAGGATAACAAAAACAGGGACAAATAGGCTGAAAAATAGCTTCTATCCGAGAGCAGTAACTATAATGAATTCTACTGTATAGTGCAATATTAATGCAATATCAGGGTTTTTCAATTCAATTGCATAGAATGTGAAGGATGTGTGTGTTTTATTTTTATAGTTATAATGTATACTGAAGATGGCATTTAATTTCATTGTATAAGGTGCAATGACAATAAAGTTAACTAACTAACTAACTAACTAACCAAGTGTGATTAGACACAAGGAATCTGTTTCCGGTGCTCAAGCTCTCAATGTACATACAACAATAGCGATAGATCATTAACCATAGTCATTGTAAAATACATTCATCATAAAACATTAGATACAATATTTAGTGATAGTCACGGATACTAAATAAACATAAATCATACTGATACTAATTAAACAATTTAAATCATAAAGTACAAGCAACAAGTTATAGCCATAAGACGATAAGGAGAGATCCTGTTTCGCTGCAAATTAGACCTCCCTGGATAATAACCCCAATCAGACTTTGGAGCGCATGCGCTAAAATAAGCCTTCCCCCAAAAAATAAACTCTCCCCAAAAATATTGCAACACAACAGCAACCATGAGGTGACCACGCTCGCCGCCTCCTGCACCTCAAAAATAATAAGACCTCCCCAAAAATATGGCCAAGTGCTTATTTCGTGAGTCAAAAGAAAATAAGACGCTGTCTTATTTTGGGGGAAACACGATAGGTAATAGGGAAGATGAGAATAATGATGATAATACTGCCTTTTTAGATTGTTTGACAGTGTGGGACTAGTTGTTTAGGAGAGTGATGGCATGGGGGGAAATCCTGTCCTTGTGTCTAGTTGTCTAATTCTGATTTTTTTTTTAATATAAATTTTTATTTTTATTAAACAAACGACACACACACACAACAAAAGAAAAACAAAAAACACAAAAAAAACCATCATCACATACAGCATGTCGTTTGGTTACAAGTGTTGTTACATCCATGTTCTCGAATAACATTTACCATCACAGATTTTTCATCTAGTATAACTAAATATCTCACTTTCATTGTACAGTATATGTTCAATTACAATTAGTATTATTTTTTTTCCAATAAACCTAATTCCCCTACATTCTTAATTGTCTATTTGATAACAGTATACTTTTATATAATCAAAAATCCCAATATGAAAAAAAAATTACCAACCATTTATATTTGTATGTCACTATTTTCAATTATGCATAATTCCACCAATCAACTATCGGGTATGCTTATGTTCATTATTGTCCTCATACATTATACATTCAAACAGAGATCTTATTCCTTCATTTTTCAACAAAATATTCTAAATAGTCACTACATATATATACCAATTTTTAGTTATTCCCTTATTAAAATTATTTATCAACAACAAGATATCCTTGTAATATATTCTTAGGGTTATACATTATATCACCAATCCTCTACCAAGTATACATAAAATCATTGTTATCCTTATCCATTTTAAAACAAAAAATTCTAAAATATTCAATTCATCGATGTATCAGTTTTTCTTTTTTTTTTCTTTTTTTTTAATAAATGTTTTTTTAATTTTAATTAAAACAAGTACAGCATCTTTCTTTACATCTGTAAAAAATGTATCAATCGATTACAGACAAGCTTTGGTACATCTCCATGGTCAACAAACATAACTCATATTAACTCAAGCATTATCATATATCCATTTTCATTTGACTGTAATTATTATTTAAAGATATTAATAAAAGTAATAATCTTGAACAATACCTGCCCACACCAGTGGGAAAATAAAAAATAAAAAAAAGGCAAAAATAAATAAATAAAGCAAAAAAAGACAAAAACGACAAAGGACAAGGCAGGAAAAAAAAAACACAGGTATCTATTATAAAAAAGAAGAAGTATATCAACTGGTTACAACATGCTTTGGTGCTTCTCTTCCATTAACTCATATTAATTCAAATATCTTAACTCAAATGTTTACCATATTAACATCATTATACCTCCAGTTTTAATTACCTATCGTTATTTAAACATTCTTCATCCTTAGCTATGCCAAAGAACTAATCCATAACACATGCTGACATTTCACCCACTCACCCGTAAAATCCTCCACCAACATCAAATCCCCATATCCTATTTTAGCTGAACATCCACAATATTTAATCATATCATATATCACAACATTTTCCCAGTATTGATTAACATTTGATTGTATGTATTTTATTTAGTTTTTATAATAGTGATAATCATTGTAATTAATACTCTTTATGTATAATCCAAAAATGTTTTCTCATATCCAATTGTTATTTATCATATCGACTCCACATCACATACATTACTATCAATATCAACCATTATTCAGCTATATCTGTTACAAAAAGAGCAATTAGGTTTAGCTAGTTTTCAATTGTATTCTTCAATCTATCAGCCAATTCCACATTATATACATTACCATCAATATCAATTATTATTCAGCTATATCTATTACAAATTAAAGTAATCAGATTTAGCTAATTTTAAGTTGTATTCTTCCATCTGTCAGCCTGTGTCCCTCCAATAGCAAAATTTTCTCAAACCAATTGCCATTCGTTGGATAAATTTACCAAATGTTTTTATAAGCAAGTCCAAACAAAGATATCTTCGCACCTTTTGGCTCTGAATGTCAGTGATGAAATAATAATGTTGTCCCGGGCTTGTAAAACTTTTCAAATTGACTTTAATTCTCAAGGGTGGAGTTTTCATTTCTCCTGCACTCTGTCTCTTTAAATGAATCTTCTTTATAGCTCCCCCCCCTCCTTTCTTCCTCTGAGATAGACCAGACGCCATTTCTCACATTTTCCATTTGTATTTCAGGAACATTCAAACATTCAACGATCTCAGTTTTTCCTTCATATTTTAAAATCAGATGATCCAATTTTCTTTCCAATCTCTGAAAAGAGTCAAAAAGCTCTCGACATGCGGAAAAAAGAATCTGGAGTGAGACCTTAGAAGTATTTTCAGACGCCATGATGTGTCGTAGTTAGAAATTGCAAGTAAAAACACGCTGGAAACTGTGCAATCTTATCTGATCGTAAACACAGCCAAGTAATAAAAATGTCAGATCGTGAAGGGCTAATTAGTAGAAAATTGACTTTACGATCCACTTAGAAAGAGTCAGTGGGGAGGGCTGCCGAAGAGTTCCTTGAAGCGTTTAAGAAATAAAGTAGCCACCAGCCATAAATCCATTAAAAAAAGACCAATTCGCCGCTAGATTCTTCTATTCTTTGGTTTCAATTAGCTTAAGCTTTTAGTGCGGACAGTCTCTCTTGAATAATAAAATCAGCTTACCAGATGACATCACTTCTGCCATTCTTAGGGGCAACCTGCAGTTTCAGTTAGCACGCAGCTAATCCAGAAAGGAATTGGCACGAGGGGTTAATACACCCCCACCCCCCCCCAGAGACTTTGCGAATGTCTCTGACGTCCTGGGTCTCCCCTCACCTTTCACTGTCGTCTCCGGGACAGCTAGGGTCCAAAAAACCCGTCCAAAAATCCTTCGGAATAGAGGAATTTCAGGAATAGCCTGAAACTCCGTCTTCTCACTGCTAAGCCCCGCCTTCTTCGATGTATCAGTTTTTCATTGTATCGTTGTTAATCTATTTCACAGCATAATTGTGTTGTCATTTAACTCCTTCAGTTAAAACATAAGTAAAACATTTTTCATTTCCAAGTTTTTTCCCCCAGCCACTGATAAAAGAAGTCCCATATCTTATAAAATTACAACCCTAAAAGAATAATTTTAAGAATAGGGCATTTGGATTTTCTTCCCGTACTTTCAAAGAGGCTTAATAAATGAGAGTCAAATAAAGCAACAACACAGTTTTAAGAGAATGCACTGTGTAAGTAATCCTGGTGAGTTTGGTAAAAAGAACACAGCAGTAGGCAGAACCAGTTGTTGATAATAAGAAAACCTTTGTGCACAAATTTCCTAGGGAATGTGATAATATGAGAAGGATCGGGCTGCTTTTATAGGATTTTCAGATCTGAGCATCTGTTCGTTTAGATTTCTGTTTAGGAGAAGCCTGGCTTAACTTTATACTTATCCAAGATATTATTTGGAAACATTACAAGATCCTATATGTAATGACTATAAAAGACACTTTTCCATTTGAATAGAAATGTGTTTTATATTTTGATACCGCAAAATGTTCTTTTTATCAATGTTGTTACATTAGCAACCAATACTCCAGGGATCGTAGAGAGAATTATTTATCTGGTGTAAGGTCTAAACATAATTTTACACATTGATATGATTTCAAAATGTTAAAGATACCTTTTCATCTGATGCTTATGCATTGATATGCACTGTGTTTGAAAAGGTTTGAATTATTTACTTTCATTTAGATTTTCTCTTGAGTTATTTCTACTTGATTATCTGTATCAAAGCTCACCAAGTAACAGATGCTGTAAGGATTAAATTCATGTAAGTTGTAACAGAGAATACAAAATTTGATATACTGTGAAGTGAATTTCCAGCTGTTTTTTTTTTTTTAAAGCAGGAAATTCCACTTTTGGTTTTTTCCCACTTGAGAACTTTTGGTCCTTAGAGAGCAAAAGTGAAAAAGGAGCTTGTGTAGGAATGAAGTGATCTATGATATGCCATTTTAATCATTAAAATATGACTTTTCCTGCAGTTGGACACATTGTCTACATTTTCTTGATTTAAATAGGGTTTTTGTATGGGGGGGGGGATTTATCTTGCATTTTTGTCTAAAGCAGCATATTTAATTCAGTTCTCTACTGCCTCCTCCATGGCTTTGAACTTAAGCTAAAGTCTCTTTTGGAACAGATTGTCAACCAGCAAGTCTGCAAATGTTTTGGAAATAACTCTGCTAATATCAGGAGCCAGCATGTATTTGAAACAAACTCTTTCTTTCTTTCTTTCTTTCTTTCTTTCTTTCTTTCTTTCTTTCTTTCTTTCTTTCTCCTTTCTTTTCCCTCCCTCCCTCCCTTCCTCTAATTAGCAGGCCAAAGGACATACTGTCATTGTACAGTACTTTGACTCAGTTAAGACACTGAGCTTGTTGAGCAGAAAGGTTGGCGGTTCGAATCCCTAGCGCCACATAACGGAGTGAACTCCCGTTACTTGTCCCATCTTCTGCCAACCTAGCAGTTCAAAAGCATGTAAAAATGCAAGTAGAAAAAAATTAGGGACTACCTTTCGTGGGAAGGTAACAGCGTTTCGTGCTCCTTTGGCATTTAGTCATACTGGCCACATGACCACAGAGATGTCTTTGGACAACACTGGCTCTTCGGCTTTGAAATGGAGATGAGCACTGCCCCCTAAAGTCGGGAATGACTAGCAGATATGTGCGAGGGGAACCTTTACCTTTTACTTCATGAGGTCAAGAATCGAAAATGTTGCCTACATAGTCCTGTGAATTTGCAATTGGTAGAACTTGTTTAATGCCTATCCATGATTTTGCATCATCCTGGAGGGAAGGATTTTATGATGCCAGTGGGATGGAAGACGCCATGTTGAAGGAATGGTGGAAAGAATGAGGAAAATTATCCTAATAGAAATACAAAAGAACTATCACTCAGGTAAAGGAGTCTGAAACGATTCCTTATAACATGATTCTTTGGAGTATACGAAATGGGCGGTCAGATATAGCACAACCAGACTTATAAGTTTCTGTTGTTATAGCCAATGTGCTGTCCCTGAGGTTGGTAGTTTCATTATCAAACTAGGTAACCTCATCAGAGCATACTGAAAGAGCTTGAATCTGAATCTCAGCTGTTTCCCTCCACAGCAGAAATGCCTAGTCCTTCTAGTAGATATTTGATGAAACATTTATTCTTTGCCCAAGTTATATTGAGGGGAGAATTTCCCAGTAACCACACTTTAACAGATTAACAGAGTTGGAAGGATAGGTCATCTAGTCCAACCCTCCCATCCAAGCAGGAGACCTACACCATTTGATGAAGCTTCCACAACTTCTGAAGGCAAAGCTGTTCCATTGGTTGATTGCTCTCACATAAAATTTGTCCTTATTTCTAGCTTGAATCCCTCCTTCTTCAGTTTGCATCCATTGTTCCTTGTCTAGCCTTCAGGTGCCTTTGAAAATAGCTTGACTCCTTCCTCTCTGTGGCAGCCCCTCAAATATTGGAAGACTGCTGTGTCTCCCCTGCACAAGACTTTATGATTCCTTGATATGCTGAGTAGGGAAATGAGCTATGTTGTATTCAAAATCATCTGCACACTGGTGTGAGTTGTTTTTAGAGATTGAGAGAAGAGTGAGATATTAGGTGCCATATTTCCTACATAAGTGTACTTTGGCTTAGTGTTCAGGAACTCTCTTAGAATGAGGCAGTTGTGGAGCTAGATCACAAAATCCTTAATAAATTGGCTGGTTTTTACGCTGCCCTGATTCTGTACTTCTCTCAGAGGATTCCCAAGTGTCTGGTTGGATGTTCCACTCAGTCTTTTAGAAGTAACCTCACAACAGGCCAGAGGTGGGTTTTTACCGATTCAGATGGGTTTGTCCAAGTAGGTAGTAACTCAGCCGGCCAGGGCCCAAGCCAGTTCTATCGGGGGCACCTACGGCCAATATCTTTTTTTTTGCTTCTGCACATGGGCAGAAGCATTTTTTACCTACTGCACATGTGTACCCGAAGCACATCCCAGAGCGAACCAGCAGTAGAAAAAGCCGTAACCCACCCCTGCAACAGACTCCTCGGCCAAAGAAACCATGTAGCTAGGAAAGGTTCATCGTTCTTTCAAATAGAAAGGATACAAAGAAAACTGGCTAGCCTGGGCACATTTGGCTCCATCCAGGGGAGGGATTCTACCGGTTCGGACCAGTTCGGGTGAACCGGTAGTTCCGACGATCAGCTGAGTCTGCCCACCCACCCCTGCTCTATCCTGTCCTTTGTTTCCTTTCTAGCTCATTTCAATTGCACAGCACAGCTGATTCTCACCCCAACCCTCAGCTGTTTTACTTATTGTTGCTGACTTGGAAAGTAAGCAGCTGAGCTTCTAAATGCTCCATTTTCAGCGTTGTGTACATGTGCAAAGCACACATGTGCACAAAGTGCACACTCACGGAACCATTTGTTAAACCAGCGGTATCCCACCACTGGTTCCATTGCCCAAAAAAGAGAACCAGTTTGATGTAGTGATGAAAGTGTTGGTCTAGAACTGAGGTCTCCAACCCCTGGTCCGTGGACTGGATCCAGTCCATGGCATGCAAATAAGCAAAGCCCCGTCCGTGTGGTGAAACCACACTTCTTCTGGTCTGTGGAAAAATGTTTCTCTGTGGAACCAATCCCTTGTGCCCAAAAGGTTGGAGGCCACAGGTCTAGAAACAGGAGATGGTGAGTGCTAGCCTCACCTTCCCCATGAATGCCAGCTGGATGAGTTTGGGCCAATCACCTGAAGACTCTGAGTTCTAGTCCCACCTTAGGCAGGAAAGCCAACTGGATGACTTTGGGCCAATCACCAAGAGACAGTGAGTTCTAGTCCCACCTTAGGCAGGAAAGCCAACTGGATGACTTTGGGCCAATCACCAGGAGACAGTGAGTTCTAGTCCTGCCTTAGGAATGAAAAAATGGCTAGGTGATCTGGGCCAGTCATTTTCTTTCAGCCAAATTCACCTCACAGGGTTGTTGCATTAGGTACATTCACCACCTTGAGATATATATTAAAAAGGTGGGATAAAAGTTTTTTTAAAAAAAAATATGAGCAGGAGAAGGCAAATTGAGAAATGTAGGAATAGATAAGGAGGGGGCAGAAAACCCTCTCCTCCCATAATGCCATTTCCTTTGTTGTTATTTTTCTGACAAGGAACCTTCGATCTCAGCTATATTGATAGTAAATATAAAAAACTTCTCATTTAAGAGTTTGGGATTTGCTTTCATATCCATACAGAAAGAAATCGGCCCCTGATGTGGGAGAGACCACAGACATTCAAGTTATTGAGAGAACCACGAGGCTGATAATTATGATTAACAATCGTTGGGATGTGTATAGTTTTATCTAGCCAAGATGATATATTTCCCAGGGGTCTTGGGATTATCTGAACTCATCACAATGTAATCCACCGTTCCCAGGACCCCAGGAACAAGTTGCTTTCGCCTACTGTAGATGTCAGCCTGATTCATATTAATTTGCTTCATCAGTTTCTGTATAGAAGCCCAGTGCTGATCTTGCTGCTGAGTATTAAAAAGCTTTTAGCAAGAAGAAGCAAAAAAAAAAAAAAGGTGTCCCCTCACAGCTTTATTATTCTGCCATGTAACGTATTTTTCAGTCTATAAGACACACTTTCCCCCCCAAAAAAGTGGGTGGAAATGTCTGTGCGTCTTATAAAGTGAATGCTGCTGAAGCCCCACCCACCTGCCAGTCCCCACCCTTCGGCCTCTGCAGATAGCTGCCGCCCATTACTGCTTCTGGGCGTCCCGTTTTTGGCCCCCACACATCCTGTTTTCCGCCTGTTCTGCCCAATCCCTGCTGCCTGGAACGGATGCATGGAGGTCAGAAATGGGGCGTGCAGAGGCAGCGATGGGTGGCAACGATCCCCACAGTCTGGAACAGCTGATCAGTGATATTCCGGGAGGCCAATTCAACTGCCAATCAGCTGCTCATGCTAAACCAAGCTGTGCTGAAGCTGACCAGGCTGTTTGCTGCAAGGAGGCAAATTGCTAGGAGGCAGATTTTTTTTCTTGTTTTCCTCCCAATATCTAGGTGTGTCTTATAGTGTGAAAAATATGGTATTTTTAATTTCACGAATATCCATCCCAATAAGGACATTTAAATAATCTGTGAGAATTAAAGTAGAGAAAGAGTTTCTTAAGAAACTCAAGGTAACTCAAAATAAAGGTGGTTATAGAATAGGGGTGGGGAACTATGGCCCATTTATGACTTGTGGACTTCAAATTCTGGGAGTTGAAGTCCACAAGTCATAAAGGGGCCATAGGTCTCCAACTCTGTTATAGAATATCTACCTAACTGGAAAAAATATAGGTGTCCAGGAAAAAAATGATCCGTGGTGGTGCAATGGTTAGACTGCAGTATTGCAGGTTAATTCTGCCAACTGCCAGCAGTTTGGCAGTTCAAATCTCACTGGTTCAAGTTTAACTCAACCTTCCATCCTTCCGCGATCCGTAAAATGAGGACCAGATTGTTGGGGGCAATAGACTGACTCTGTAAATCACTTAGAGAGGGCTGTAAAACACTGTGAAGCGGTGTATAAGTCAAAGTGTCATTGCAATCTCTATTTAAGAAACTTGAAAAGTCATGGAAGATGGGCCTAGTGGCAGAGTTCTGGAGATTGGATATTCCTTTCTTCTGCCTTCGCTCGGTGAACACTCTGATGGAGCACAGGAGTTCATGGCTTCCATGACAACCATGGGCTTGACCCAAGTAATCCGAGGACCAACCCACTCAGCGGGTCACACGCTTGACCTCGTATTCCTCTCGGAGCAGTGGAATTGTGATCTTGGTCTGAGGGGTAGCGAGATCTTGCCCCTGTCATGGTCAGACCACTACCTATTGAGGCTTGACTTTCGGAGACCAAACACCCACTGTAGGGAGGAGGAACCGACCAGGTGGTTCCACCCCAGGCGACTTATGGACCCTTCGGGGTTCCAGACGGAGCTTGGGGTTATTCCTGATACTCTCGCCCGCAGTTCGGCGGAGACTCTGGTTGCTGCCTGGGATCTGGCAGCGGCGGAGTCTCTTAACCGGATTGCGCCTCTACGGCCACTCCGAGGCAGTGGATCCCGGAAGGCTCCTTGGTTCACTGAGGAACTCCGGGAGATGAAGCGCCGAAGGAGACGCCTAGAGCACCTATGGAGGTCCAGCAAATCCGAATCGAGCCGAGCATTTTTGACAACCTACACCAGAGATTACGTTCGGGCAATCAGGACGGCTAAGAAAACACACATTGCCTCTCTGGTTGCGTCTGCTGAGTCGCGCCCAGCCACCCTGTTTAGGATAACCCGTTCCCTCCTAAATAGGAGGGATACGTTTTTAGTTTAGTTTAGTTTTATTGCAAATTTATATGCCGCCCTTTTCCCTGAGGGGACTCAGGGCGGCTTACAACAATAAAGGGAAGGGAGTGCACGACAAGACTTAAAAAGAAAAGAAACGTGATTAAAGGAAATTGGTCATAAAAACACAACATTCATTCAACATTCGGGCGGGGTGAGAGTAATCCTATCCCCAGGCCTGACGGGATAGCCAGTTCTTGAGGGCTGTGCGGAAGGCCTGGACTGTGGTGAGGGTACGGATCTCCACGGGGAGGTTGTTCCATAATGTCGGAGCTGCAACTGAGAAGGCTCTCCTCCGCGTAGTCGCCAGTCGGCACTGACTGGCGGATGGAATTCGGAGGAGGCCTACTCTGTGCGATCTGATGGGACGCAGGGAGGTAATTGGCAGGAGGCGGTCTCTCAAATAGTCAGATCCACTACCATGGAGCGCTTTATAGGTGGTAAGTAAGACCTTGAAGTGCACCCGACGATCAACAGGTAGCCAGCGCAGCTCACGGAGGATTGGTGTTATATGGGCGAACCGTGGTGCGCCCATGATCACTCGCGCGGCCGCGTTCTGGACTAGCTGAAGTCGCCGGATGCTCTTCAAGGGCAGCCCCATGTAGAGCACATTGCAGTATTCCAGCCTAGAGATCACAAGGGCTCGAGTGACTGTTGTGAGAGCCTCCCGGTTCAGGTAGGGCCGCAACTGGCGTACCAGGCGAACCTGGGCAAATGCCCCCCTGGTCACAGCCGACAAATGGTGGTCAAAACTCAGCTGTGGGTCCAGGAGGACTCCCAAGTTGCGGACCCTATCTGAGGGGGATAAATTTTGCCCCCCCAGCCTGATTGATGGAACGTTAACCAAATTTTTGGGAGGGAAACACAACAGCCATTCGGTCTTTTCCGGGTTGAGTACCAGTTTGTTAGCTCTCATCCAGTCTTTAACAGCCTCAAGGCCCCGGTTCATCACGTCCACCGCTTCATTGAGTTGGCACGGGGCGGACAGATACAACTGCGTATCGTCCGCATATTGATGGTACTTAATCCCGTGCCTCCGAATGATCTCGCCCAGCGGTTTCATGTATATGTTAAATAGTAGGGGGGACAGAACCGAGCCCTGCGGCACCCCATAGGTTAGGGGCCTCGGGGACGATCTCTCCCTCCCCACCAACACCGACTGCGACCTGTCCGAGAGGTAGGAGGAGAACCACTGTAAAACAGTGCCGCCCACCCCCACCTCCCGCAGTCGTCGCAGAAGGATACCATGGTCGATGGTATCGAAAGCCGCTGAGAGGTCAAGGAGAACCAGGATGGACGCATAGCCTCCATCTCTGGCTCTCCAGAGATCATCGGTCAATGCGACCAAAGCGGTTTCAGTGCTGTAACCGGGCCTGAAGCCAGACTGGAAGGGGTCAAGATAGTTAGCTTCCTCCAAGGTACGCTGAAGCTGTAAGGCCACCACCTTCTCAACAACCTTCCCCAGGAAGGGGAGGTTGGAGACTGGACGATAGTTGTTAAGAACTGCTGGATCCAAGGACGGCTTCTTCAGGAGGGGCCTCACCACCGCCGCCTTAAGTGCGGTGGGGAGGTGTCCCTCCCGAAGAGAGGCGGTAACAACCGCCTGGATCCAGCCTCGTGTCACCTCTCTGCTGTTGGCAGTCAGCCAAGAGGGACACGGGTCCAGTATGCAGGTGGAGGAACTCACAGCTCGCATAGCCTTGTCCACATCCCCAGAGGCAACATCCTGAAACTCAACCCAGAGATGGTCTACCAAGTTATTCCCCTGTGTCCCGGCTGGATCTGCAGGGGTGGAGTCCAGTTCCGATCGAAACCGAGCAATTTTGTCCGCCAAGAACTGACTATATTCCTCAGCCTTTCCCTGTATGGGGTTCCCCGTCTCCCTCCTATTTAGGAGGGAGCGGGTTATCCTAAACAGGGCGGCTGGGCGAGACTCGGCGGACGCTACCAAGGAGGCAATGTGTGATCTTTTGGCAGTTCTCAATGCCCAAATATACTCCTTGGTGCAGGCTGTCAACAATGCTCGGTTCGATACGGACCTATCGGATCTCCACCGGTGCTCTAGGCGTCTCCTCCGGCGCTTTATCTCGCGGAGCTCCTCGGTAAACCAAGGGGGTCTCCGCGAGCTGCTGACCCGGAGGGGCCGTAGTGGCGCAATTCGGTCTAGAGACTCCGATGCCGCCGAGTGCCAGGCGGCAGCAATAGTCTCCGCCGAACTGTGGGCGAGAGCATCTGGAATGACCCCAAGCTCCGTCTGGAACCTAACAGGGTCCATCAGTCGCCTGGGGCGGAACCACCTGGTCGGTTCCTCCTCCCTACGGTGGGGGTTTGGCCTCCGGAAGTCTAGCCTCAGTAGGTAGTGGTCTGACCACGACAGGGGAATGATCTCATTTCCCCTCAGACCAAGATCATAACTCCACTGCTCCGAGAGGAATACGAGGTCGAGTGTATGTCCTGCCAAGTGGGTAGGGCCTCGAATTACCTGGGTCAGGCCCATGGCTGTCATGGAGGCCATGAACTCCTGCGCTCCATCAGAGTGTTCACCGAGCGAAGGCAAATTGAAGTCCCCCAGAACCATTAGTCTAGGGAACTCAATTGCTAGCTCGGCTATTGACTCGAGGAGCGCAGGGAGGGCCGCTGCAACGCAGTTGGGAGGCAGGTACGTTAGCAGCAGCAAACCCGCTTGACCCTTGAGGTCCAACTTCACTAGCAGGGACTCACACCCGACAAACTCCGGAGCAGGGATCCTACGAGGAGCTAGAGACTCCCGGACTACAATAGCCACACCGCCACCCCTTCCCTGGGCTCTCGGCTGATGAAGCACCTGAAACCCGTCTGGGCACAGCTCTACGAGGGGGACTCCTCCCTCCGTGCCCAGCCATGTTTCAGTAATACATGCCAGGTCTGCCCCCTCGTCTACAATCAAGTCCCGGACGAGGGGAGCCTTATGGGTAACAGACCTGGCATTTAGCGACAGCAGCCTGAGACCAGGGTCCTGATCGCTCACGCCATCTGACCTTGGAGTGGGACTCATAGGGCCGGAAGGAGGGATCTCTGCAATATAGCGAACCCTCCTTCCCCTATAATGGCCAGCCCTAAAGTCCCCGCCATATCTGCCTCTCCCTGTTATGACCGCAATGCTCCGACTCTCTCCCGTGGGCATAATTCCCCCAACCACCCCAATGGCCCCCGCTTGGCCCGCCAGGGCAGGGCTGAGGACGGGCGATCCGCTGCAGGGCAGGGCTGAGGACTACATCCAATTTCTCGCAGACAAGGTTGCTCGGCTCCGGGTGGACCTGGACTCCAATTCTGCAGTACCAGCCGAGGCACTAAGGGATGATCTGGTAAGTCATCGCTGGATTGAGTTTCAGGCTGTTATCCCTGAGGATGTGGACAAGGCCATGAGAGCTGTAGGTGCCTCCACATGTGTGCTGGACCCGTGCCCCTCCTGGCTGGTTGTAAACAGCAGGGAGGTGACACGAGGCTGGATCCAGGCGGTTGTTACCGCCTCTCTTCGGGAGGGGATCTTTCCCCCCGCTTTAAAGGCGGCGGTGGTGAGACCCCTCCTGAAGAAACCATCCTTGGATCCAGCTGTTTTAAATAACTATCGTCCAGTCTCCAACCTCCCCTTTGTGGGGAAGGTTGTTGAGAAGGTGGTGGCCTTTCAGCTCCAGCGGTCCTTGGAGGAAGCCAGTTATCTCGATCCATTCCAGTCTGGCTTCAGACCTGGCTGCAGCACAGAAACCGCTTTGGTCGCGTTGACCGATGATCTCTGGAGAGCCAGGGATGGAGGCCACGCCTCCATCCTAGTGCTCCTTGACCTCTCGGCGGCTTTCGATACCATCGACCATGGTATCCTTCTGCGACGACTGCGGGAGGTGGCGGTGGGAGGCGCTGTTTTACAGTGGTTCTCCTCTTACCTCTCGGACAGGTCGCAGTCGGTGTTAGTTGGAGGGCAGAGATCGACCCCTAGGCCCCTAACGTATGCCTCGTATAAGATCTTTAGATGGCAACATGTGGGCTGGACAGTGGTGTAGAATTGTGTTGTGGCCCGCCAGTAGACTCAGATAGTGAGGAGGTTGGGGAGGAACATGGGCCAGTCCTAGAGTCTGGGGAGGGCTCTGAAGAGTGCTCTGCATTGGAGGCAGAGATAGGGCCAGGGCCATCTGACACTTATCATATGCCTTTGGAGCTAGACATCAGTGGGGCAGAATAGCAATAGCAGTTAGACTTATATACCGCTTCATAGGGCTTTCAGTCCTCTCTAAGCGGTTTACAGAGTCAGCATATTGCCCCCAACAACAATCCGGGTCCTCATTTTACCCACCTCGGAAGGATGGAAGGCTGAGTCAACCCTGAGCCGGTGAGATTTGAACAGCCGAACTGCAGAACTGCAGTCAGCTGAAGTAGCCTGCAGTGCTGCATTTAACCACTGCGCCACCTCCAGAACAGCTGGAGTCTGTTCCCAGTGTGCGTATGCTCAGAGCTGCCAGGAGAAGGGAACAGCTAAAGAACAAGGGTCAGCTCAGGAGTAAAGCCATAAGAGGATGGTGAATGGCCCCTCCCATAGGGAATAAAGAGGAGTGAAAGGGTAGGGGAGTTGCAGGAGACTGTTGACCTGGACTTTGCTGGAGAGGAATTCACTTCAAACTAAATAAAAGGGGTTTTATCGGGACGGGGAGTCGGCTTCGTGCTTTTGGGAACTCTAAGTCAGAACAAATTGGTTGAACAATCACACCAAGTGCCCCATAGGTCAAATATGAAGGTCGTGAGTGGCATATTGCTGGCTTTGGAGCTGTTCAATATATTTACCAACGACCTGGGTCAAAAACTATGATTGTCAGATTTGCAGAGAACATGGGAGATGGGGATGGGGAGTAGCATCTTAGAAAAAAATGTGAAGATTAGAAAGAAGTTAAGACAGAAACAAGCAGCACTGCAGCAGTAAGAAATGCAGGGTCCTGCATCTTGGATAGGAAAAATCAAAGATGGAAGAGACCACAATGAGCAGTAGGATGTGACAACAGGACCTGTTGCAACAGATCACACACACAAAGAGCGGCATGTTGCCATTGCAAAGAAAGTCCATAGAGTTCTAGGCTGCATCAGCAGAAGTATAGACTCAATCTGAACAAAACTCCTTGTTTATCTTTATTCTCCATTGGTCAGACTAGACCGAGAAAAGTGCATCAGTTCTAAGCCCTGCATTTTTTGGAAGAACATTAATAAACAGATCTTAAAGGAAATTCTTACAAAGAAGAGGCGAATAAACTGTCAGAACACTTATAGTTTCCAACAGTGTATTGTTTTTGTTTAAAACCTACAAAGAAGATTTGGAGACGTTTATCCATTGTTACAGTCTCAAACCCTCCCAGCTTCAATCTCAAACTGTCTAACCGTGGACCTCACCCCATTTTTAAGAGCTCCGTAAAGGGGGCGTGAATAAGTGAACCAGCGTGCCTACCGTCCCCGTCTTACGCTCCCCATTTATCTGTATTTACTTCCCACATTCAGGTTTATGTTTATACCTATACTTGTTACCTTGTACATGTTTGACAAACAGTGAGTATGTTTAAGGTGGAGAGGAGATGCCTGCAGGGACGTATCCTAGCGATCTTAAGAATCTGAAGGGCTGTCAGACAGAACATGAGCCAGAGTTGTTCAGAGCTGTTCCAGGAAACAAGACAAGAAAGAACTGGTTTAAATTATGAAGATTTAAATGATAAGCAGATTTCAGTCAGACATCAGAAAAAATAATCCTAATCACAAAAGCAAAAGTTCCCCCGCATATGCATGCTAGTCGTTCCTGACTCTAGGGGGCGGTGCTCATCTCTGTTTCTAAGGCGAAGAGCCAGCGCTGTCCGAAGACGTCTCCATGGTCATGTGGCTGGCATGACTAAACACCAAAGGCGCACGGAATACTATTACCTTACCACCAGAGGTGGTTCCTATTTTTCTACTTGCATTTTTTACGTGCTACCGAACTGCTAGGTTGGCAGAAGCTGGGACAAATAACGGGAGCTCATCCCATTATGCAGTGCTAGGGATTCGAACTGCTTAGCATCTTAGCCACTGAGCCACCACGTCCCTATATCCTAATCATAAGAGATGGAAAAAGAAACTGGAACAAATGATGACATTCTCCCTTGCTGAAGTCAGATGGCCTCACAAGAACCCTGCAGTTGCACGGGTTGGACCGGTCATTTGCAGGGTCCCTAACCTTGAGTGTTAAAATCTAGCTTTCTATGGAAAATCTTAACATTATTTAGGCCACTAACATCTTGTGTTTTGAGGGGTTTTTTTGGGGGGGGGGCGGAATCAACACTTAACAAAGTCTATATGTCTTCATGGCCATTCATCATTTTAGCCATTGTCTATCCACGGCAGGATGAAGGCCTCGTCTGCGTGTTTCCTACCTATATGGTGCTGAGCTTTCTTTTACCTTTTTACTTTCTTTTTTTATCAAGTGGGATCCATTCTACGACTCCCTTGATCCCCCTGCCTCAGTTCTTCTTGCTCTGCGACCAGCTCATTTCCTTTTCAGTTCTTTTGATGATATCGTGTACTTTCCCTTGTTCTCTAATCCATGTGCAGGTCTTTCTATCTTGTCTTATAATACCAAGCATGTATCTTCCGGTGGCTCTTTGTGCCACTCTTAGCTTTTGTATCGATTGTGAGCTTAGTCTCTGGGTTTTGCTGGCATATGTTAGAACAAGTAGCACACACTGATCAAAAACTTTTCTGTTGAGGCATAGGGGGAGGTTTTCTTGAGAATTGTGCTTAGCTTGCCAAATGTCTGTCAACCACATTAAACACACCATTCAATTTCCTTTGTTGTATCACCTTCCATTGAGGTCCGTTGACAAGGTGATCTATTGTGATCTAGCTATGTCTATGTCAGGCCTGCAGCCATATTCCTTTTGGAGCTTTGGCCTGCCACACCTTCTATTATTCTACTATGCATTTTCTATTGTGGGAAAATGGGAGGGGGGATTGTACAGTGTTAGATGCGAGGTAGCCATAACAAAATTATTTGTAGAAAGCCAAGGTCATCCTTTGTCTCTGCATCTCTACACCTGTCCGGAATTGGATGGGTGGAACTGCCAGCAGGGCAGTGGGAGACCATGTGATGGACTTGTGGGTGTGGGGGCAAGATCTTGAATTTTCAACTGGGTGGGGAAAGCCAAGAAGCTTTCAGATTTGGGTTTTCCCAGATGTGCCAACATGGCTCTCTTAATAAATTGGAACTTTGAGCAATACTTTGCCTTGGACTCTGATTTACTTTTGGATGCTATTTGGAACCCTGACAGTCTAGTTTTTCTCTTCATGACCATTATGGAACCCTAAATAATGTGGTTTTGCAAACAAATATTCCAGAACTTGTGAACTGCAGCAGTCAGTAAACCTGATAAACCTATCCATTGGTTGCAAAATCGATTCAGTCAAAATCAAGTGAAGGAATGTGTAGAAGAGGAGTCCTTTTCATACTCTTCTTAACCAGCTGTGATCCCATCCATTCATCCATCAACCAACTGATTAAAGAGTTCCAGAAGAACCTGATCATACTGGGGGAGACACTGCTGTCTTTCATAATGTGACAGTGTGGATAGGGTAGGGGAATAAAGGTGTAGGATTAATTATGGAAAAACAGGTTCCAATTCATTTTCATCCATGGAAACTCAAAGAACATCCTTTGTGATCCTGCCCATCCTACCTCAACTTTTATTTCTTATGTCTTGGATTGCTGGGAATTATAGTTTGCCAACTTGTTAAAGGTGCAGATTTTAACAGCCAGGTTACTTTTTGGTTTCCCAAAGAGACCCTGTTATACGTCTATTAGAAGTTCTGCACTGGCTGACAGCTTATTTCTGGGTAAAATGCCAGTAGCTGTTAACTATAAACTCCAAAATAGCTTTGCTCCAAGTATTTAAGAAATTGTTCCTCCTACAACCCACTTCTGTTCATTGAAATTGTCTGACAAGTTTGTCAGCAGTTGCTATAAGCAACTTATAGCAACAATCAAAAATCCCATATAGTTGATAAATTAAAATCTATTTATCAGATCAACTCAAACCTTTATTACAGTCTTTAGGTCAGAGTGTACAACAATAAAATGCACAAACCTGTAATTATTAGTAGTTAAACTTTAAAAGAAAGACATAAAATGCAATAAAATTACATAAAATACTTTATTATACTAATTGTAATACAGATAACAGTGGCAATCACAAAAAAGTTAAAAACTTATAAAATAGTTTTTAGTAGTTGGTTTTAATACTGCTTAATTGTTTCTCTAAATTGTTTTGAATATCTCAGGTTTTAGTTTTAATTTTAAGTTTTGCCAAAAGACTCTGAACTTGGTAGTGTAATTTTTAATAAACTCAAGATTTAAACACACATAGCTGAATGTTAAAATGATATGAAGCATTGTTTGAACATGTTTTTCAATGGCTTCTATGATATTCTGCTTTCATTCACGGTGAAGCTGCTAATCTAATTATCAAATCTTAGAGGTTTTTATGTGATAAGGAAATTATTTGAGGACTGATTGCACTTTTGATTCCATGTGTAAATTAAATTAGGGGATGCGTTGATTTATATGCTTAGTAAATTCAAGATAGAAGAGCTTCCGCCACAAGGTCAGTTACATAAGCAAACATAAATGTTAAGTGACTTTGAGTCCAAGAAAGCTACATAAGCTTAGCTGAATCTCTGTGCTGTATTATTATTCATGGTAGCCAAATAAATGTCAATAATAAAAGAGAATTAAAGATTTTCATTTCCCAGAGGTAATTCTTCTAAGACTGCTTGATCTTTCATTTCATTTATAATTCATTTCTATATCAGGATACAGCTATTCACCAGGCAGTGTATGACATGAAGTCGTTTAATAATGATTAAGAATGTAAAAATGTATGGCCCATGGGTAGTTGTCAGAAGACGTACCGGAGTATTATTGTTTTTGCCATGTTCTCATAGATCCTTCCTCTCTTGAATATCAAGCATCCTTCTCTTCACACATCATTCATTATAAAATATTTAATGAAAACGAGATGTCTGTGTCTTAATTTGCCATGTATTACAATGACTGAAATTTCTTACGGACGTTGAGTGGCTTGGGCTGGGAGAAATGCTTCACTTCTGAAGGACAACAGCACAATCCATAAAATTGGATTCTTCCATATGCCGAAGGCACAGAAACTGTAGTCACCAAATTCAAGAGATCTTCCTGGACTTGATTGCCAGGACAGTGTCTGAAATGCTAAGTGAGAAAAGGGGACCCAAGCCCCATCACAGAAGAAGTGGACAGAGTCAGCCTTCAAACTTTCCTGCAGGGGTGCAGGAGAAGGCCCTAGCACCATGATGGCAAACCAATGGTGGGTTCTGGATCTGTAGCAGTTGGTATGGTGCAACGGGGCCGGGCATCCACCACATGAATGCACGCAGCATGCACACACAGTGCACGCATGCATACTTACTGCCCGCGATGCTCCAGCTGCTTGGCGAAGCGTCACGCAGGCTCCGTGCACAGAAGCCCCAAACAGTTCAAATACAGGTAAGGAGCCCTCTCTGTGGGCATGCACACTGTCGCCAGCTGCTCTTCTGGATACCGTTGCATACAGTGATGCTGGACAGCTGGTCTGGTGCGCATGCATACCAACCAGCTTCTCTCTTCCTGGTCTTGTTGTGCACATGTGCATGATGAAACCTGGAAGAGAGCAGGTAGCTGGTATGCATGTGCATGATGGAACCCGAACGAGCAGCTGGCTGACATGCGCATGAGCACTGGCCAGCTGATCTCTTTTGGGTTCTATTGCTCCAGCGCATGCACAAACACTCCAGTTTTGGCACTCGGTACCAAAAAGGTTAATCATTACTGCCCTCGTGTTACTGTCTTTAGAGGTCAAAGAAGGGATACATCCTGAATGTGGAGGCCTGGAAGAAGCGTTAAGTGTTAAAGAGATCAGGCTGAGTCATGGCCTGTGGAACAGGATAGAACAGTGTTGGTGAACCTTTTCGACACCGAGTGCCAAAATGGAGTGTGCACATGTATGCCAGAAACTGAAAGAGTAGTCGCCCGGTGTGCATGTGCACGCCGGGAAGATGATCTTCCAGTTTCCAACGTGTGCATGCAAAATGGATAGCTGGTCTTCATGCATGTATGCGCGCCAAAAACTGGAAGACCAGATGGCCAGTACGTATGCGTGTACCAAAAAACCCCAAATCACCAAGTGGCTGCTCTTCCGGTTTCCAGCACTCCCATGCACGTGAAGACAAGTTGGCCAGCATGCTGGAATCCAGAAGAGCAATGGGCAACGATTCACGTGCCCAGAAAGATGGCTCTGCATGCCACTTCTGGCACGCGTGCGATAGGTTTGCCATCAAGGGGATAGAAGTTGGTTGTCTCAGAGAGAAACCAATAAAGATGAGGGAAGGCAGTATGAAACTGTAGAAGCAAGCCATGGTTGATCAAGCCAAATCAATCTAGATTACTTTCCAGGATCTTAAGCATCATTCACCATGCAGGGGCACCTGTGCAGAGGTCACAAAAGTTAAAGCAGCCATGACTGAACAGTTGAAGCTATGACATATTTTGTATTCTATGTGTGATGGAGGGGCGGAGCTTTGATAATGTGATCGCAGACACCATCTTGTCTTTTATCACACACACCCTTTCCTAGACATTATTGCCCTTTTTCAATAATATTTTAAACCAGCGGACAAAGAGCAGAAAATGAGACTAGGAAGGAGCAAAGCCAACTTTACGTGCTATTAACACTTCCCTCTGACACATTTCATCATTTTACCCTATCCTATCAAAGATTAGAATTCAGAGACATCTCAAAGCTTTTAAAGGCACTTGCAGCTTCTGGCAGTGTTGGCCATTTCTGGATGTAGACTTTGTGTCAAGCCACTAAATTGATTTCCTTAGTCTATTTCTTCCACACAAATATTGAATAAGATTTGAAAAAGAAAATTTTAATAGTCTGAGGTATTTTGCAATATTGTTTGGCCTTGAGATGCGTGATTATTATGATCTGGCCATGATTAAGCAGACTGCCCCACACTATGAAGGCTTAGTGTGAAATAATTGTGTAGTTTCAAATTATTGTCTCACACATACATTCAGAAACATAGTTATTTACTGTCTTGGATTTAATCCACGACAATTAGTAGTCATCCTATTAAACAAAATGTCTCTTCGCTCAAGTCCTCATGAATTTAAAAAACTCAGCACTTATCATAACAGATTTAGCATGTTCATTTGTGATAGCAAGCTGACAGAGTCTTATGGCTCCTAAAAATTAAAATATGAATCATCAGATGCTTTGGATGGATGGATGGATGGATGGATGGATGGATGGATGGATGGATGGATGGATGGATGGATGGATAGATAGATAGATAGATAGATAGATAGATAGATAGATAGATAGATAGATAGATAGATAGATAGATAGATAGATAGATGATAGATAGATATGCATTTTAATTTATCATTGGTAAACAATGATACAGTGGGCAATGAAGGCAGCTATCTATGTTTCTTGAATATATTCCATTCTTTATTGATTGAATTTCTATCATACTCTTCAGAAGCTCAGGGTAATGCTTATTTACTTATTTATTTACTTATTGGATGGATGCCCATCTTGCAACAGAAACTCTAGGTGGCTAAAATAAGAGTTAAAAACTCGCAATAGAAAACAATAATAATTTGAAAATACTAATACGGTAATAAGGGGACCTGGTCATCCATGTTTCTCCAGTCTTTATCTAGCATTCCACCTATTACATCACATTGGCTCTTGTTGTTTATGACATTATTTGCTCGTAAACAATGGTATAGAGCAGGAGTGTCCAATCTTGGCAACTGTAAGACATGTTAGCTGATGAATTCTGGGAGTTGAAGTCCACACAATCTTAAAAGTTGCCAAGGATTGGACATCCCTGGTGTAGAGAAGGAGGAAGATGGCCCGGATGGAGATCCATGGGCTCCATTGTTTAGTCAAAGGGGGCTAAAGTATTTTTAAAGTCTGGAGCTTCCAGATAACATTCAGAAGCTGTTCAGGCAGGCACCTCCCTGACTCACTGGCATATAAGAGGAAATTCAGTTTTCCTACTTGCAAGATTGCTTTATGATAGCTAATCGCCATAATAGTAAAACAGGAACTGATTTCCTCCTTTGGTCTACATGCTGTAGCGGAGCTATTATATAACAAGGAAATTGTGTGTTAGGTGCAATAAAATTGTAGCTCCAATTCTTCCTTTTCTTTTTTCTGTTCTGTAATAAATTATTTTCCCATCAGACTAGTCTTGCTGAGCTGATTTTTCTTTTCTCCTCCCTCTTTTTTGGGATCGGTTTGTATGATAATCTGAGAAATAACTGATTTAATGTCTTAAATCCCATGGCTGTAAACAGTCCCTTTTCTCTGTGTTCCAGATAAAAATACAAGTCAAGTGTCTCCATCATATAGGTTATAAACATAACAAAGTCCCTTTTCCTACAATCATTTAAATCAGGGGTGTCAAACTTGATTTCATTGAGGGCCACTTCAAGGTTATGTTTGACTTTGGGGGGGGCGTGGCCAGCTCAATGTCACTCATGTTTAGGGGTACCTGTGGTGGCCCAAGCGCTCTGCCTGCAAAAATAGAGCTCAGGAAGGCCACATGAGCCCCTCCTGAGCTCTGTTTTCAATGGCAGAGGGTTGCAGGAGGCTGTTGCAGCTGAAAACGGAGCTTGGGAGGGCCATGCGCAGCTCCATTTTTGCTGACAAAGGCACCACTGGCCGGTCCTTTGCTGTTTCCACGGTGGCCCCATGGGCTAGGTCTAAGCACCCTGCAGGCTGGATTCAGCCCCTGGGCCTTTAGTTTGACACCCCTGATTTAGATTATTGAGAATGCTTCTCTTTCATTTATTTACTGTACGTTGTATCTTGTTTATTACAGTTAAAAGAGAATTTCGTGGAACATTGAGATTCTTGGTAAAGTCAAAAGTAGGAGGCTAGAATTAGTAACCAAAGCTCTCTAGGGGCAGAGATAACAGTGCAGGTATGGGTAATCAAGTTTAAATATTAGGTTCTAGAAAGCCGAAGAGAAAAGATGAGGTTCAGAAGGGAGCATTTGAAGTATAAGAAAATAGATGTAGAACTCGTTTCCGTTGATCCCCATGCATAAATCTGACAGCTTGTTTGCTTTTTTAGAGAATTTTAAATGTATTCAGTAATTTGTCCTAGAAATCAGTTGTAATAGACATCAGTTTCAGATGCTGCTATGATATAAAGCTTGTCAATCTTAATGGAGAAGTGAAAAATTCATCTGTATTTAATATGCAATTGAATAACAAAATATCAGAGTTGGAAGGGACCTTGGAGGTCTTCTAGTTGAACCCCCTGCTCAAACAGGAAACACTATACCATTCTGGACAAATGGCTGTCTAATCTCTTCTAAAAAAACCTATGGAGCACCCAGAACTTCTGGAGGCTAGTCATCCCACTGGTTAATTGTTCCCACTGTCAGGAAATTTCTCCTTCGTTCTCAGTTGCTTCTCTCCTTGATTAGTTTCCATCCGTTGCTTCTTGACCTCCCTTCAGATACTTTGGAGAATAGATTGATTCCCTCTTCTTTGTGGCAGCCACTTAAATATTGGAACACTGCTCTCATGTCACGCCTAGTCCCTTTTTTCATTAAATTAGACATACCCAGTTCCTGCAATTGTTCTTTGTATGTTTTAGCCTCCAGTCCCCTAATGGGAATCCATTGCATGAGGTTAATGCCTTGGTTAACACCTTTGCCATGCTTCCTTGAATATAGATAATCCTCCAGTTGCTTAGTGACTTTAAAGTTATGACCCCAAAGTACTCAACAACCCGGTTCAAAAGTTCTCGTTCAAAAGTTCTGGTGGCCGGGGAACAGGACACATGGTCAGCACTCAGCAATTGGTCTGCATTTACAGCCATTTGCAACATCCTGTGGTCACTGGCTGTGATTTACAGCATTTTGCTGAAAACTGGCTTTCTGGTTTTCAGCAAAAACACCCCACAGAGAACAGTTGGTTCATTTAACAGCCCCAGCGTTTGCTTAATAACTGCAGGTTCAAGTAGCGATCACAATAATTCGTTTAACAACCACTGCAAAAAAGGTGATAAAATCGAGTCAGTCAGCTTTGAACGTGAGTGTTCTGGCCTAGGCTTCCCAAAATCATGAAGCCAACTCCTCATCCCAATAAAACCCCTTTTATTTAGGTTAAAGGGAATTCCTCTCGAGCAAAGTCCCGGCCAACAGTCTTTCATGAGATTTCACAACTACAGACTTTTATCAGGCTTGGAGAGTTGTCAGGCCGATATCTTCCAAACGCCATGCTGTAGCAGACAATACTTGGCAAGAAGTCAGGAACAGATCTTCACTCTAATGGATTGAACTAATTGTCTCCTGTAAACTCCATTCCCCTTTCGCTCCTCTTTATTCCCTATGGAAGGGGCCATTCACTGTCCACCTGTGCCTTTTCTCCCGAGTCGGCCCTTGTTCCTTAATTGTTCCCTTCCTTGTCCTGGCAGCTCTGTGCATGTGCACATCAGGAACAGGCTCCAGTTGTTCTTCTGCCCCAATGATATCTGACTCCAATGGCAGCTGATAACTGTCGGACGGCCCTGGCTCTCTGCCTCCAATGCAGAACTCTCATCAGAGCCTTCCCCAGACTCCAGGACTGGTCCATGTTCTTCCCCAACCTCCTCACTGTCTGAGTCTGCCACCAGCTCCACTGGCAGGCCACAACATTGACTCTTTCTTTGGAAAGGCTCCTAGTTGATGGTTTTCCATTAGATCACAGGTGTCACGTGACATATCGTGACTTTTCCCCCCTTCGCTAAACCAGAAGTGGTGTGGCCAGTGCGTGATGCATCCCGCATGTGGGCTGCGAAGTTGACCCCCCTGCATTAGAGAAAAACTGGAATTGGCTTGTTTCATTTTGAACTTGGAGCACTCAAAACCGCCATTTGAAATGTCCCTTTATAGAATTGCTTTGCATAATGGGAGCACGTGGAAAAGCGGTGCTCAAAATGTCACATTTTGCTCCAACTGTGATTTCATCTCAAAACAAAGCTCCCCAAACGCGCATATTTTGTTTTGAACTCAGAATCCTCAAAAGACCTCTATTTTCTATCTCTCAATTTGCACACTGGTGTGGAACTTGACTGCTGCTACTCCGGTCCCGGAGACCTGGGTGGAGAGCAAGAAAACACAGCCATGTCTCTTGAACTGAAACAGATGTTAGATGTCTTTGCATTAATTTTATCTGAAAATAGACTCCGGCCCATGTTTTGTAAACTGGCAGTTCTTTGATTTAAAAGCAAAAGCGAATTATTTGTGGGAAAGCATATTCTAAACCTCATGCCAGCACTTGCCTGCTCAATCCTCACATGTCCAACGATAAATATGATGGATGTTGGAAACGATTCTCAGAAGAGGTTCAATACATATCAATAATAACAAAAATGCAATAAGTTAATTATTCCATGTTCTTCCTTCCTCCTGCACAAACTTGACGGTACTATATAATATTTATGTTGTCCATGCCAATGGAGGAAGAATTCTGCAAGCAAGCAATTATCAAATAATGGCAAATGTAAAAGCTGTGCAGAATTGGGAACACTCAACCTAGCTTGTGGTAGTGCCCTATCTTTATTATCCTATCAATCGATTAAACTCATCGCAGACAAAGCGAGGTTATGGAGAGCCACCTAGAACATCACTATTAAACATCAGGACTGCCTACACGAACATCTGCAGTGCCAAACCTATTAGCCAAGGATGTAGCCAATCGAGATAAATAGCTTTCTTAATCACGTGTAAGAAAAGAATAGCCTCCTAATGCAAGTATTGTTTGTCAAGAGGAAGTCCATCAATAATTGTATAATTACGATGTATTAGATTTGAGTATCTAATGTAGATGATTGATTTTTGTTCATATCTCCATCTGTGGGCACTTCAGCATGCTATTCAGCCCATTCCTTTTTAATGCCTTTGTGAAGACAACTGGTAATGTTTGCTTGTCAATTGCACTGACTTTTTTTTAAAGCGTTAACTGTGGATTTTAATACGCTCTAAATATGTCAAGATCATAACCATTATATTTGAGGCGTTTGCTTACACGCGATAGGAGCTATATTTAAAATTTAAAAACTTGAAAATAAAATGTGCCCTAAATAAGGAATCTCGGTGGTTATTTGTGAATATATTATGTACATATTCCTGCATATTTGAAAATGTGAATTGTATGAGGGAATGAGACGTACTAAACTACTTGATCATTGAGGACCAGCAACATGATGCCCCTGAGTGCTGTAAAAGCTTTAATACCACTAGATGACACTTACTGTCCTTCAGATTTAAGGGGGGAGGGGGGGTGGCTGCATTTTTTTACCTCACAAGAATTCTGTGTTCTCATATCAAATGTCGCGTAATTCTTTAAACCCTGTTGCAACCTACATGTTTTCCAACTTCTGTGCAGCAGCACTCAACATTCATAGGATCAGGGTTTGGGCTTCTACTTGTGAGATTGCAAAGTCAAACTCAGTAGGTATCTAGTTTGTTATATAGGCATAGCTTCTCACATAAATCTTCCCTACACCCTATCTCTGTGATGGCGAACCTATGGCACGTGTGCCAGAGGTGACACGCAGAGCCCTCTCCCTGAACACGCGCGCCATCACCAGCTGTTCTTCTGGTTTCTGGCATGCACATGCGTGCCACTCAACTGCACTTCTCAGCCGCCAGAGCACCAAAAAACGCCCCCCCCCCAAAAAATGGCCAAAAAACAGGGTGGATTTTGGGCTGTTTCCAGGCCAATGGGGGGCTTTTTGGGGCCATTTTCCATCTGTTTTTGGCCTGGAAAACAGCCAAAAAATATAGGCCCGGAAAATGCCCCCAAGACAGGCATGTGCACACTGGCCAGGTAGCCTTTGGGTTCTGGTGCTCCAGTGTGCACCAAGACCAGCTGGCTGGCATGCATGCACGTGCTGGAAACCCAAAGACCAGTTGGCCACCACGCACATACGCACCGGCCAGCTGGTTTTCAGGTATCTGGCACTGTGGCACACACGCATGCATGCACATCGCAGTTTGGGCACTCGGTGCCAAAGGTTTGCCATCACTGCCCTATCTTGTATTCCTATCTCTCCTCTTTAGAGTCACATTTATTACATCTTTTTTATACTTTCTATGTCAAGGGTCCCCAGCCTTTTTGTCGCCAGGGACCAATTTCGTGGAACACAATTTTTCCACAGATTTGGGGATGGGAGGAGGGGCACACAATCTAACTCCCTCGCACACGTAATTCACGGTAGGGTTTTTGCCCTTATGAGAATCTCATGCCTGATGATCTGAGATTGAGTTGAGACGGTGATGTTAGCGCTGGGAACACCTGCAAATACAGATGCAGCTTCACTCACTCTCCCGCCATTCACCTCCAGCTGTGTGGCCCAGTTCCTAACAGGCCACGGACCGCCCTCTTCTATGTCACCTACATGTATTTTTTTACTTTGGATATTTCCATGTTTCCTAATGCTGTATTGTATCCCCCTAGGCTGATCAATGGCTGAAATAAAGATTGATTTGATTTGATTTGATTTGATTTATGTGATTTTCATGCTGGTTAGGTTGATTGCTGGTTGATTGGTTGGTTGGTCGGTCGGTCGGTCGGTCGGTTGGATGGTTGGATTGTTGGTTGATTAAATTGATAGCCATGAAATCACGTGAGATAGTCCCTTCTGAAGAGAAATTGGTAACCGTATTCTTTTCTGTTACATAAAACTAAGTTGGCTGATGAAAAATGAAATGGTGCACTTCACCATTCAAAATGCAGAAAAACTATCAGCGCCGACATAAAATGTCCATTGGAAGCAAGATAAGGCAGCAGTTAATTAAATATTGAGGATAGTTGAAATACGTTGTTTGGTACACAATTAGAGGGAAAGTCCATAACGACAGCCTTCCAAAATTCTGTTGCCAATAATAAAAGATCCTCTGCCTTATTAATTAGCAACAAAAGGAGAATAATGTCATCTTAATATTGGGCATATTTTACTAGGTGAAAATGGTTTGAAGGGCTTACGGATTGTTCAGGGCATCTGAAGCAAATTGCTGAATAAAAAGTTAGCGGTGTCATTAGACTGGTAGCAGAGGCTTCTTGTTCTGAACAAGCTTCATGAAGCAATCCATGAAATAGCAAATAGCAAATGTCTTGCCAGAGTTACATAAATTACATTTAGCTTGGAAATATGCAGAAGAATAATAGAGGTAGTTCAGTTATAAGGCAGTCTGTAGCCCCATCATCGCTTTTTAATTCTGACCAATTCTCCCTGAAGATGCCAATTTCTCCCAAGTTCACTTTTTCCAAGCTGCTTCGAAAAACATGGTCCATACGTAGTGACCTAAGCAATTGTGGGAGCTGGATAGTCTGGCAATCGCTTTGGGGAGTGTTTTATTCCACCGAATTTTATTTTTCTTGGCATGAAGCAGGGTTTAGGACTCTGCAGTCTCATTCAATTCCAAGATCAGAGAATTTACTTCCAGCGTGGTCAGTTTGTATATCTGAGGTTTACAGATTAATTAGGAGCAGTTTGCAAATCACTAACGTGTTTCATTGGGGCAAAATAAGGAATAAGAGGAGGTGAAGAAGAAGCCACAAGTGGAACAAATGGTCTTGGCATTCTCTAGTTCAGTTGCAAGGCTAAAAGAGGAAATTATTCTTGTCCAGAGAAAGAAGTTTATATCTCCAATTGTTTTAAGTTAGAATTCTTCCTCCCCTTAAAAAAATGAAGTTCTGGATGGAGAATCTGATTGTATAATGGGGAACATTGCATCAGGCACACACTGCTGCAGCAGAATGAGTCAGTTAGGGTTAATTCTTCAATTAATAAATGCAAAAACAAAAATGCTTTAAAGTGGGTCTTATGTTCTAATCTATCCTGGGGCCTAAGCAGGTCAATAGGTAATTTTGTTTCAAGCCCTTGGTTCGCACGTGATTTTAGCAGGCCAGTTCCCAGGCTGATTGCTCTCCTGTTTTCCCATCCTCTGGCCAGACAGTCTCTCGAGGGATTATCTTATCTCATACTCCATTCCTATCATTTTTGGGCCCCGTTAGATTTAGTATCTGTCAGATATAACCCATTTCACATGCCTGCCATTTCAGTCCTGAGATTGTTCCCTTTGAAGGTGGCCTCTCTGTTGGCAATGTATCTGGGTGGATTGTAGATTCCCATTTATCCAGCAACTTTGTTAAAAGATGGATCATCCTTTCATCACTGTGGGTTTTGACTTCTCTTCCAGACCTCTTTGGAATAACAGCTTCATCCAACTATCTAGTGCAGGGTTGGCAACTCGCGGCTCTAGAGCTGCATGTGGCTCTTTCATCCCTCTGGTGTGGCTCCCTATTGCCAGTTGGCACCACAATTTTGAGAGGAGCTTCCAGTTGATGCGGGAGAGCATGGCACGCCGGATGATATTCTCGTGTAAGCGGCGGGTTTTCCGTTCTTAAGGCAGGTAGAGGAAAAAGGACACCACTCTAGGAGGAGACTCTATGGTAGGGGAGGCAGACTTACAGTTGGCTCCAGAATTGAACAGGGGGCTTCCAGTTAGCACCTTTGTGGCTCTTTGAGTGTTTAAGGTTGCCAATCCCTGATCTAGTGTAACCTGACATTTCTGTCTTGATGTACATACCTTGCTCAGCTTTTGAACAGAGTCCTGTTCTCTTCATTCAGTAGACAAGTTTCTTCTTTACCCAAACAGTTCATGAAGACGTCATTTACACAATCATCTCTCCTTCCACAAGAATCCATTATTTTTGTAATCAACTTTAGGGGTTTCTGGTATGTTGTCTAGATTTCGGGTGTGCAAAATATAATCTCAGTTCCTTTAGGCTTCAGTAGCCAATGTAAGTCGTATTTAAGTCAGAAACAAAGCCCTTGTAAATGAAAGGGTACAGTTCTTTTGGCATCTGAATGCATACAGATAATGAAGGTCTACTTGCCTGTGTGATCCATTTTTATTCGGGGTTTGTTTTTCCCAAAATATAATAATTTGCCATCTTCAGCCTGAAAAAAAATTCTGGAGCTGCGGCAAAGTGTGTTTGCCAGAATGTTTCCTCTCTTTCCTTTTCGTCCTTTAACTGCCTGAAATATTTTATTTTGGAGATTTAAAACAAAGCATAAGCCCAGGAAAGGTTTCAAAGAAAAGTAATTAAAAATGACAAGTTGTGGCATAAACCTGACAGCGTTCAGGAAATATGCAGGATGGATTTTTTTTCATTTATGTCTTCTAGCATGTTTATTATTGTGTTCATAATGAGCCCTTCTTTTATAGCTAGAGTTCTTTTTTTTCCCTACTGTAGATGACAGTGGTTGTCTTAAGCCATGATCTTTTTTTTTTAATGAGTATCTTTATCTCCACGTCATGCTTTTAAAGGTTTGGTATGCAAACACGGGATTCAGAAGCTTTGGGTAGAAAATGCCTGTCACAACTGCAATTATAATAACTAGCATCCTAATGAGTTGTGCTCCATATGTGGAAAATAATCTATAAACTAAACTGTTACATAATTTATATTAAGATGTGCATGCAATTATTTTGAAAGGGGGTAAATCCTATACATTCCAATTACAGTGGCAATTAAGTGAAATTATGTGGATACTAATTAGATGATCCTAAAGGATCATAGACTTGTGTACTTAATTATCAGAGGAACAATCAACAACTCATTTAGGATGAATAAATTTATTTCACTTTGGGAGGGTGATACTGCTGTAGTTTCTCCTGCCGCCCTCATGTTTCTGAGATAATTCCATTGAGAGCGGTATGATCTATCCTGTATTTTTATGAGAGTAGTTAAGAACAGAATGTAACCTTTGGAGATTAGCATAAATTTCAAATCTCATTGTGCCACAGAAAGATATTTTAAAAACCCATTATTCTTAATAAAACCCAGTTAAGAAGACAGCGGTGTTAAGAAGCAGCCAAAATTAGAAATCTTTGAAGAATGTAAGTAAAGGCCAGGGAGTTTCTAACGTCTATGGGGAGCAATCGGTGGAACCTGTTTATTTATTCATTCATTCATTCATTTATTCATTCATTCATTCATTCCTAAATCATAAATAAAGAATTAAGGAATGCAACTATTACAGGTTTAACTTAGCATAAGTCTCACTCAGAGTTTGAGTTTATGCAAAGTTTTAACCTAAATAGCTAATTATACAGCATGTTGAATGCACAGGACATTTTTATCCTTTGCCAAGGGTCATCCAAATTTATGGTGGACTCTCAAGGACTTTTGAGGGTACAAGTAGTCCTTGACTTATGACCACTAAGTAAAAGGTAAAGGTCCCCCTCGCACATATGTGCTAGCCTTTACCAACTCTAGGGGATGGTGCTTATCTCCGTTTCAAAGCTGAAGAGCCAGCGCTGTTCGAAGATATTTCCGTGGTCATGTGTCTGGCATGACTAAATGCCAAAGGCACATGGAACACTGTTACCTTCCTACCAAAGCTTGTCCCTCTTTTTCTACTTGCATTTTTACAAGCTTTTGAATTGCTAGGTTGGCAGAAGCTGGGATAAGTAACGGGAACTCACTCCATTACATGGCGCTAGGGATTCAAACCATCGAACTGCTGACCTTTCTGATCAACAAGCTCAGCGTCTTAGCCATTGAGCCACCACATCCCTGTTTATGACCATTATTGAACCCCAAATTTCTATTACAAGGGAGATCACGTGCGCATGTGCTGGTGAGGGCATTTAATTACAGGGGTGGGCTTTTGGCACGCAAGGGAAAAACAGTTCGCCATCACTGCCCTATACCATTTAAGACAAATGACAAATCTCTTCTTGAAAACTTCCAATGTTGGAGCACCAGTGGTGGGTTGCAGGCGGTACACCCCGGTACGGGCATACCAGTGCCTACTCGGAGCACCGGGTACCATTCCGGTATGGTGCTTCAGAGGGTCCACCTGCCCGCCTGAGGTCCTTACCTGTATTTGAGCTCTTCCGCGCTTACGCACACGCACATGGAGCACACAGCGCCAGCACGACGCTCCACCAAGCAGCTGAAACGTTGCAGAGGTGTTGCAAGAGGTAAGGATGCATGCCTGTGCTGCGCGTGTTCATATGGTGGACGCTGGGTCCCATTGCACCATACCAGTTGCAACAGGATCCAGAACCCACCGCTGTGGAGCACCCACAACTTCTAGAGGCAAGGCATTCCCTTAATGAATTGTTCTCACTATCAGGAAATTTCTCTTTATTTCTAGGTTGGATCTGTCCTTGATCAGTTTCCACTTGTCTGAAATGGTGTAGGGTTGCCTGCTTGAGAGGGGAGTGGGGGTTGTACTAGAAGATCTTCAAGGTCCCTTCCAGCTCTATTCTGATGGATTGTATCAAGAGACTTCATAATGTTGATCAGCCACATAATAAAACCTCTACGCCAATTACACTTACTACAGTGTTCTCGGGAATGTGCACTTGTTCCCAGTACTACAGATTTTGTGTAAATTTTCCAATTTACTGGGGACTAAGCAGATCTGTGAGAGTAGCTGTCCCTGAGCTTGACAAATTGGTATGGAAGATTTCCATCTTCCTGTCTCCTATAACTTGGGAGTTGGACAAGTTCATTCCACTTTGAGGGGAAATCCTCAAGATCTGAAAGGAAACAATTTCAATCCTGAAACTGAGCTTGATAAAATTCATAGACTGAAGGAACAAAATGAATGGATATTTAATCCCAGTCAGATTATAGTGCCAAAGAAGGACGACTAAATATGGAGGCAAAGGGAGGATATAAAATCAAATGTATATAATGTGTACTTTCCCCGGCTTCTTTTGACTAGATAAGGCCCCTTGACAGGCTCAGTTATTTAGAAAGCAGACACAAATTCACAAAGACCTCCCCGGATAATAAGCCCAGTCAGGCTTTTGAGCACATGAACTAAAATAAGCCCTCCCCCGAAAATATTGCAACCATGAGGTGACCATGCTCGCCATCTCCTGCACCTTAAAAATAATAAGACCTCCCTGAATATAAGGCCAGGTGATTATTTTGGGGGTCCAATGTCTTATTTTTGGGAAAACACGGAGTTTGTGTGTATGTGTGTGTTATGTATGTATGTATGTATGTATGTATGTATGTATGTATGTATGTATGTATTTAGTGTCACAACTCCTGGTATGCCCAAATATGGGAGGAAGCCTACTGCTTCCTTTCTTTGTCTATCGGCTCGTCACCAGAGACCATCCAGACAGAAACCCAATATTTTTACTGTTGCCTTTGTTACATTTGTGTTGTATTTGTGCTGTTGTTATATTTGTGTTGTATTTGTGCTGTATGTTATATTTATGCTGATAAATAAATAAAGGGAGACTAGTATAGATCTATTTCAAGCTATTTAGTTCTCATCAGCTAGCCATACCCTATGTTGGGAATCGAACTAGGGTATGGCTAGCTGATGAGAGCTAAATAGCTTGAAATAGATCTATACTAGTCTTCCTTTATTTATTTATCAGCATAAAATATAACAAATGTAACAAAAAAGGCAACAGTAAAAAATGTTGGGTTTCTGTCTGGATGGTCTCTTGTGGCGAGCCGAAGACAGAGAGTGGAAGTGTGACCTTCCTCCCATATTTGGGCATACTATATGTAGTATTTGTGCTGATAAATAACTAAAGGAAGACTAGTATAGATCTATTTCAAGCTATTTAGCTCTCATCAGCTAGCCATACCCTTCCTGGGATTCGAACCTGGGCTGTATTGCATATTAGGCAGATGTGTTAACCACTAAGCCATAGGCTCTGATCCGTTATCCGAATATATATATATATATATATATATATATATATATATATATATATATATATATATATATATATATATATGTGTGTGTGTGTGTGTGTGTGTTATAATTTGTGCTGATAAATAAATAAAGGAAGACTAGTATAGATCTATTTCAAGCTATTTAGCTCTCATCAGCTAGCTGATGAGAGCTAAATAGCTTGAAATAGATCTATACTAGTCTTCCTTTATTTATTTATCAGCACAAATTATAACACAAATATAACAAAGGCAACAGTAAAAATATTGGGTTCTGTCTGGATGGACTCTTGTGACGAGCCTAATGACAGAGAGTGGAAGTTTGACCTTCCTCCCACACTTGGGCATACCAGGGGTTGTGACTTTAAGTATATACCTCCCACCCTGGCTGGCTGATAAAAGGAGTCGTTCTCTGCAGCTCAAATGGTTAACTCCCTGCCTGGGGAGGCAATAGAGCACAGGTTCGAATCCCAGTAAGGATATGGCTAGCTGATGAGAGCTAAATAGCTTGAAATAGATCTATACTAGTCTTCCTTTATTTATTTATCAGCACAAATTATAACACAAATATAACAAAGGCAACAGTAAAAATATTGGGTTTCTGTCTGGATGGACTCTTGTGACGAGCCTAATGACAGAGAGTGGAAGTGTGACCTTCCTCCCACACTTGGGCATACCAGGGGTTGTGACTTTAAGTATATACCTCCCACCCTGGCTGGCTGATAAAAGGAGTCGTTCTCTGTAGCTCAAATGGTTAACTCCCTGCCTGGGGAGGCAATAGAGCACAGGTTCGAATCCCAGTAAGGATATGGCTAGCTGATGAGAGCTAAATAGCTTGAAATAGATCTATACTAGTCTTCCTTTATTTATTTATCAGCACAAATTATAACACAAATATAACAAAGGCAACAGTAAAAATATTGGGTTTCTGTCTGGATGGACTCTTGTGACGAGCCTAATGACAGAGAGTGGAAGTGTGACCTTCCTCCCACACTTGGGCATACCAGGGGTTGTGACTTTAAGTATATATATATATATATATATATATATATATATATATATATATATATATATATATACATATACATATACATACATACATACACATACATACATACACACACACACACACATATTGTATATATAAATATATATATGTAGTGTATGTATGTGGCGTGTGTGCATATATATTCATATTCATTACATACATAAGTGCTTAATGAACAGTGTTTTCTATGAATCAAAGGTGATTCAGTGACTAAGACACTGAGTTTGTCAATCAGAAAGGTTGGCAGTTTGGCGGTTCGAATCCCTAGCACCACATAACGGAGTGAGCTCCCGTTACTTGTCCCAGCTTCTGCTAACCTAGCAGTTTGAAATCACATAAAAAATGCAAGTAGAAAAATAGGAACCACCTTTGGAGAGAAGGTCACAGCATTCTCTGTGCCTTCGGCGTTTAGTCATGCCGGCCATATGACCACCGATACTTCTTTGGATAGCACTGGCTCTTCAGCTTTGAAACAGAGATGAGCACTGCCCCCTAGAGTCGGGAATGACTAGCACATATGTGCGAGAGGAATTTTTACCTTCATTTTATTGTATGAATCTGCTTATTTTTATCCAATAATACTCTTCCCACTCCTAATATCTACCTCTACTCTCCACCATTTATAAAACAAGTTCGAAAATACTGTGTCTTTTTCTTTTCATGTCTGTCTATCCATTTCTGCACAATCTAAAAATATATATATTACATCATCTTAGTACATGTGTGAGGGAAATCTTTACCTTATATGTTAATATTTTTTTCCAGATTTAGTACATTTGGATGTATAAATGCTTCCATTGTTGAGAGCCAAACTGGATTTTAATGTAAACTTTTGCTTTCACCTTTCTGAAAGTAGAACATTTCTTATATAGTGTTTTTGAAAATATCCATGAGTTTTGCTTTTGTTATACCATAAAAAAGCATGCATTCCTAATTGGAGATCATGGCCTTCTAAAAGCAATAATCTTTTATGGCTAAGCTTATCCATTCCCTCACCCATGTTAGTGCAGCTGCATGATAATAAAACTCCCAATCTCTTAGTCCAACCCCCCCCCCCCCCCCGGCCCCGTTGTTTTTGGACTCCTGCAACATTCTCAATCTTATTCTGGCTTTTTTTTTACTTTGCCAAACATAATTATAGTGTTTATAGATATTCATTTTTATAGTTGCAGTTGATAGGTGCAAGTTTTTTCATTTATGCTTAATTTGTTGTAGCAGTTTTGTATAATTATCTTCCTTGATTGTAACGCATCTTGCTGTTAAATATATTCCCAAGTATTTAAGTCTCTTAGGTATCTATAAATCTAATTTCTTTCTCAGTTCTTTCTTCTGTTTTTCTATAAAAGTTTTAGCTAAAAAATTTGTTTTATCTTTATTAATTTTCAATCCTGCAACTTGCCTATATTCTTCTATTACTCCCATTAACTTAAGAGCTTATTTCCAGTGGTCTTCTAAGATAAATACTAAATAATCTTAGAGAAAGCCTTGCTTTCTGATGACCAGAGGTCACATTACTTGCAAGAGAAAACAAAACTTGGAGCTGTTAGTTTGTTGCAGAAAAATCAAATCAGAAAGCACACACAGATAACTGATTCAGCTGGATTCATTAATTTCTTTATATACATAATAACAGATGAATAAATGCACAATACCAATAGTAGATATTTTCAATGTGGTAGAAGTTACAAGCAGAACACAACAGGAGAGAATAGTTTCATCTCAAGAGTTCAGAGCAGACAGAGACAAAACTAGTTTCAGTTTCGATTCTCAGCATAGACTCAGATCTGTTTAAGCTCCCATTGGCTGATTTAGTTGCTATGCCTATTCATTGGCTGACTTTGGTACCATGTCTCTCCCAGTCATGAATATTCTAACAGAAGATTTATTGATGTTGTGCGTTCAAACCCATCCATTCTTTCCTAAATTTGCACCTCTACTGCAGTCAGCTGCAGCTCAACATACTCTGGTCCTTTTAAGAAAAGGTGGACAAGGCAATAAAATAATAACACTGGACTATTCTGCAGGATTGTTACAGACCACTCTCTATGGCTCAGTCAAACTGGGCTAGCTTGTAGGGTATGTAACATGAATTTTATCCGTGTACATTGTCCAATTCTTGAAGATGCTTAAGGTAATGGTTCCCTTGCATATATGTGCTAGTTGTTCCTGACTCTAGGGGGCGGGGCTCATCTCCGTTTCAAAGCTAAAGAGCCAGTGCTGTCCGAAGACATCTCCATGGTCATGTGGCTGGCATGACTAAATGCCAAAGGTGCACGGAACACTGTTACCTTCCCACCAAAAGTCCCATTTTTCTACTTCCATTTTTACATGCTTTCGAACTGTTAGCAGAAGCTGGGACAAGTAACAGGAGCTCACTTCTCCCATTGACTTTGTTTATCAGAAGCTAGCTGGAAAGGTTGCAAATGCAAATTTATTCTATCGCATGTATGATTCCAGGAGCAAGTAGAGCCAGCAGTGGTTTCTATCAAATAATGGTTTATATCTACAATTGGAATACTATACATACACATGTTACAAGCAGTATCTAAACAAACAGCAATTACAGCAGGGGAGAAACACTACGAATCAACCAACACACTACAGGCATTTAAAGGGATAACAGCCAAAGACCCTGCTGACTCATTCCCCACATAGCATCAGCTTTTTCTCTTTTAAAGTCTTCACATTGAGGAACATGGACAAGTTTCGCTTGAGTTCTACATATCTACAGACCCCTCACATCTGGACATAAATTGTTTCAGCTTCTACCCTCAAAATGATGCTATAGAGCACTGCACACCCAGGCAATTAGACACAAGGACAGTTTTTTCCCCAAACGCCATCACTCTACTAAACAACTAATCCCTACAACACTGTCAAACTATCTACTGTATTATTATTATTATTATTATTATTATTATTATTATTATCATTATCATCATCATCATCTTACTTCCTACTACCTATCTCCTCCCACTTATGACTATAACCATGTTGCTTGTATCTTTACAATTTATATTATTTTATTTGTTTCCTAGTGCAATTTGATTGTTTATCAGTAATCTATGACTGTCACTAACTGTTGTATCTTATGATTCTTGATGAATGTTATTTTTTCTTTATGTACACTGAGAGCATCTGCACCAAAGACAAATTCCTTGTGTGTCCAATCACACCTGGCCAATAAAGAATTCTATTCTATTCCTATTCTATTCTATTCTTGCTTTCCCTATATGAATGGATCTCCCTATATTTATCTGTAACAGTGGGATTTTATCCAAACATGTTCCTAAATTTGTAATTTCACAGGCAGAGAGATTCAAGATCACAGCTCTTTGATCAACTGGTTTTATTACACTCATTAGAAAACAACAAAGATTGTTCAGTTTTTGGCTCAAATCTATATGTGGCCCAGGTTCAAGTCATGCCTGAATAAACCGAGACTCAGTTTCCTTAGTGGGAAGAGCAGCCAACATCTGGCCATGGTTACTGTAGGGCCTTTGACTGTTTTCAGCCTGGATCCGTCTGGCCCTCACATACACGTTGCTTCCACTGTTTCCATAAACATTTTGATAAGTGTTTCTTTTGTTGTTTCCTATTACATTACCCTGGTTATTTATTTCGATCTTAAAAATAAACAAAGTTGTCGTAAATCTTTTGGGATATGCTATTACAGTAGGTGCATTCCTTCATCTTACTATTGTAATTTACACAGTATGAGTGTTGTCTGACATGCAGGCTTTTTAATTGTCATAATTCGCACATCAAAAAGGTGTTAATGACATCACACCCTTTAAAAAAACATCTCTGCTCATGAAGGATGTGCATCTGCTCCAAGGCTTTAAACCCGTTTCCCCATGCATTATGAGTTACGTGGATAATGGCATGTTCGAATACACCATTTTAAAATCCCTTGAAAGAATTGCTGGAAATTGAGCAGAATTGCAAAAAAGGATGCAAACAAAACTAGAAAAAGTTTCCATTAAACCTATCATGACAAACAGAACCTACCATCCAGATTATTATTATTATTATACAATTGTATCACAACGGCCAGTTGTTTCGCCGGATTTGGCATTGGTTACTAGTCGGGCCCCACCCAGGGGCCTAGGACATCGTAACGTATTTTCATAACATGCATGCAGATCCAAGCAGTGCGGCTTTTTGCATTTGACTGATGGTGATTTTGTCAATTTTTAACTGTTTTAAATGTAATTCCAGTGCTTTTGGAATAGCACCCAGTGTGCTGATTACCACTGGAATTACCACTGCTGGTTTGTGCCATAGTCGTTGAATTTCGATTTTTAACTCCTGGTATTTTGCAATTTTTTTCACATTCCTTCTCATCGACCCTGCTATCACCTGGTATTGCAATGTCTGTGATTGTAACCTTGTTTTTCTCAACCAGTGTGATGTCTGGTGTATTATGCGCCAGTATTTTGTCCATCTGTATGTGAAAATCCCACAAGCTCTTGACCATCTGATTTTCGGTGACTTTTTCAGGCTGATGTTCCCACCAGTTTGTTGCGGTTTTAATATTATAATTTTTGCACAAATTCCAATGGATCATTTGTGCTACTGAATTGTGCCGCAATTTATAATCAGTCTGCGCGATTTTTTTACAGCAGCTGAGTATGTGATCAACAGTTTCATCAGCTTCTTTGCAAAGTCTGCATTTGGCATCATCAGAGGATTTTTCGATTTTGGCCTTAATGGCATTTGTGCGGATAGCTTGTTCTTGCGCAGCCAGGATTAGTGACTCTGTTTCTTTCTTTAATATACCTATTGTTAACCATAACCAAGTTTGTTCACTGTCCACTTTATCTTTTATTTTTTCCAGAAATTGGCCATGCAGTGCTTTGTTCTGCCAACTCTCCATTCTTGGTTTTATCACCTCTTTTCTGTATTCTTGTTTCGTCTGTTGGGCCTTCAGTAGTTTTTTGTTCTTTACTTCAATCAATAGATGTTCTTGACTTTCTTTTAAATAATCAGCCAGTGCCTGTTATTCTTTTTCAACTGTTTGCTTCACTTGTAATAATCCTCTGCCACCTGATTTTCGGGGCAGATATAGTCTATCAGTATCACCACGTGGATGTAAACTGTAGTGCATTGTCATTAGTTTCCTGGTTTTTCGGTCCAAAAGGTCCAAATCAGCTTGTGTCCAGTTAACTATACCAGCTGTGTATCTTATAACTGGTATTGCCCAGGTATTTATGGCCTTGATTGTATTTCCACCATTCAATTTAGATTTCAAAATTTTCCTAACTCTGTTGGTGTACTCTCGCCTGACAATAGTTTTTACTTCTCCATGCTTGATGTTATCCAACTGCAGAATGCCTAAGTATTTGTAGGCTTCATTTTCTTTGCATTTAATTAATTGGCCATTGGGCATTTCAATTCCCTCACATGCAGTGATTTTGCCTCTTTTTATGGATACAGTGGCGCATTTTTCCATGCCAAACTGCATTGAAATATCGGTGCTGAATACTCGGACTGTATTTGTCAATGATTGGATTTCTATTTCTGACTTTCCATAGAGTTTCAAATCATCCATATATAGTAAATGCGAATTTTTTTCAGCTTCTTTGGCTGTTTGGTAGCCTAATTTCATTTTTTTTAAGATTACTGATAGTGGGATCATTGCGATGATGAAGAGAAGAGGTGAAAGTGAATCACCCTGGAAAATTCCTTGTTTGATATTAACCATTCCGTAGATCTCATTCCCTACTGCCAACTCAGTTCTCCATTGTTTCATCACTTTTCAGTAAAGGATGTAATATTTTTGCTAATGCCAGTTGTTTCTAAGCATTTTATGATCCAACTATGTGGCAGTGAGTCAAATGCCTTTTTGTAATCAATCCAGACCATATTCAAGTTCGTTTTTCTGTTCTTACAATTTTCTAATATCATTTTATCAATTAGGAGCTGATCTTTTGTGCCCCTGCTCCTTCTTTTGTTGCCTTTTTGCTCTACTGGCAAGATGTTGTTTGTTTCCAAATAATCCATCATGTTATCTGCAATAATGCCTGTGAGTAATTTGAAGGTTGTTGGCAAACATGTTATTGGTCTGTAGTTTTCAGGTGTTGTTCCTTTAATCAAGTATGTCTTTCCAGTTGTCAACCATTCATCAATTTGGCCCTTTTGTAAAATTTCATTCAGTTGCCTGGCCAATATTGCATGTAAACTGGTCAGATATTTGAGCCAGAAACCATGTAATTGGTCCTTTCCAGGTGATGTCCAATTCTTTACCTTTTTTGCTCGATTTTTGACCATCTCAGTTGTTATTTCTAATACTTACATTTGTTTGTTGCCAATGCTTTTCTCAAAGTCATGTATCCACTTTGCTTCCTTATTGTAGTCCTTTGCATTTTCCCACAATTCTTTCCAGAATTCAACTGTGCCCTGCTTTTCTGGTTTTTCACTTTTGGTGTCACCATTCACATTAAGACTTTGATAAAAACGCCGTTGGTCTCATCGAAATTGTTGATTTTGTTTATATTGGATGATTCGTGCCTCATATCTTTCAATTTTTCTACCTGTTGCTGTTATCTGCTGTTTTACAATCTCTACAGCTTCATTGATGTTTCTTGTATCCAATCTATATCTTCTGATTAGCTGATCTATGATTTTGTTGTTTTTAAGCCGTTGCTCATGCATGTTGTTTAAGTTACTAGCATCTGCCCTTAATTTTTTGACTTTTTGTTCTAATCGGATTTTCCACTTTGGCTTTGATGCTTTTTCTGTTGTGTGACTAGGTACTTTGATTTTAATGCCTAGTTCATTAGTGACTATTACAGCTGCTCTGTACATTAACTGGTTCGTTTCCAAGATGGATCCCGATTCAATTGTTGAAAACACTGCATTAACCATTTTCATGATAGGGGCCAAAATTTTCTTAGGCACAGTTTTTAGTGATGCTAAACATTGCCTTTCCTCATTAAGCAGAAAATGCTCCATGATCTTATCCTTCAATTCTTTTTGTTTTTGAGTTAGTTCATCAGTTGGTTCAGTGATAACTGGTTCTAGTGGTGGTGGTGTTATTTCCTCCCCAAGAGCTTCTTCTGGGAGTTCTACTATAATGTCTTTAGTTGTGTCTTGAATATCAGTTATTTCCGCTTGTGATATTGTTTTTTGGTTTTGCAATTTGCCTGAATTTCCTGAAGTTCAACTTCACTAAACACTTTATTCCGTATAATAAATCGCCTTTGATCTGCTAGTCGTTGTTCACTAACATTTGAACCTGGATATTGTTGTTTCCATAATTCATACATTCACTTTAAATAACCTCTTTGTTCTGGCTCTGAGTTGTAGTAACAGGCCATTATGGCACGGTTTTCATCTGCACTAAATTTTAGTCGTTTTGTTGGCTGGTCCACTTGTAGCCCACTTGTCAACGGATGTCCAGGGACCCCAACATCCGCTGCGGCCCTTGTTAACCCGTGCGACGACCGATGCAGTATAAAATTTTTATTTGTTTCTTTCACCATATTGTATGGGCTGGCTGGTTTTTTTTATGGGGCCAGTTGCCAACCTGACCCCAACCCTCCTCCTTTCTCATCCGGGCTTGGGACCGGCAACGGCGGAGTTGTTGTTGTTGTTGTTGTTGTTGTTGTTGTTGTTGTTGTTGTTATTATTATTATTATTATTATTATTATGTTAATCTTTGGTGAGATTCACAGCCTTTGGGGCTGGTTGGTAGCTCAACAGCTCAAGTCCTAACCAAGGACCTAGAATTTGTAGAATCAGAATGTTCAAGTCTGATAAATTTAAAATTATTATTATTAGTAGTAGTTGTAGTTGTAGTTGTAGTATGTAGTAGTAGTAGTAGTATCTCCTTTATTCATTAAACATGAAACTCAGTCAACCAAACACCCAAAAATGTGTCACAAACACTATTGACTGGTGCTAATAGTTGATACGGGTTGGTGCCAGCATCCTAGGTATCAACCAAGTATCTTCTTAGAATATATGATGTTCCGAGTAGCACAGTTTTTTGCATTTCCTCTAGTATTATTGCAGGAAGCTGCAATTTCTTGATGTGTTTCGTTGTTGTTGTTGTTATCATTATTGGAAAATAGATATCATTTAGGGGATATTTTTTTTACAGTGCAAAGCCATTCCCCCCCCCCCTTCCCTCTGCATTTGTTTGCATTTGTCAATTCCAAACACTTCTCTTCAGCACTAAGGAACCTGTGGTTCTCCCAACATTGTTCTTTCCCTAACCATAAGTCAGACAGGTTGAGATCTACAGATGCCAGAAATACCTGGAAGTCTGGAGTTTTCCCATTCCTACGCTTTTCAACGCTCAACTTGCAATGGGTTGTACTGTCTTGGTTGCATGTCATGCTCATGGTTGTCTTCAGGAATGGCCCCAGTAAGAGGCCATGAAAGCAGAGGTGGGCTTCACATAATTTAACAACCGGTCACCTAGTGCAGAACTGAAAAACGTGAGCGTGCCTTCCGCACTTGTGCACGGTTTCAAACACATAGCGATTTTATGCGCACTTTCTCAGGCAGCGGCGGTGAGTAGAGTGGTCGAGGCACAGAAATGAGCTGGGCTGCGAGCAAGCCAGAGAGTGAGATATATAGGATGGGATAGTGCCGGGACAGGTGGGCGGAACAACCGGTTCGCGAGAACCGGTCCGAACCGGCAGCTGTCCACCTCTGCATAAAAGCCAACTCTTGGCTGAGTCCACTTACAAAGTGAGAGCAGCCTTTCAGAATGTGATCAAATTATGTCGTAAAAACATGGTTTGTTTGTTTTTTGTCTTTCCTTTTAGAAAATGAAGTAAGAGCTTTCCCAGTCTTAATTAGTGACCAGAGTGAGATAATTGACACTAATGGAGCCGGAGATGCCTTTGTTGGTGGTAAGTACCTTTTGCATGTGATTCTGTTTGGAGATCTACCTGTTCTTCCCCCCTTCCTCTTCTTACCCAGCAACTTCATCAGACAATGCAATAACAAAGGTTGGTGTTGGTGTTTTTCCCATCAAAGAGCATCAAGCTTGTTCTTTGCAAACGTTCATTTGCATCCTAAGAGTCTGTTTTAATGGATTGTTAATTCTCTCAGGAAAAACGTGTTGGTACCTTTACAGATAATGTGCTGTTAAGCAACATCTACATTGTTTTCACAAGATTAATTGTGCCTGTCAGAATGTTGCGTAAATAGAGCTGCCTCAAATATGCTTTCTAGACTCCTCCAAATTCTACCCTGGCTTTAAAATCTTAGCACATTGCTCTTCTTTTTTAGCAGGTTGTGGTGAATATTGCAGAGTATGAAAATAACTAACATTTGAACCTTAAACTTCCCCCCCCTCCCTTACTGCATCTGTTTCCTAGCCTGATGGTGTGTAAGTGCCCCTCCCCAAATGATATGCTTTAAGAGGCAGAAATAGCAGAACATCTGCTCTGATTTATATCTGATCTCATTTTTTTAATATTGGGAAGGAATGAAAGATACAACTCTCCGTCTCCATTGTTTAAAATGCCTCAAATAAATCAAAACCTTGTGTAGCTGCAAAGTTATGTTATTGACGATAAATCTCTGTTTCTTGCAACAACAGGCTCTTTCACTTTGAAAATGGTAGTGCTGAAAGTCTTAAAGTTGTCCACAACACTTCCCTTAGTTTTCTCAAAATACAGGACTTGTTCTTTTGGTATGACTACAGTTGTTATTGTTGCCACATCAGATGAAGAGAATATATGAGAGTCTTCACTTCTTGACACAAGTCTCTTACAATCTAGGTTTACCTTGAGCCACCAATCAGGTTTGTGTTGCAGAACTCTAGACTGTCCCTAGGTGGCAGCAACATGGTTCAGAAAATCCAAACCTGGTTGTCCTCTGGTGGTTGTTTGGACATTAACCCAAATGTGACAGAAACAGCATTTTCCTCCTTCTTCTGTTTCTCCTTCTCCTCCCCTTCTTGCTCTTTTTCCTCCTCCACATTTTCTTCCTCTTTCCTCCTCCTCTTGACCAAAAAGACCATAGGACGATTGGTTGAAGGTTATCCTAAAAGCATTTACCTCTGTTATCGGATGACGAGCGCATTCTATTCCCAAAGCATTGTATCAAGGAAAAGGCACGATGAGAACCAGTTGGGAAGATGGAATCATAGATTCCCCATTCTTCTCATATTAGGCTCGTCCCTGTCTCAGGTGTTTTGATCTTGGTTTCTACTATCTTTCAGTCTCCACTCAAGGTTTAAAACTTTAGGAAATCTGACAAAACTACACTCAAGGAACTAACTTCTGAGTGGAACTGAGAAGCTTTCTTCCATACATCTAGGCATTTTTAATTCCTCAGAATCATTATTTGAAGTGCTTAGACTGAAACATGTGGCCCCTTACTTTTAGCAGTAGAGGTTACAATTAGAAAAGGCTAAAGCCAGACTAGGCATTGGGATTGAATTCAAAATATGTTCTGTTCTGAATGCATTTTTAGCCAAACTCCATCCTGGAAGTAAACAGTAGGAGGCTTCCTAATGAACTTGCGAAATTTGTGTAGCTTATGGAGAGCTGACCTTTCTAGATCCAACTTGCAAAGGACAATATTTACATAGTGTTAACAGATGGAAAGCAACAATTTTACATAAAGGACACTGAGTGTAGCAGAGAAAATCTATCTACCGTATTTTTCGGAGTATAAGACGCACCAGAGTATAAGACACATCAAGATTTTGAAGAGGCAATTTTTTTTAAAAAAAAAGTAGGTAGGTAGATAGAGGGAGAGAGAGGGAGAGAAATACAGTAGGTAGGTAGGGGGAGAGAGAGAGTAGCTAGTTAGTTAGTTAGTTAAAGGGAGAGAGAGAGAGAAAGAAATACGGTAGGTAGGGAGATAGAGTGTGTATAGGTAGGTAGGTAGAGGGATAGAGAGAAATAGAAAGAGAGAGAGAGAGAAATACAGTAGATAGGGAGAGAGACAGTAGGTAGGTTGGTAGGTAGAGATATATATAGAGAGAAATACAGTAAGATAGCTAGGGGGAGAGAGAGAGAGTAGTTAGGTAGGTAGGTAGGTAAATAAAGGGATAGAGAGAGAAATAGAGACAGAGAGAGAAATACAGTAGGTAGGTAGGGAGAGAGAGTGTGTGTGTAGGTAGGTAGATAGATAGAGGGATGGAGAGAGAGAAAGAGAGAAATACAATAGATAGGTAGGTGTTTCTGCTGGCACAGCACTTGATCAATGTAATTCTCATCAATCAGTTAAAAAGCTTTCCAAAACGGGGGAAAAAGTTTTTGCACTCTGCAAACCTCCCAAAAATGGCCCGTTTTTCATGAAGAGCCCCAAGAGCCATGAATAGCCTGTGGGGGGCTTGCAGAGTGCGGGCTGGCCAAAAACAAGAAAAAAAATGGCTTCAGGAGGCAAAAAATGCTGTATTCGTTGTATAAGACACACCCAGACTTTCAGCCTCTTTTTTGAGGAAAAAAGCTGTGTCTTATACTCCAAAAAATACGGTAGATCTGTGTATTTGTGTCTAAAAACTTTGCTGGCAACCAAATAGGTTTTTTTTTTTTTAAGAATGCATGTTTGGAGGGTTGGACTCAGTGGTGGGATTTAAATAATTTAACAACTGCTTCCCTGGCTGGATAGGTGTGGCCGGGTAGTCATGTGACAGGGTGGGTGCAGCCAACCCAATTTCATTCATCACACCCAGCCCCGCCTCGTGGCCACTCACCTCAAGGGCAGAGGTGGGATTCAGCAATTCTGACCGGTTCAGACTAATCCCACTAGTGGCTGGCCCCATCTCCGACCATTTTTTGACTGATTTTCGGGCCATTTTTCAGATGCTTTTGGGTTGACGGCTGAAAAACGGGCAGGGGCAGGGCCGGCCAGTGGTGGGATTAGCCGGTTCGCCGAATTGGGCCAAATTTTAATAATCGGTTTGCTTGAACCAGTCCAGACCAACTGAATCCCACCTCTGGTTGGATTCTTTGGAAAACAAGAGAATTGATGGAGCAAATTCTCCCCTCTTTGTGTGAAGTGGACTGAGGAGAAAAAACTGTCTCTACATCTCGGGGATGGCACAGAAAGAAAGTTAAGTAGGAGAGCTAGAGAGAAAAAGTTCTGACAGTCTGAGAGAGTAAAACTTGATGAGGACAGACTGCATCCTGAGTAAGAGCTAAAAGTAGAGCCAGAAGTATGCCTCATCTAACAGAATGCCTGAGGACAAGATTGCCTCCATCACGAGTTGCAAACCTAAAATTTATTTCCTATGTTTAAACACGAGTATCTGATCTTTGAAAAATCCAGACAGATTTAATAAGGAAAAAATCTTGATTATAGGAAAACATGATTGAACCAAGCAGAAGTCAAGAAATGGAAAGTGTAGCAAAGCCACCAAGGTTGGTGATTTTAACGCTAGAATAAACAACTGGATTTCTGTACTGCTAATAAATCTTAAGACTTGTGGGCTTCAATTCCCAGCTATGCTGGCTGGGAAATTCTAGGAGTTGAAGTCCACAAATCTTCCATAATAAAATCACATCAGGGATCTTCTATCTATCTGTCTGTCTGTCTGTCTGTCTGTCTGTCTGTCTGTCTGTCTGTCTGTCTATCTATCTATCTACAAATGGTGTGAGCAATTTCAACCAAACTTGATACACAGATGATTTACTCTCTGAAAAAAAATACTGTGGGGGTAAGACTAACACCCCTTGGGGGGGGGTGTTCTATTAAGATACAGCCTGTTGTGCCTTAAAATGGCTTCTACTGTACAGTGCAGTGTTACCATGGTAATGGCTTCCCTCTGGTAGGTGGGAAAATCCAAAATTAGAAATTACGTTTGATTCGGACACTTCCCCCCTATAAATAAATATGTGGGCAACCCAGGTTATCAGCTAGTAACAAATAAAACAAATGCCAGTAGCAACGAAAAAACTCAGCTGAAAATATATAACGCAGATATGCAGCTAAGAACCAAGGACAGAATCAAGAAGAGATGCCTCTTCTGCACACAGTATCCTATCCTGTCCTTTTTTATTTCCTGCTTTGTCCAGGGAAGCCCCCTTCTCGAATCTGGAGGCTACCTGAACTCACCATTTAAATGTCACCTAAAGCTTTCTTTGGTGATACATCACTAATGCAGACAAGCTCCATATTACACCTGACATGCTGTGAGTTGGAATATAAGATAGGGTTTTATAATCCACATCCCATTAAACTAGGATGACCGTTCAATTACAATGGCATTGAAAAAAAGTGATTTATAGCCGCTTCCCACTTAAACCATTGTGGCATCCCCATGATCAAAATTCAGATGCTTGCCAACTGACTCATACTTATTGGTTCCCTTTTGCAACCTTCTGACAAGCAAAGTCTATGGGGAAACCAGTTTCACTTAGCCACTATGTGACTAAGTTAACAACTGCAGTGATTCACATAGCAGCTGTGTGGTCGGTAGCAGGCTCCGTCCACCCACCTGGATGTCATCATGTCTGTTTTTCATGCTCTGCGCATGCACAAAAGGTCGTATGCGGGCACACACTCACATTTGCAAACCAGTAGCGAAGGTAAGTAGATTTCACCCAGGACAAAATCTAATCTATAGAATAATAATGGAAATAAGTTTTTTCTTCCTCACCATCCAGTAGGTGATTTATTAGTAATTTTAGTGGCAGGTTTGCGACTGATATAATTTGAGGGAAGCAAGATTTAGTTGGGAGATACATTAAGGGGGATATAGCTGGCTATAACTAACTGCTTCTAATTTGGTCCTCTAGTACTGCATATCTGTTCTTCCAAACATACCAATTTCCAAGGAGCTAGGAACTTTTAGGTGCAATAGAAGAACAGAATTACAGAACAAGAGTTGGAAGGGACCTTGGAAGTCTTCTAGTTCAACCTTCTGCTCAAGCAGTAAGCCCTATACCATTTCAGGCAAATGGATGTCTAGTCTCTTTTTAATAACCTCCGGTGTTGGCGCACCCAACAACTTCAGGAGGCAAGCTGTTCCACTGGTTAATTGTTCTCACTGTCAGGAAATTTCTCCTTAGTTCTAGGTTGCTTCTCTCCTTGATTAGTTTCCATCCATCGGTTTCTTGTCCTGCTTTCGATTGGAGAAGAGGTCAATCTATTCTTCTTTGTGGCAGCCCCTTAGATATTGGAACACTGCTATCATGTCATGTCATATAATATTCAGAAAATGAATGGCAGAACATTCCAAAACTACCTCTACTTCCTCAAAAATTCATAGGCACATAATTTTTGCCTTCATTCCACCCCCATTTTGTTACTTTATTTATAACACTCACTCCAGCATATTCCCACCTGGAGTTCTCATGATGACTAGCAGCTATCAGGGCCATCTGGAAAGTAGCCCATTTTTTCACAGAAAATACAGTCCTCTTCCAATAGGTTGACCACCATCTCTTGATCTTATGCTGATCAATGGCTTCTCTGTCTGAACATAATTTCAGGGTAGTTTTTTTAACCTTTGAACCCAAGCCATTATCATAATTAGATGTAATATTGACAATAAAATAAATCGAAGTCCCAAATGTTGGCCTCAATTTGTTGTGGCCCGTCAGCGGCCAGCACAGCTAGCAGCAGATTCGAACAATGAGGAGGTTGGGGAGGAACATGGGCCAGTCCTGGAGTTTGCGGGAGGCTCTGACGAGTGCATTGCGTCGGAGGCAGAGATGGGGCCAGGGCCGTCTGACAGTTATCAGCTTCCTTCAGAGTCAGATATCAGTGAGGCAGATGAACAGCTGTAGCCTGTTTCGAGTATGCGCATGCGCAGAGTTGCCAGATGAAGGGAACAGCTAAGGAACAAGGGTCGACTTGGGAGTAAAGCCACAAGTGGGTGGTGAATGGTCCCTCCCAGAGGAAATAAAAGAGAAGTGAAAGGGGAGTGGAGTTTGCAGGAGACAATGAGTTCATTCCTGCATTCTTGCCAAGAATTGCAGTGTCTAAAAAATATCGGCCTCGCCATTTTAGTAATGAAAGGTTGTGGGCTGGGACTTTGCTGGAGAGGAATTCATTGTAAATTAAATAATGAGTTTATTGGGACAAGGGCTTTGCTTCGTGCTGCTGGGGAAGCCTAGGTCAGAACACAATTGTGATCATAAAGTGGAGGAGTACATGTATATATGGAATTGATTTTGTTTCAACAATTTAATAAACTATATGTTCCTCAATTGACAATAAGATTTCCCCATCTATTGGATAACCTCAACTTTAATTCAAAGAAACCTAAATTTCATGATAACAACCGGCAAAGAAAGAAATGTATAATATCATTTTTTTAATATTGTCCAAATTTTGGCAGAGAGACAAAAGCAAGGGCTATGCCAAGTAAGAAAGCCTCTAGCTTTTTTCTCTTCAAGCCTTAGGAAGTTGCACGGAATAAAAACATGACAGTAAGACGATCATCATAATTAAAATACCTGTCACAGATTATTTCCCTCACCTCCTATCCTAATTTCCCTGTCCCCTAGGATAAATCTGGTTCTCTCCTTCACCATCTGACAGCTATAAAAATATGCACCTCAGATGATTGCTAGAGTAACTTCATTGTTTAAAAAAGATAGCTGGTTTTCTGAAACTTCATTGTTTTATGAATAGTGCCTTGTGAAATCTTTATAAATGAAGCAGAATGAAAAATAAAGACTGTTGAGGTGAAGAATGTTTTAGCTATTGCCTCTTTCCTTTCAACCGAAGATAAGCGTAAAAGAGATTAGCTCAACACGGGTGTCTGATTTAACCCTTACTATCCATTCTTGTGATTTGGTAAGAGACAGAGAAAGAAAATTCTATTTTCAGTTCCTCAGCCTTTTGACTGACAGCTACCCCAAAGAAGAGGAGGAAGAGATTTCTTACATAAATTAGGCGGATTTCCCTCTTATTGTATTAGAAAAATTATTCTTTGTATGAAGAGATGTTTTGACTGCCTTACAAGTTTTGATTTAGTTACAATGATGAGTATCAGCTTTTTGAATATTGCAGACATGTTTTCAAATATTAAGCTGGGACCCATAAACACAAAACATAGCTTTGTGTCCCCACACTCCAGCGGGAGAATGTTCAATAGCAGATTATACTGTAGTGCCTTTTGCTCTTTCAATTCAAAATATTTTTCACATTCTCCCATATATATATATAAATCACTATGTGAGGCAAAGATGACCTTATTCCATTTCTTCTTCCTGATTCTCCAAATCTCTCTATTTTTTCCTTCTCTATCTCCTTTCTCATGCTGTAGTATAGCAATGATAAACCCTTCGGACTGAGCTTGTCAAAAATTCAGAAAATGTCTAATTTGATTCTGTTGGTATCTCTTTCTCTTCCTCTCTCTCTTTCTTTCTCTCTCTCTCTCTCTCTCCCTTTCTCTCTCTCTCTCTCTTTCTCTCGTCTTTCTCTCACCTTGGTGTATTATAGTCCAGTTTCAGTGAGTCATGTTCTAATAAACTCAGTTTTCCATGTTTCTGCTCTGGATGGGATTACTTGGAAAACGATGCAAAAACTTTAGTTAATGCAAATGCAGCAGTCAGATTATTAAACAGAGTGCCTTAACTGAGATCATGTAACGTCGACTCCTTAAGCATTATATTCAATTCTAGAAACCTACCAGATTTGGGTCAGACTCTTAACTCTAGTCAGAGAAGTCTAACATGGTTGGAGACCATCTCCTCTGCTCTCAACTGGCCTGTGCAGTAAAATCTGCTGGAGAAGGCTTTGCTCATGGACTCCCTGTGGGTATGGACCATCTTGAGGTGAATGTGGACTCAATCCTAGTGACCTCGTGCCTCTATAGCAGGGGTGTCAAACTCAAGGGCCGGATCCGCAGGGTACTTAGATTTGGCCTGTGAGGCCGCTCTAGAAACAGTGAAGGACCAACCCGCACACAGCCCACCCAAGCTTCGTTTTCACTGGTTGCAGGAAGCCGTGGCAGCCGAAAACTAAGCTTGGGAGCCTGTTTTCACTGGCAGGGTGTTTGGGCCACCACAGGCGCCCGACAGGAGTGAGGCCAAGCTGGCCACGCTCACCCTGGCTACGCCTGCCCCACCCCTCATCCCTGAGCTCAATCACAACCCTGATGCAGCCCTCAATGAAATCAAGTTTGGCACTCCTGCTTTATAGCCATCTCCTATGCTGCCAATTTAAGACAAGGCTCTCCAAACTTGGTAACTTTAAGACTTACGAAGTTCATCATCCAGAATTGCCCAACCAAGATGATTAGGGTACTGGAGGCTACAAACATATGAAGAACGGTTGCAGGAACTGGGTATGTCTAGTTTAATGAAAAGAAGAACTAGGGGAGACGTGATAGCAGTGTTCCTATATCTCAGGGGCTGCCACAAAGAAGAGGGAGTCAAGCTCTTCTCCAAAACACCTGAGGGCAGGACAAGAAACCATGGGTGAAAACTAATCAAGGAGAGAAGCTTAGAACTAAGGAGAAAATTCTTAGAACTGATTAATTGTTAGAACAATTAATCAGTGGAACAATTTGCCTCCAGAAGTTGTGAATGCTCCAACACTGGAAGTTTTTAAGAAGATGTTGGATAACCATTTGTCTGAAGTGGTGTAGAGTTTCCTGCCTAAGCAGGTTGGACTAGAAGACCTCCAAGGTCCCTTCTAACTTTTGTTATTCTAGGGCCAAAAATGCCATCGACTGTCTATTGCCTTTTCTACTTACGTTTCTGTGTGTTTGAAAATATATTATTCACAGCTAGAAGACATTCTTGTAGTCCTTTGATTGTATACTATTTTTATGGTTTATGTTTGTCCTCCTTCAGGAAGAGGAAGGCTATGAGCAGATAGGCAAACTGTAATGAATACACTGAATGGATTGCAAAAAAAATGTTGTGGTGGAATTGAATTTGATTATAAAATGAGTATTAGCCAGCACGTGGGTTGGTTTGATAAGCAGTCCACTTGTGGGGTTTTTTTCACTCTCAAGAGATGAAAAATATGGATACGGAGTAAAAATTATTGACACTTGGTAGGCTGTTTGTTCCAGTTTCTTAGTCTCCCGTGGAGGTATTTTTATAACAGCCGCATCAATGGGTCTCTTTCGCCACTTCTTTAGATTTAACGGAGTCGAATCAATTTCTACCCAGCTTCAAGTAGCTGTTACAGAACAAGCGAGACATCCTAATCAAGCTGTGGATGTGTTTCCTCAAACCTCACATTGATTTTTACTTGGTTTGAGGGAAGCAGGTCTTTAGTCTAGCATCAACGCAGATGAGCAGAGCTGCAGGTTTTTTTCTTTCATTGCCATTTGTCTGAAATGGGGAAAATTCAGCAAAAGCTGCAGGAAGATATAAATCAGAAGGGCTGAAATCAAAGCCAATAAAACAGAGAGCTCTTAAGAAACGGCAAAGAGGACAACGTTGCATCCGTTTTTGTTGCAGCATGCCAGCAGAGCTGGCAGCAGAGTCGGATGAGGAAGAGGTTGTGGAGGAACTTGGGCCAGTTCTGGGTCCTGGGGAACACTCTGATGGATGCTCTGAGTCGGACGCAGAGATAGAGCCAGGGCCGTCTGGCATTTCCCAGCCACCGGAGAAGCAGCTGCCTTTGGAGGCTGAGATGAGTGAGGAGGAAGAACAGCTGGTGCCTGTTCCAAATGCATGAATGCACAGAGCTGTGAGGAGGGGAAAACAATTGAGGACAAGGGGAAGCAAGGTGCACATGGACACTGAATGGCCCCTCCCTGGCTGGGGAATAAATAGAAGGAAAGTGGAGTGGTTGTCATAGGAGACAGCAGTTCGTATTTCTGAAGATTTTGCTCATTGTGTTTCATGCCACAAAGACTGCTTGCCAGAACTTAATTTGCAACCTTTTGGCTGGGAGCTCACAGCCTTGCAATTATTGCAAGAAACTGATACGGTCTCCTAGAAGGACTATTGCCTGGACTTTTCATTGGGTGAATGCAATTAATTCACAAGAGGTAAATAAAGAGGGTTTTTTCATGACAAGCAGTCTGTTTCTTGCTTCTGCTAACTGGGTCAGAACAGTTTTGTAGAAAATGTCTTTGCGTGAGGCATGTGCTTTGCTGGGGACCCAGTGAACATGTCACAATAGAGCAGGGATGTCAAACTCAAGGCCCCTGGGCTGGATCTGGCCTGTGGGGCCACCCTGGAAACAGTGAAGGACCGGTCCGCAGTGCCTCTGCCAGCAAAAACAGAGAAAGTGGAGTAACGTTTAATACGTATGGATTTTTCTGGTTGATTTTTATCCCAAGAGCATTGGGCAAAGCAAGAAAAAAGGGACAGAAAGGAACAGGAGAAGAGCAACAAAAAGAATGGGTACTTACAGGAGCTGAAGCAATATAGGATTTGATGCCTGGTTTGCAAACTGTTTTTATGTGAATCTAGAGAATGATGGTGTGATTGGACAGCCATTTGTCTGGAATAAGGACTGCATGGGCAGAGGATTGGACTAGAAGACCTCCAAGGTCCCTTCCAAACCTAGGATGCTATGATAATCTCTGGCCAAGTGCAACTTGTGAGCCTCTGTTGTGAACATGTTCACCAGAGCCTCCTGTTGTGGTCCGCCACCGGCCTGTGGCGCTGGCAGCAGAGTCGGACAGTGAGGAGGTTGGGAGGAACATGGGCGAGTCTTGGAGTCTAGGGAAGGCTCGGAGGAGGGCTCTGTGTCGGAGGCAGAGAGTGAGACAGCCATCTGGTAGTGATGTGCTGCCTCCGGAGTCTGACCTCAGCAAGGCAGAAGAACAGTATGAGCTTGTTCCCAGTGCGCGCATGCGCAGAGTTGCCAGAAGGCAACAACAATTAAAGAAAAAAGGGTGACTCGGGAGTAAAGTTTGGAGATGATTGGCCACTCCCATAAGACATAAAAGAGGAGCAAATGGACGTGAGCCTTTGCAGGAAGCAATTAGTTCATCTAGTCGGTTCAAGCTCTGAGAAGTCCTGTTTGACTTTGTGCTACGTTTGGCCTTGCAAAACTAATTCACAGTTGGGTCTCTGGCAGCGTTTCAAAGGAGATAAAGGTGGGTGCTTATCAACATTACCCTGAAAGACTGTGGCAACTCGAGCAGACATCTGTCAGACTCTTCACAGATTGTTTGTGAATCATTACAGGCTGTGAATGACAATAATTCACAGCCATATAAATAAAAGAGGGGTTTTGGGACTAAGATTGTGATATATGCTTTCTCGGGACGCCTAGGTCAGAACAACCCCCAGAAAAGCAACTCTGTTAATTCTACATCACCATACTTCTGACTTCCAAATCTTTATTAGACATGCCGATACTTCCAGCACTCCATTATCACCAGTGGCAGAAATCCCTCTGGAAGGCAAATGTAGTTGAACCCCATTGCCCTCTTTGATGTTCTTTGTCTTCTTTGGTCCTTGGAGCCTGCTAGCCCTAAATATAGATGTTTCATTTCATTATTACAGCCGGTAACTGTTAATGAGACTCATCCTTGGTGAACTGGGCTAATTCCTTTTCAAAGCAATCTAAATTGATTGGCATGAACGCATCCTACCAGCTCATGATGCACACAGAGGTTAATCACACAATGTACTTTCCTGAATCTGAGCGTTAGAAAACCATGGAAGCTTTTCTCCTTCACTCACCCAGGTGGCAGAAACAAGATCGTCAACTTGTCAATATGTCGATGTGCAGGTGAAGGGTGTGCAGAAGCCCAAGGATAAAGAGAGAAAGCTGTGCCACATATTCTCTCAGCTTAGTTATTTTCTTGTAGACATTTCATTACCCAGATACATAACCTGATCAGCGCATGAAGGAAATGAGGTTTGCTCTCTGTTTATATATAAGTGGCTCTCCACGTCCATGTATTGGTGGGAGTTTTTCTTGGTGGTTCCTTGATTAGGCTGTTGTTTACTGTTTGATTTGTTTCTCTGAGTTAGTGTTTCCTTGATTGGCTTGGTTGTTGGTCTAGTGTTCATCTGGGTGTTGATTGCTGGAAATGGAGGGATCCTGCTGGTTTAACAACCGGTTTGGTGATTGCATGGTTGCGTGCGTGCGTCACCAGTTTTAACGAAACTTACCTTCCATGTTAGTTCTGAGGAGTAACACAGCTGAGACACAGCAATCTGCTCTGTCGCACAAATCAGCTAAGAGGATATAGGTAAGTAAAGTGCAGGGGCAGGTGGGGGAAACCAACCTGATTGTCAGAGCGAACCGGTTTGCCTGAACCAATCTGAACCGGCTGAATCCCACCCTTGATTGTAGGTGAGGAGACCATCTTGATTGGAAACATGAAGAAGAGGCCTTCATCCTGCAGTGGATAGACAATGGCTAGAATGATGATGGATGATGAGAGAAGAAGCCCTAAAGGGCAAATTCCTTTTATTGGCTATAAAAATTCATGATGGGTATATAACAGGGATGTCAAACTCAAGACCCGGGGGCCTCATCCGGACCGCGGGGTGCTTAGATCTGGCCCGTGGGGCCGCCCTGGAAACAGCGAAGGATTGGCCCCCAGTGCCTCTGGCAGTAAAAACAAAGCTCAGGAGGGCTGCAGGAGGCCACCACAGCCGTAAATAGAGCTCACGAGGGCTGTGCTCAGTTCTCCCGAGCTCTGTTTTCACTGGCAGAGGGTTGCAGGAGGTTGTTGCAGCCAGAAACGAGTTTGCGAGGGCTGTGCGTGGTCCTCCTGAGCTCCATTTTTGCTGGCAGAGGGTTGCAGGAGGCCATCGCAGCCAGAAAAGGAGATCAAAAGCTCGTTTTCATTGGCAGAGCACTGGGGCCACCACAAGCCCCCCTGACATGAGTGACGTTGAGCTGGCCACGCCCTACCCCCGCCCTTCAAGTACAAACACTACCCTGATGCAGTCCTCAATGAAATCAAGTTTGAAACTCCTGGTATAGACAGACAGACAGATACACATGCATACACATATACACATACATTAAGGGTGGTATTCACTTACTTTCCCTACCAGTTTGTAAATGTGAGTGCGGCCATCCACGCATGCACTCCACCTTCCATGCATGCGCTTTGGCTTGAAAACATGCCTAAATAGAACAGCATAGAGCCGGGGCACAATTTCCACTACCATTTCGAGTGAACCAGTTGGAACTGGCTGAATACCAACTCTGATATACATACAGGGGGAAGCTATCCTGGGCAGCTTTTGTACTCTTGAGAAAATGTCGAACCTGTCCTATCCTCACCTGTAGGAAATAGGGTGGAATGGCTGGATATGCTGCTAGCCCTAGATTCTGTTCAGAATTTACCCGTTTACTCAGTGGGTCCAATGCAGAAAGTGCATGGTATATCTGTTAGTATAAAATTAAAGTCTAGTTTATTCTTGAATGGCTCTCTGAATTAAACAAGCTTCCATCCCAGGTAACCATGCTTTCGTTTTAAGAAAGAAATCTCTTGCAAATCTTGATTGTCACCTGCCACAGAGTTAAGATCCTAGTGTCATTTTCAGGAATCCTTCTTTTTCGCGTCTCCCTTGGTTGTGATTGTGAATCATCTGGTGTGAGCCCGGTGTATGTCTGCTTTGCCCAAAGCAAACTGAAATTGACTAGCCTTCGGGCATTCCCATCAGCCCTGCGATATTTCCGAAAAAGTGCAGTATTATTGACAAGGAGCTGGGCAGTGACTGAATATAACAGCACGGACTCTGTAAATAACACATCGCCGGCTGCGCTGAGCAGCTGCTGGGCTTGGACATAAAAAGCTAGCAAGTGTATTAAAAGGTAGCTCAGTTCTTCCCTTTTTAAAATATTCTCCTGCTTAAAACAAATCTTATTTAACGACTCAAATCATTCTGATATATTTCCTGCACTCTAAGCTAGAGCTATGGGCCCTAGAGCAGGAAGGCAATTTCTTAGCTTTCAACAAACGAACATAAGGAAGCAAAATCAAAGGTGCAGGAACAAAATGTACAGTTTGGGGAAAGGTTCTTTATTAAAAACAGGCAGGCCTCCACAGCTTTCTTTTCAGTGGAGCCTCGTTTATTTGTGGCTTTTTCAAAAAAGAAAATTCTTCGCTGTTTATGTGGGTTGAGAAGAAATTACCTCGCTATTCTTATTTTGACTTCTGAAGAAAAGTCTTTTGACTGAAATAACAAAAGAGTTTTTAGCTCCAAAGTTTAGACAATAGTCAAGGCTTATTTTAATTTTATTTAAACACTAAAACGTTATAATTTAAAACATCTGAACATTTTTATTCAGCACAAAACACCGATGCTTGTTTTAGCATATTTTTAGATGTATTTATGTAGCTTCCAGATGGGAAAAAAAAGACAGAAATACCACTTTCTCCAAATTCCCAATGACTGTTAAGTCAATTTTGTTGTACAGGTAGTCCTCAAATTACAACAGTTCATTTAGTGACCATTGGAAATTATGACAGCACTGAAAAAAGTGACTTATGATCATTTTTCACACTGATGATGGTTGCAGCATTCCTGTGGTCACATGATTTACATTCAATCGCTTGACCACTGGTTCATATTTATGATGGTTGCAATGTCCCGGGATCACATTATTATTATTTATACTTTATTCATTAAACATGAAACTCAGCCAACTGCACATTCAAAAATGCATCACAAATACCAGTGACTGTTGCTAATGGTTGATACGGTTTGCTGACAGCATCCTAGGTATCAACCAAGTACCGTCTTAAAATATAAGATGTTCCGAGTAGCGCAGTTTTTTGCAGTTCCGCTGGTGTTATTGCAGGAAGCTGCAATTTGTGTATGTATCTTGTAAAATTCTTGGACATGGTGCCAAGTGCCCCAATGACAATGGGTATCACTGTTACATGCTTCATCCATAGCGGTGTAGTTTCAATGGCCAGGTCGCTATATTTCATTATTTTTTCTAGTTCTTTTTCTTCGACTCTGGCATCTGCAGGAACAGCGATATCAATACAGTTCGGCCCTCTACAACCGTGATATCTGGCATGTTGTGCTCCAAATGATGATCTGTCACATCATCATCATTATTATTATTTTATTTTATTTTTTCAAACATCTCAATGTGTGAACAGTGTGGCACCTGAATATCATACATTTTAAAACAAATAAAATAGTATTAATCAAGTTTGTTTCATTTAACAAGCTTATATAATCCTTGTAATAATACACATATTTCTATTAAATTAGAATCTCATTATTTAGTCATTTAATATTTCAATGTGTCATCTCAATGCAAATTACCCTATTCTATACATACATACATACATACATACATACATACATACATTACACACACACACACCAATAAAATAGCATTAATCATATTTATTACTTTTCACAAGCTTATATAATTCTGATAATAGTACAAACATTTATGCTAAATTGAAATCTTTCATTATTTGTTTGTTCAACTTATAAACCTTCATTTTTTAGTTATTCAATATTTCAATATGTTATTTTTATATCAATCACCATATTCTGCATGTCATACATTTTAATACAAATAAAGTATTTTGATCATATTTGTTACATTTAGTAAACATATACCTATTCATATTGAATTATAATATTTCATTATTCATTTAATCAATAGTTCAGTATATCACTTTTATGCCAGTCACCATATTATTTAAGTATACTTAGTAATACCATCATTCAAATTCTAATTTTGGCAACCTTCTGATTAGAAAAACCAGCTTCACTGGGTCACTAATTTAATAATTGCAGTCATTTGTTTAAGCAATGTGACAAGAAAAGTCATAAAATGGGACAAAAATTTCTCACTTAGCAACATAAATTCTGGGCTCAATTTTGGTCATAAATCGACTACCTGTAATCTGTAAGCTCTCAGCCTACGGTGACTGAGGTGGCCCCACCTGACCCGATATGGACCTTTGGAGTCACTAGCAGGCAAGACTTTACTGTAAATATGTCCAGGTCCTTGGAGGCTGATTCTGACATTAAATACGCCTTTCTTGTTTTTAAACCAAGCATATTCAGAGACTGAGAGGTGGACTTTTTTCCTTGGGTTAATGATTTTATTATTTACTTTTAAAAAATATCATGTTCACAGAAAACAGTACACATCATTAAGTAACTCTGTTAAGTAACTCTGTATAAAAAGGGGGGAGCAGTGGCTAAGACACTGAGCTTGTCGATCAGAAAGGTCAGCAGTTCAGTGGTTTGAATCCCTAGTACCGTGTAACGGAGTGGGCTCCAGTTACTTGTCCCAGCTTCTGGCAACCTAGCAGTTAGAAAGCATGTAAAATGCAAGTAGAAAAATAAGGACCACCTTTGGTGGGAAGGAAACAGCGTTCCATGCGCCTTTGGCATTTATTCATGCTGGCCACATGACCACAGAGATGTCTTCAGAAAACTCTTCGGCTTTGAAACGGAGATGAGCACCACCCCCTAGAGTCGGGAACAGCTAGCACATATGTGTGAGGGGAACCTTATGGTCTAAAGGCTCCAGAAACAAAATTAGTGGGTATTTTTCTGCTGCCGTGATTTAGTGAGCTTAAAGCACAGAGCGATATATGGCTGAAGATTTTTTTTTAAATCAAGGATAGCGTGTGTTTTTTTTAAAAATTGATATCACATCAGGAAGATCAAGCATGAATAGTGCTAGAAGATGAGGAAAACACTGCTGAAAATTTTATTGTTATCAAATAATTATTTTTAACAAAATTACTACAGTAGGTAAAAGATTTTAATTAAAAATTGCTGAATATGGTGACAGATATAAAAGAAAACCAACTCTAATTAACTGAACAAAGGGTGGAAATACAAGAAAGATCTCCCAGGACAAAAGACTTCCATAATCTGGACAAAGTCATAAAAACGTTGCACGCACATCCTGGCCAAACATATTCTAGAATCCTAGTCCTTGGATGGAGAACGGATAGATCATCAAAAGGATTCATTTGCAAGCATTGCTGCTAATTATTACTGCAGAAAGTCTCTTGTGTCACTGATGCTTGGTGAGCTCTGCTGATGACCACTCAACTTTCAGATGCAATTCAAGGGATTGGTTGTCACCTATAAGGTAAAGCAAAGAACCAGGAACAACCATTGAGTTCAAAGCACTGATGTTCTGACCTAGGCTTCCCAAGAACATGAAGCAGACTCCTCATCCCGATAAAACCTCTTTTATTTAGGTTAAAGGAAATTCCTCTCCAGCAAAGTCCCAACAAACAGTCTTTCATGAGAATTCACAACTACATCAGGCTTGGAGAGCTGCCTGCCAATATCTTCCAAATGCCATGCTGTAGCAGCAATTACTTGGCAAGAAGTCAGGAACAAATCTTCACCTTAATGAATTGAACTAATAGTCTCCAGCCATTCACTGTCTACCTGTGCCTTTATCGAGTCGGCCCTTGTTCCTTAGCTGTTCCCTTCTCCTGGCAGCTCTGTGCATGCACACATCGGGAACAGGCGCCAGGTGTTCTTCTGATCCACTGATATCCGACTCCAAAGGCAGCTGATAACTGTCGGATAGTCCTGGTCCCATCTCTGACTCCGATGCAGAGCACTCATCAGAGCCTTTCCCAGACTCCAGGACTGGCACCACATTCCTCCCCAACCTCCTCACTAACTGAGTCTGCCACCACTCCACTGGCCACTGGCGGGCCACAACAACTGAAGAGTTTATTACTACTACCTATACACAGGACTTGTGTATATTGCTACCTATACACAAGAATCTAATAAACTAACGGTCAAAGCTAAATTGGCATTAGATAAGGGTCAACTGAATTCACAGGGCGGGAGGAAGGCGGACTTAGATTCCTTGTGAGAAAGCAAAGATTCCAAATTTATGACACGTTTAACTCTGCCATCAGCAGAGTTAACTCTGTTCATCTCCTACTTCGAGACTTTTACGTCACAGGGCCTGATTCTTTAAGGGGGTGCCTGTTTCAGCTAATCTGGTATAATCAGTTAATACATTCCAGAACTGAGATAGTATATCCTCTGTCCCAGTTCCTGCCCTCAGAACAGAACAGAACAGAACATGGTTTTTTTTGGCGGATGCAGCACCCTGCTAGCTCATATTTAAGCGATTATCCCATTGATTCCTCTGGAACAGCATCCCCTCACATGTATGTATAATTCTCACTCTTCCAATAATTCAGAAGCCTTTTCAGACCTAACTTTGGGTAAGGATATAGCCTCTTTTATTATTATTTTTCTGGACATTATTTATATGATTTTATTCAACTGTCATGTTTCTTTAAATTACGTATTATGGCATTTTAGGATGATTTGGAGTTGAGTGGCCTCAAAATCCATTCACTAAATAACATTGAAAGAGCAAATGCCATTATGAATACATGTAGTTGCACACATAACATTTCTCAGGGGCATCCTAAACAAAACATGGGGCCACATGATACTGTGAGGGAAGCCTCTCAAATCCAGAAGATGATTAAGATAAGATTAAGCTATTCCTAACCGATCAGTCCTAGAGGAGATCGACCCTGACTGCTCCTTAAAAGGCCAGATCCTGAAGAGGAAACTCAAATCCTTTGGCCACCTAATGAGAAGGAAGGACTCCCTGGAGAAGAGCCTCATGCTGGGAAAGATGGAGGGCAAAAGAAGAAGGAGACGATAGAGAATGAGGTGGCTGTATGGAGTCACTGAAGCAGTCGTCGTGAGCTTAAATGGACTCTGGATGATGGTTGGTAGAGGACAGGAAGGCCTGGAGGAATGTCGTCCATGGGGTCACGATGGGTCAGACACGACTTCATGACTAACAACAACAACAAAGTTATTCCTGGCAGATGCTGCATGTGCTTTAGATCACGTTCTGTTCCTTGAATCTAGAACTCGGCACAGTTAATGGCATGGGTTCCCCTCCCTCTGATTAGAACAAACCAAGTTCAGATTGAATTGGAAGCTTTTCAAACCAGTATTTTTGTACTGTTCTTCATCCTACCAAGGAAGAGTTGGAAAACTTAAGCAAATTGGGTTGTGTTGATGGTTTTACTCCCATCTTTTCAATGACAAATGGGTTGTGGTTGGCTTGATCCCTTGGGAATCCCACATCTTGTCTCCCAGGTTAATTAAATATCTCTGAAGCAATTGAGAAGGAGGATCATTTGTTGGCTTGGACCTAGTTGTCATCAGTACTCTGATGAAGCACTTCTCCTTTCCAATAGACTTGGCGTTGTGTAATCCTTGGCCCGCAATCTGCAAGTTGGCTGTCTCATTCCCTGTTAACATAACTCCAGCATGAAGGCAACAATTACGATTTAACGTTGTCAGGAGCAAAGAAATTAAACAAATACAAAATCAACATTACCAATACTCCCTAATATCCGACACTTCCCTTCCCACTCTTTAGATCTGCCTGGGTGAATTTGAAGTATGTGTCATCAAATTTGCTACGATGCTAAATTTAAGAGAGCTTTGCAGTTTTTATCCAGCCATGAAACACAGAGTTGGTTCCAGCTGCAGGGATTATTCATGTTGCAAGCATCTGCAGGAGAATTGCAGCTCTGTTTACAGCTCTGTTTCTGCCATTCCTAGGCTGTATATGTGACTAGCCAGATCTAGTTGCTTCAAAGGTATCTTGCATTGAACAGATCTACTTAAAGGTGTCCTGTTCTACCTATGCCTATTCAAATCTCAGTCCATATGGATATCCTGAAGCAACAGGATCAGTTAGGACTCACAAAAGAAATAAGCATAATTGTTCTGACCTAGGTTTCCCCAAAAAGCATGAAGCAAACAAAACCCCTTTTATTAAACAAATGTGAATTCCTCTCATTCACATTCAACAAAGGCCTGGTAAACAGTCTTTCAAAGGTGAAGTTATGACCACAGACCTTATCTAGCTTGGAAAGTTGCCATGTAAATATTTTCAAAACGCAGTACAGTGCAAGGAAAGTCTTGGCACAGAGTCTCTGAGATTCATGGACAGATCTCCACACTTCTGAAACAAATGAACAAACGAATGAATTGTTCCTTGAAAAATCCCACTCTCCTTTTGCTCTTCTTTTATTTCCTATTGGAATGGCCATTCACCGTACACCTGTGGCTTTACTCCCATGTTGGCCCTGATTTCTTAGCTGTTTTTTTCTTCTGGCAGCTCTGCGCATGCGCACACTGGGAACAGGCTCCAGCTGTTCCTCCACCTCACTGCTGTCTAACTCTGAAGGCAGCTGAGAACTGCCAGATGGCCTCGGCCCCATCTCTGCCTCTGACGCAGAGCCCTCATCAGAGACTTCCCCAGCCTCCAGGACTGGCCCAAGTGTATCCCCAACCTCCCCACTGTCCGACTCTGCAGCATGCCGGCTGGGGAATTGTGGGAGTTGAAGTCTACAGATTTTTTTCTGTGGCCAAGCTTGAGAAACACTGAGCCAGAGGTTGTGCGCAGCATAGAGGGTAACTGAGATTTTTGTGGCATTACACACACACACACACACACACACCCTGGAATATTTTGTTATATTTTTATGCCTGGCCATTTCTGCCCATTTTCATCTCTTTGGCCATTGAATGTTTCCCATTGAAAGCAACTATATTTTGCCTACATTCCAAAATCTTTGTACTTATATAGGCAGTCCTCAATTTACAGTCATTCGCTTAGTGACCATTTGAAGTTACAATCGTACTGGAAAAAAAGTGTCTTATGACTGCTCTTCACAGGCAGGACAGTTGCAACGTCCCATGGTCACGTGCTCAAAATTCAGACTCTTGGCAACTGGCAAGTATTTATGATGGATCATATGATCTGCTTTTGCGACTTTCTGACAAGCAAAGTCAACGGGAAAGGCAAATGGACTTAACAGCCCTGTTAAATTTAACAACTGCTGTGATTCACTTAATAGCTGTGGCAAGAAAGGTAATATAATGGGACAAAACTCACTTAGCAACTGTCTTGCTTAGCAATGAAAATTCCGGGCTTAATTGTGGTCGTAATTCAAGGACTACCTGTATATGACTATCTTTAGCTTAAAGCCTATTTATGGAATTTAAAAAAAAAGTTTACTATCATGTTTCGCCGAAAATAAGACAAGGTCTTATTTTCTTTTGACCCCCAAAATAAGCACTTGGCCTTATTTTCAGGGAGGTCTTATTATTTTTGAGGTGCAGGATGCAGCGAGCGTGGTTACCTCATGGCTGCTGCTGCGTTGCAATATTTTCGGGGGAGGGCTTATTTTAATGCACGCGCTCAAAAGCCTGATTTGGCTTATTATCCAGGGAGGTCTTATTTTCAGGGAAACAGGGCATCTATCAGCCACCCAGTAACAACTTTCCAGATGACCCCCATAATACATGAAATCAAATAAGATAATATGCAATCGTATGGAATGGTAAAGACAAACCATGATCCTTCCGTCATCGTTTCTTCTGAGAGTTGGGGAAAACCAAATTTCCATTATCAGAAGCCATTTGTTTTTGTGAGAAAAAAATCGGATCCCTTCAACCTGTGCTAAATCTGCCAACATTTCTTTAGTAGGTGAGTTGATGAAACTCCACCTGAATAATAAGAATTTCCAAAACTGCTGAGACTCTTCCCTTTTCTTATATTAAAGTGAAATTGCCTGGCGTACATTTCTCTTGAAACGATGACATTAATTACCGAAACCTCTGAATATTCTTAACATGCATGTCGTGATGATACCTTGCTGTTTTGGCTTCATCACGCGTTTCATCTCTTGATAGGGAGACTCAAACTGATAGCTACAAAATTAGAAATCAGGGCATCTCCAGGCTAATCCCACCAAAGTTGGTGGATCGTACCAGTTGTCAAAATTCCAATCGCTAAAGTGTGAGGGGAAAATTATTTCTCTTAATTGTTCACAATGCTGAGCATGCAATTAAAATATATGAAGAACTATCATAGACCTGGAAAACACTTGTCAAGGAAGTCATAATCTGTTTTAAGAGGAGGACCAGGCTAATCTTAGGTTGCAGATTGAGGGTTGCATTTAAAAAAAAAAGTAGATGAAACCAAGGGGGCCAAAACAAAGGGATATTTGATCCAGTATTTTAAAGATCTTATTAAATTAATGAAATGCAATCTAATTGGATACCTCTCCGTATCGTTAACATTTTTGCTCCTATTTGGTGTCAGTTGAATTATCTAGCACTGGGAACCAGAATACATCTGCCATATTGTAGTTGTTGTGGCCCGCCAGTGGAGCTGGTGGCAGACTCAGACAGTGAGAAGATTGGGGAGGAACATGGGCCAGTCCTGGAGTCTGGGGAAGGCTCTGATGAGGGCTCTGTGTCAGAGGCAGAGAGAGGGCCAGGGCTGTCTGACAGTTATCAGCTGCCTTCGGAGTCGGAGATCAGTGGGGCAGAAGAACAGCTGGAGCCTGTTCCCAGTGTGTGCATGCTCAGAACTGCCAGGAGAAGGGAACAGCTAACGAACAAGGCCAACTCGGGAGTAAAGCCACAGGTGGACAGTGAATGGCCCCTCCCATAGGGAATAAAGCGGAGGGGAGTTTGCAGGAGAAAATTAATTCAATTCATTCGGGTGAAGATCTGTTCCTGACTTCTTGCCAAGTATTGTCTGCAACACAGTTGTGTTTGGAAGATATCAGTCTGGCAGCCCTCCAAGCCTGATAAAGGTCTGGAGTTGTGAAATCTCATGAAAAACTTGGCCGGGACTTTGCTGGAGAGAAATTCACTTTAAACTAAATAAAAGAGGTTTTACTGGGACGAGAAGTTGGCTTCGTGCTTTTGGGAAGCCTAGGTCAGAACAGTAGTCACGGGACTTGAGCGGTGCAGTGGCCTAGAGGGGGAGCTCTCACCTCACAATCAGGAGGCTGCGAGTTCAATCCTAGGTAGCGGCAGGTATTTCTCTCTCTGGGTACATTGAGTAAATATCAGCTGCAAACTCTGCATTGGTGACAGGAAGGGCATCCGACCAGTAAACGCTCAATTCCATTCAGTTGCCCCGACTCCACCCCGATGCAAGGGATTGATTATGGGGTCACTAAAAGACCCCCAAAAAACATAGTCACTGGACTTACCCCATGAGTCTCAGCTGTATCTATCCAGTTATAGTTGATATCCTATATGGGTGTCACGTTCAAGCTCATCCTTGGAAGCCTTTGGCATTGAGCCATCCTGATTTCTGTCCTTTGTTCATTCTGCAAGTTCCTTGGCTTCAGTTTCTCTTCCTTTTTCTTTCTATCATCCAAGCAAACTTTGTCCTTTCCCTACAAATAGGTGGTACGTTATGACCTTTTTGCGCAAGTGTATGTTAGTCATCCTTAACAAAAATTGTCTACTAGCTGAGTATATATACTAACAACATAAAAGTAAAAAGTTGAGGCTGTATACAGTGGTACCTCAGTAAGGTAAAGGTAAAGGTTCCCCTTGCACATGTGTGCTATTTGTTCCTGACTCTAGGGGACGGAGCTCATCTCTGTTTCAAAGCCAAAGAGCCAGCAAACTCAGCATCTTAGCCATTGAGCCACTGCATCCCTTTTTGGTACCTCAGTTCTCATCGTTAATTGGTGTGTGATGAGTACCAAACAACTTTTCCCCATAAGGAATAATGTAGTGAGTCACAAGGCAGCCGACACCAACAAGCTCTAGCTTATGTATTGTGTACCAAACAATGAGTCCTGTGAAAAACTTTTCGTGTCAAAATGCCTTGAATGCCAAATTCGATGAGTTTCAAAGCATTTAAGTACCAAGCTAAGACTCTATTGTTATCTTATTCACTGCACTACAAAAGACTTGGAAGTCAACACTGTTTGTTTTCCCCCCACTTTTCCTCTACATCTTCTTCTCTTCCCTTTTCCCTCACCTACTTTCCCAACATTTTCATTTTCCTTTGTATTATAATAAATTAACAACATTCCTTTTTTTTTTAATTGTCTATTGGCTTTGAGGTAAGGAGTGTGTTCCCATGTCACATTTCACCACTGACTTTCTAGGTTTGTCTATGTTATCTTTTGGTATTCATTTACATTTCTATCATATCAAAAGAAATAACAGCTTCGCAGTGGCTTTTATGATGTTTTATCAGTTTACATTTTCTCAAAGCACCATTAAGGAAGGGTTTTTTAATTTGAGTTGCAGCATAGAGAAGTTGTAGAATGAAAGGATCAATCTGGATTATGGTATTGTCCACTCCAAATATGGAATTTGTAAACAGGGTTTAGAGCATGGTTGCACAGATGGCAAAAGTGGCTTACATCTGGCTGGGGAATTCTGGGAGTTGAAGTCCACATGGTTGAAAGCAGCCAAGGTTAAGAAACAGTGCCTTAGATTACTTCTCACCAGAACAATAACTGTTGAGCCTAATTTCGACCGTGTCAGAAATAATAAGATATAATGAAATTACTGAAATATATTTTGAGGAGGTTTGAAAATACAATGAGGGGACAGATGTATGCTAATTTATTTATTCTGATTGGACTTACCTTTTTTAGCCAAAACCTACTGTTAATATAGGGAAGAGAAACCAGGGGCCCTGATGGCGCAGTGGTTAGAATGCAGTATTGCAGGCTAACTCTACCCACTGCCAGGAGTTTGATCCTGATAGGGCTGAAGATTGACTCAGCCTTCCACATGCTTCCTTCTGAGGTTGGTAAATAAGGACCCAAATTGTTGGAAGCAATACGCTGACTCTGTAAACCGCTTAGAGGGGGATGTAAAGCACTGTGAATTGCTATCTTAGAAGGTTGGTTTTATTTTTAAACTAGGTGATAACCCATCATTGGCTGGGTATTTATTTATAGGGGGAAAATGCCCGTACCAAACGTAATTTCTAATGTTGGATTACCAGAGAGAGGCCCCTTGTGGAGTACTGTGAAGCCATTACTATGGCAACTTTACTGCACTGTACAATAGAAGCCAGTACAGCACAACAGGCTATATCCTAACAGGACACACACCCGAGGGGTGTTAGGGGTATCTTTCCCCCACAGTATTTTTCTCCAGAGAGTAACTCATCTGTGTACCAAGTTTGATTGAAATTGCTCGAGGCGTTCCCGAGTTATGCAGGAACATACATATGCACAGCTGTATATATATATATATATATATATATATATATATATATATATATATATATATATATATATATATATATATATAAACATACATACATACATACACACATATACATATACATATACATATACATACATACACACATATACACATACATACATACAAACATACATACATACATACACACACACACTGTGTGGGTTCTTTTGGCTTAAAACACATTTACATACAATAGCAGAGTTGGAAGGGACCTTGGAGGTCTTCTAGTCCAACCCCCTGCCTAGGCAGGAAACCCTATACCATTTCAGACAAATGGCTATCAACATCTTCTTAAAGACTTCCAGTGTTGGAGCATTCATAACTTCTGGAGGCAAGTTGTTCCACTGATTACTTGTTCTAACTGTCAGGAAATTTCTCCTCAGCTCTAAGTTGCTTCTCTTCTTGATTAGTTTCCATCCATTGCTCCTTGTTCTGTCCTTAGGTGCTTTGGAGAATAGCTCCCTCTTCTTTGTGGCAACCCCTGAGATACACTATATTGCCAAAAGTACTCACTCAAACTGCTTCTGATTATGTGGATGACTGCTATCATGTCTCCCCAGTCCTTTTTAAACTAGGCATACCCAGTTCCTGCAACCATTCTTCATGTATTTTAACCTCCAGTCCCCTAATCATTTTTGTTGCTCTTCTCTGCACTCTTTCTAGAGTCTCCACATTTTTTTACATCGTGAAGACCAAAACTGAATGCAGTATTCCAAGTGTGGCCTTACCAAGGCTTTATAAAGTGGTATTAACACTTCACGTGACCTTGATTCTATCCCTTTGTTTATGCAGCCTTGAACTGTGTTAGCTTTTTTGGTAGCTGCTGCACATGGCTGGCTCATATTTAAATGGTTGTCCACTAGGATTATTTCATCATTGGTCCATCTAAGAAACCTATTCAGGTGTTGCAGCCCCACAGAAGTTACTTTATCCCATTCTGCAGCATTTTTGGTATTGAAATACGATATAACGTCAGAATGGATCATTATAGTAGTAATGAAGTCAGCAATAAACAGGAAAAGATGGCTTGGCTCCATGTGATATCTGTCTTTTAGAAATAGTGTGTTTTGGAGCGTCCTTGGTGCTCTTTGTTGTGCTTGCAGACATTTCATTGCCCAACTAGGGTAAGTGAATGTGGGGTTTGCTCCCTGTTTATATACAGTTATTTTGTAGAGGTGTGGTTAAGATGAGCAGGGATTAACACCAGGCAAATCAACCAGAAAACAATTCCTAATCAAGGACTACCAAGGGGAAAACCAAACACACCACACTCACAGACAAACCAACACTGGCAGGGCTCTATATAAACAGAGCTCAAATGCCACACCCACTGGCATTGATGATGTTGTCTATTAGGGTAATGAAAAGTCTGCCAGCAAACCATCAAACTAATAAGAGCACTAAGGAATCCACAGTTCAACCCTCAGCTACGGATATTCTCTTCTCTCAGTGTTTTCTTGCGACATTAAACAGATTAACAAAAGAACAAGTATAAATACCCACAACAGCTTTAAAGTGTCAATGCATCAACTTTCTAAGGATTTGCATTCTAAACATGTTAAAAATGCCTGCGAAACATGACTTCTGGAATTCTTCCTAAACGTTTTAGGAAGAACTGTGTGTACGGTTGTGTAGAAGTGTGTACTGCGAAGCACCAGATGAGCTGCCTGTGCTCTTTGGCCCGGGGGGGGGGGGGGGGGGCTGGCAAAAGGAAAGGCCAAATTTTAAAAAAAACGGGCCCAGCTCTGCCAGAGAAAGCTGGGTGGCTCAGAAAGCACCCCCCAATTACTCCATTCTAATCACCCAAAGTTGTGTATGCAGCCAACATGCACCATAAGGAGAAAGCAAATTGCGCACACAGGCAGACATAGGAAAAAGCTATCCCTGCCCGCTGTGCCTGCTGGTGGCAAAGAAGTTGGAAGAAGCCCAAAAGCCATGCTCTGCCGCCTTTCTCTCCCTGGTCCTTCTTCCCGTCAGGTATGCTCAGCCTTTTATGTTTTTTCCCCTTCCTTTCATCTTGTCCTTCAGGCTTCCTGTCTCAGTTGGTCTACGAGCGACCGATGACAGAGTGTATCCGGGCCGGGCACTACGCTGCCAGTGTGATCGTCAAGCGTTCCGGTTGCACCTTCCCGGAGAAACCTGACTTCAAATGATACTGACAAGCTGACGGCTCAACAGGAAATGCTGCCTACTTCCTGCCCCCCAGTGACCCTGCACTGGCGTTTCTGTACTTCTGTTCATTTGGACCTTGGCCACATCTCTTAGATGCTCCATCATCATCATGTCGGACTGCAAGATCATCCAGGGTGCAGTTTCTGGTGCCCTGCACATCACACTCACACACACACACACACACACAAACACGCACAGAGTTCTCAAAGGAATGCCCAAATCCTTCTGGTATCTAGAAGTTTGGCCAACGCTGCTCACCTCGGCCAAAAAATAATTCAATTGGGAAATAAGTAGACTAACAATGTAAAAGCCTAAAAAAAGGGTTGGGCCTTGATCCCTGGTGTGGTTTACTTACCTTCCCAGCTGAATCCTGGTTCTCTTGCAGTAATGAGGAATACAATCATGATTTCTGGGGTGACTCAAGATTGTATGATTTGGTGTAGGAAATTGGATGCAGATTCCTCAGATGAGAGGTAGGACTTTCATTCTTCATGTTAACTTGGATTTTGGCTAGGAATCTCATTTTCCCAGAACAGGATCTGGTTGTTTTGATAACTAAAGGCCATAATAGGTATGGGCCACTTACGAACCCATGGCTGCATCTCAAAAAGTATAGACGTATTATGCGTAAACAGAGTACAGAAAATTCATGCAGGCTGTTTCTTTGGGACATGCCAAAATGTTTTATTTCAACGCACAGTTTTAAGACAATAAGGTACGTCAAATAATGGAAAGATCTTTTATTTGTATGACAGTATTCAAGAAACGCATTCTCCAAAGTAATTTACTATGTAATTTGATACTGATAAATAAAGGAATTGTGATACAGGCGTTCTCTGGGTTTTTAATGCTGCGATGAGGTTCTGTTGCAGTAAATAGACTCTTTATCAGAGCGAGTGAGAATAACTGCACTGCAATTCATCAGTGATGCTGATAAAAATGCATAATTTAGAAAGGAGGAAAAATTATTTAATTAAGTAACCCAAACCTATAACTTTGCCACTATTAGTTTAATAGTTGGGGCATAAAAAATACTGGTGATACTGAGCCAGTAATGAAAATCTAGTGGCTGTTCACAGGATATTGAAATAAAATGGACTTCATTTGGAAACCAGCAGAATTTCAGAATTTTCTATCTCCAAGACAGAACCTTAGAGAAACTGGATATGGATCATTAGGTAAAGCTAAAGGTTCCCCTTGCACATATTTATTAGTCATTCCCAATTCTAGGGGGCGGTTTCAAAGCTGAAGAGCCAGAATTGTCCGAAGACATTCCTGTGGACATGTGGTCGGCATGACTCAATGCTGAAGGTGCATGAAATGCTGTTACCTTCCCACCAAAGGTGGTCCCTGTTTTTCTACTTGTATTTTTACATGCTTTCGAACTGCTAGGTTGGCAGAAACTGGGACGAGTAACGGGAGCTCACTCTGTTATGCGGCACTAAAAATTCGAACCACTGAACTGCTGACCTTTCTGATCGACAAGCTCAGCGTCTTAGCCACTGAGTCACCACGTCCCGTTACATTTATAGGTCATTATTTTGTGGCAAAATTTTTCCCATTGGCCAAGCTAGATAGCTCCATGTAAGCAAAAGCTGGTTATTTGAAATAAAATGTAAACCAGGGGTGGTTAATGTTAATAAAATGTATTTTCATAGCTTTGGACAGCCAAGCATCAGTGAGCCTGTCACACACATACACAAACACACCATTACATCTGTTCTCCTTTTCGTTCACCCAACCAGTTGAGTTCATCTCTCTTGTGCCATGCGTAAAAAATACCCTCAGGATTTCAGTTTTGAAATGGAAAAATAATACTGCCTAACAGAGGTGTGTAACAGTTCACTGTGCAGGGAGAGCAATTAATGTAAGCACTCTCAGAAAGAAGCCAAAATAAAAGTTTGGCCTTGATTATTCACATGTCACTGACCTGACACAAAGGACGAGACGTCAGTTGTGGCAACGGAGATGGCCAATTTCTCAAGCTAAATGAAAAGTTGAGAAATCAGAATACCAATTGAGGGGGAGGGTCCTTCCAGCCCCTGGATCCCAAGTGGAAGGGCAGCTTCTCCAAACTCTGCAAGTATTTAATGTCGCTCTTTCCCCCGGTTACTGGAGGGAGACGGTTAATAGCCATCGGCTGCCAATGCTGCTGAACAATCAACTTTCTCAGAGAGAAAATGAATAGGAAAAACAAAGCCATCTAAAGGTAAAGGTTCCCCTCGCACATATGTGCTAATGGTTCCCGACTCTAGGGGAACCATTATTATCTCCGTTTCAAAGCCGAAGAGCCAGCACTCTCCAAATACGTCTCCGTGGTCATGTGGCCGGCATGATTAAACACCGAAGGTGCACCGAAGCTTTACCTTCCCACCATAGGTGGTCCCTATTTTTTTACTTGCATTTTTACATGCTTTTGAGCCGGTCAGGATCGAATTGCTGGCAGCGGCAGAATTAGCCTGCAATGCTGCATTTTAACCATTGGGAGGGAGGGAAGGAAGGAAGGAAAATAGTAATAGCACTTGAATTTTTATACTGCTTCTCAGTGCTTTACAGCCCTCTCTAAGAGGTTTACAGGTTCAGCCTCTTGCACCCAACAATCTTGGTCCTCATTTTACTGACCTTGGAAAGATGGACGGCTAAGTCAACCTTGAGCCTGATGAGATTAGAACTTCCAAATTGCAAGCAGGCAGCAGCAGTAGCCTTCAGTACTGCACTCTAACCACTACGCCACCATGGCTCATTGATTTCCTTCCCATCATTTAGCAGCTGTCTGTTTCCTCACGTCGGCATCTTTACCCTGAGGTAAAATATGTGCCATTTTTTTCCATTATTGGAGTAGAATAGCCACAAGACTAAGCGGAACGTGCCAAATTGGTGCGGGTTAAGAATTGCATTATCTTCCTGGAAAGTTGAAACCGGGACTTAGGATCATTGGACAGCAGTGTGTCTCCAGGTGCTGGACTTCAACTCTCGTAATCCTCATTTATTGCTCACCCTATCTGGGGAAAAAGGGAATATGGTCCAGTAACTACTGGGGGTTCAATGTAAGGAACCAGTGGTTTAGAAAATAGGATTAAATAAAGCAAAGAAAGATTAGTCCACCCGTGGCTAATAGTGATGACAACTATCTGTCTGCTCCAGAATCCTGCACTGAGGAGTAATTAGTAGCGAGCAGCAACAGAAAATAGCTGTTGCCTTTTTATCTCCCCGGCTGGGGACTCTGGGACGAGAAAGATGGATTAAATGAACCTTAGCCTGATCCTACAGGGATCTTCTTTTATATGCATGGGTTTGTGGATTTTAGTCCTGAGGAAAGCTTTGAAATAAATTTGGGATGGGGCCATGCTGGCTTGCAGCAGTCAAAGTTCAGCCCTTGCCTTTTTCCTAACAAAACAAGACATTTTTCTCTTTTGCCTAGACTTTCTGACCTTTACTAGTGAGAAGTCTTGAAAGGTTTTCAGCAGAGGTCCACAAATTGCTACTAATTTTATTAAAAGGGGTTAGGAAATGCACTCATTCCTAGTTATATGTAGCTGTAGATCTCCTTGGCAAGGATTCTTCCAATCCTTCGGTGCTGCAGGACAAAAGCAGAAGATGCACCAACTTGTGGTCTGCTAGTGGTCAGCAGAGCTGGCAGCAGATTCGGAGAAGTGAGGTGGTTGGGGAGGAAGATGGACCAGTCCTGGAGTCTTGGGAAGGCTCTGATGAGGGCTCTACGTTAGAGGCAGAGATGGGGCCGGGGCTAACTGACAGCTATCAGCTGCCTTTGGAGTCAGACATCAGTGATGCAGATGAACAGCTGGAGCCTGTTTCCAGTGTGCACATGTGCAGAGTTGCCAGACAAATGGAACAGCTAAAGAACAGGGATCGGCTTGGGAGTGAGGCCACAGGTGGATGATGAATGGCCCCTCCCAGAGGAAATAAAAGAGGAGCGAAAGGGGAGTGGAGCTTGCAGGAGACAATTAGTTTGCTTAATTGCTGAGGCTCCTTGCCAAATTTTGTAGATATCAGCCTGGCAGCTCTCCAAGCCAGATACGGTCTGTGACTGTAAATCCTCCTTTGAAAGCTGGCTGTGAATGAGCAGAATTCATAGTAAATTAATAAAAGGTTTTTTTTGCAGGGGACAAGGAGTTTGCTTCATGCTATTGGGAAGCCTCGGTCAGAACACAACCAACAAAGTTCAGGAAAAGCAGAATTCAAGAAATGGGGTGAGATGTTGAATCAGTGGCTATTCACTTGTTATTCAGAACTTCAGATATGAACATGGAAGGATGTCTGATCCTTCTGATCTTTTGCTTGGATGACATCATCCAAAATTCTCATGTCAGGACTTCTCTACATTTTAATTCTGGGATAGAAGAACAGGGAGGGGAGCCTTGCAGGATAAAGCTCCAAAAATGATGGCATCGTACAAGATTTGTTTCAGTTTTGAACACAGAACCATAGGGCTGGAAGACACCTCAGAGGTCTTCTAGTCCAACCCTCCACACAAGGCAAGAGATCTTATACCATTCTGGTCAAATGGTTCTCTCTTTTGGAAAAAACCCTACTGATGGAACACCCACAATGCCAGGAGACAAGCTATTCCATTGATTAATTGCTTTCACTGTCAGAAAATTGCTCTCAGTGTGAGGAAAGTCACTATGCCATTCTATATCTTCCCCACATTACATTATATATCGGAGGGGAGGGAGAAAGAGAGAAAAAAGTGCTGAAACCATAAAGGTGGTGATAGCAACAAGGCAATCAGATCCTTTAGAGATTCCTGGGTTAATGGGATTATGATTTAATCTTGAGAACAACAAAAAGTAGGACGGGCATGCATGCAACCAGAAGGATATGCAACAGTCATCTCTGCTCAAAATCTGGGGAGCATGGTAGCCTCAGAGCTACAGTCTGGTAGAGGTGCCACAATAATACTGTCCATCACATTCTTTAGTTGTTGTTTCCAGGGTTTTTTTTTAATTGAGACGTACAGAAGCTCAGAAAAGCTTACATTTCAATCCCCTGCGGACCTGCCTGTCAGTTACTAAGCTTTTGATGTCTTTATCTGGAAACCTAAATATATGTATGGTTCATTCCAGACAGCTGCTATCTGCTTTTGACCAGTCAAGGTCTCTGCTCCTTGTTTCTCTAACAGTAGGCTAAGAAATTGGGAAGGATCAGTCGCCTTACTGCCAAGAAAGAACCTTTTCAAACTGCTTTTTTCCTTGATAAAAGCATAAAATAGGGAGCTGGAGTCGAAAAGGTCAAGATGGCAGCCATAGTCCAGCTGAAGCCCCACCCCTTTTCCACATTCATGGCCTGGTTGGCCCATAAAAAGTGGGTGGGACTTTGATGGCACAGCCCCGCCCAACAAGGTGGTTTTGGGGAACTCTGCTTGATGTCTCTGAATAAAACTTTGTTCTAAACCAGGGGTGTCAAAGTGGCGGCCTGTGGGCTGGATACCTCATGCACAGACCACACAAACCCCAGCTCTGCAAAGCAAAAAAATGTGATATGTCGTGATATGTCGCGTGACGCAATCGAGTTTTACACTCGTGTTCTAAACTGTCTTGGATCCATGTTATTTTAAGTTACTGATCTATTCTTTTTTCCTTGGTAAAAGAATAATTGTGAACTACAATTAAAAACATACTTCAGATTAATATTTAATAATTGCTGGGCATAAAGCCATTGTTAAGCAATCAATAATTTATTTTGATTCGTCCTTTAACAGTGTTTCATCCTAGTATACTCTACCTTAAAGATTTTTAAAAAGGATGATTTCATGTGCTTTATCCGAAACCTATTGAAGAAATACTGAGAAAGAAAGATCTAAGGTTATTAATCATTTGGGCCTTGCAAATATACCCTATAATATTCCTCATTATATTTTAGGTTGCAATGCTGCTCCTGGATACAGGTGATATGAAAAAGGGATAGGAAGAAAAAAGACAATATAAAATTTCCACACAGAGTTGTCCCATGCCAACTCATATATATACATATACATATACATATACATACATACATACATACATACATACATACATACATACATACATACATACATACACAATTTAAATCACATATATATATGTGTGTGTGTGTGTAAATACATATGTATGTATGTATGTATGTATGTATGTATGTATGTATGTATGTAAAGGTAAAAGTTCCCCTCGTACATATGTCTAACCTAACAGGTGCCCCACCCACATGCGCATGCACGCGTGGGACCCCTCCACATGGGGGGGGGGAGTTTTTGCCCTCTCTTTCCTGAAGCCTGGGGAGGGCAAAAAACAGGCCCAACGGGTCAACCGGAAATTCTCTGGGCTCCAGAGACTTTTCTGAAGCCTGGGGAGAGCGAAAACGGCCTTTCCTGGCCCTCCGGAAGCTGAAAATCAGCTGGCCGCCATACACAGGCCTGTTGGACCTAAGGGCTACTATGCCAGCAAATATGGTTTCGCGCACTGAAGAGCCAGCGCTGTCCGAAGACATCGCCATGGTCATTTGGCCAGCATGACTAAATGCTGAAGGTGCATAGAACGCTGTTACTTTCCCACCAAAGGTAGTTCATATTTTTTTTCTACTTGCATTTTTTTACACGCTTTCGAACTGCTAGGTTGGCAGAAGCTGGGACAAGTAATGGGAGCTCACTCTGTTATGCAGTGCTAGGGATTCGAACTCCTGACCTTCTGATCGACATATATATATATATATATATATATATATATATATATATATATATATATATATATATATATATATATATATATATATATATATATATATATATATATATATATATATATATATATATATATATATATATATACATACATACACACACACACACACACACACACACACACATACATACACCTACTAGATGGATGGATGGATAGATGGGTATGTATGTATGTATGTATGTATGTATGTATGTATGTATGCATTTATGTATGTACATATTGAATACATGAACAGTGTGGCATCTGGCTATCAATAGTTTTGATACATATCATATTTTTCAGAGTATAAGACACACTTCCCCCACCCCAAAAAAAGAGGGTGAAAATCTGGGTGCATCTTATACACTAAATACAGCATTTTTGGCCTCCCAAAACTCCACCCCTCACAAAAATGGATGTGCAGAGGGTTTGGGAGGCCTGCAAAGTTCTCCTGAGGAGGGCAAAAATGAGTGAGAAACGGGCTGTTTTTTTCTCATTTTTGCACGCCCCAGCCCACAGGAGCACTCTACAAGCCTAAAGGCTATGCATGCCCTTTTTTGGCAAAAAAATGGGCCCATTTTTGGGGAGGGCCCCAGGAGCACTTTGCAGGCCTCTCAAACTCTGCATGCCCCATTTTTCACAAAAAATGAGGCATGCAGAGGGTTTAGAAGGTCTGCAGAGTGCAAAAACTTTTTTTTAATTTACCACTTCAAAATCTTGGTGTGTCTTATACTCATAAAAATACAGTAATAATAGTGGTAACATCAATAATATTAGTTATATTAATAATACTCACATAATAATAAAGTTATAAATATTAAAATTGACATTCTTAACATGTTAGTATTTATTCCATCATCTATATAATCCATCATTTAATGATTCAATATTTTAATACACAATACTAATAGCCATAGTGATATTATTTAAGTATACTTAGTAAAATCATATTTCATTCCATGCACTTATAACAGTTGCAGCATTCCCACAGTCACATGATCAAAATTTGGGCCCTTGGCAATCAGCATGTATTTATAATGGTTGCAGCATCCCTTGGCTGATGTGATCGCCATTGATCACCTTCCCAGCCGGTTTCCAGCAAGCAAAGTCCATGGGGTGGGGGGGAACCAAATTTGCTTAACAAATCCAAGGTTTCAAAACAACTGCAGTGATTCACTTAATGATTATGGAGAAAGAAGAAGCAAAAAGATGGTAAAACTGAGCGCGACTCATTAAACGATAGGCATCCCGCTCCCAATTGTGTTCGTTAAGTCGAGTGCCACCTGTACTGAATTTCTAATTATCCCATAAAAGTATAAATCTTGTTTTTTCGGCCCTCCCCTCTCAATGCCATGGTTGATTCAAACATTTGTCAATTTAAAAATAATTGAACATTCCCCAAAGGCAGAATCCTAGGAGGGGTAATTTGATGGACTTTCTCATTTTCAGGCCAGGTAGCCACTGTTCCGTTTAATCACTTGCCATCAGATGATTTCCCCTTCCAAATTGCTCCGTAAAAGCTCTGACGTTTTAGAGCTAAATAGGAAGCTGAAAGAGAGGGGGAAACCCCCAAGCAAACCGTGCCTTATTCCTAATGAAGATGCTTTGTAGATTTCCTTGTTAGACAATAAAAAGAAGAGCGAGTGAATAATTGGTTCAACAGGAGCTTCATTAGAGTCCAAGGGAGAAAAACAGGATCTTCCGTGTGAATAATTTGCGATGATTGGGGAAAGATTGAAGCATTTATTACAGGCTTGCCTTCTGTTCCATAGCTGGGAAAGTCAAGCTCGGCTGCTCTGAGGTGTGAAAAGACAGCAGAAGCAGTTCTTGGTGTCTCCAAAGGATCAACCAGCAAAGAAAGCTGCTTAGGAAAGTGAGTTTGAACCACAATGCTTTTCAGATTTAAAGTATTGTTCTTTTCCCTGGCCATGGAAGTCCCCAAGGGGAGCCCGCGGGTTGTGACTGGGGCTTTGTCTGACAGCCCATTGTGGAAATGTTATACTTAGGATGATCTGAGCCTTTGAATGACCTACCCTGTGAAAGCTTCAACCCCGCCGTTCCTCGTAAAATCAGCGGAGTTTTTTTTACGAAGAACAGTCTGCTCACGCCCTGACAGCCTGTCAAAGACACTCGGCTCCATTGGTGACACAGATGGCGGATTCCTCTCGGTGTCCTGCCGGCAGCTGGCTGGCCAGATTGACACTAAACCCAGATTGCAGCCATTGGGGGTCATCATTCCAGCGAGGTGGTTGATCCTCCGAATTGAGATGGAAGGGACCTTGGAGGTCTTCTAGTCCAGCCCCCTGTTGAAGCAGGAGAACCTATACCAGCGATGGTGAACCTTTTTTGGCTCGCGTACCATAAGTGGAGGGAGTGCAGGGGGGGGGGTCGTGTGCGGGCATTCTGTACCCATAATGCAATGTGTGACACCCCCCAGTGCGCATGTATGCACTACAGGTGCCCCCCCATTTTTGCATGCTTTTTTCACCCTCCCCAGGCTCCAGAGGCTTTATAGGAGCTTGGGGAGGGCGAAAACAGCCGCCCCGCCCCCCGCCCCCCCAACACCCTCCGGAGGCTTCAGGGACCTTCAGGAGGCTTCCCTGAAGCCTCGGAGCAGTCAAAACGACCCTCTGAGCAAACCGGAAGTCCATTCCCGAACTTCCGGTTTGCCTGTAGGGCCATTTTTTTGTACTCTGGAGGCTTCAGGGAAGCTCATGAAGCCTTCAGAGGGCCTCCGGGGGGTGGGGGAGGCTCTTTTTGCCCTCCCCAAGCTCGTATAAAGCCTCTGGAGCCTGGAGAAGGCGAAAAATGGCTTTAAAAAAGAGTGAACTCAGCTGGGCAGCTTACAGGGCAGCGCCTTGCATGTCCTAACAAATGGCTCCACATGCTACCTGTGGCACACGTGCCATAGGTTCGCCATCACTGACCTATACCATTCCAGACAAGTGGCGGACCAGTCTCTTCTTAAAAACTTCCGGTGATGGAGCGTCCACGATTTCTGAAGTCAAGCCGTTCCACTGGTTAATTGTCCTCATTGTTAGGAAGTTTCTCCTTAATTCCAGGTTGCTTCTCTCTTTGATTAGTTTCCATCCATTGTTTCTTTTCTTACCCTCTGCTGCTTTGGAGAATAATTTGATCCAGCGGTGGGATTCAAAAAATTTAGCAACCAGTTCTTTGCCTGGTTGCTAGGTGGGTGTGGCCATGGTGGGCGTGGCCTACTTGGCTTCCTGCAGCACAGCAGGGGGCGTGAGGGTGGCATTTTCGCTCTCCCCGGGCTCCGGAGGCTTTCCTCAAGCCTCTGGGTGGGCGAAAACAGCCTTCCCCGGTCTCTGGAGGCACTCCAGAGTCCTGAAATGGGCCCATTTCCGGACTTCTGAAACTTCTGGGAGGTTTTTCGCCCTCCCAGAGCCTCCATGGCATCCAAAATGGGCCATGTGGAGACTCCTGGGAGGGGACGGGAGGGGAGGGGAGGGGAAGGGAGGGGAGGGCCAGCCAGTCCTTGCAACTTCCTGTTCAGCGAACAAGATGTAAAATTAGCATCCAGTTCACCCAAACCAGTCCAAACTGGCTGAATCCCACCCCTAATTTGACCCCCTCTTCTTTGTGGCAGCCCCTCAAATACTGGAAGACTGCTATCATGTCTCCCCTAGTCCTTCTTTTCTCTAGACTAGCCAAACCCAAATCCTTCAGCCGTTCTTCATATGGTTCCGTCACCAGGCCTTTGATCATCATAGTTGGTCTTCTCTGCACTTTTTCCAAAGTCTCAACACCTTTTTTGTAGTACGGTGACCAAAATTGGATGCAGTACTCCAGGTGTGGTCTTAATAGAGTTTTATGATGCGGTACTAATACGTCACGTGATCTTGGTTCTATGCCTCTGTTTATACAACCCAGGATTGGATTAGCTTTTTTGGCGGCGGCTGCACTCGGGTGCATTAGAGTCTCCCAGAAGGAGTCAGTAAAGTTAGCCCTTGATTTTACGATCTCAACCGCAATTGGAATTTCTGTCGATAAGCAATGCAGTCCTTTAAGTGAGCTGCACCCCATTTTACGACTATTTTAAGCAAATCGCCATGGTCCTTAAGTGAAACATGTGGTCACTGAACAAATCCGGCTTTCCCCATTAACTTTGCTTGTTGGAGGCAGCCTCCGGGAAGGTCACCAATGGTGTGTGACATGTCCTCGAAGACTCTGCAACCAATGTAAATACATCCCAGTTTCTAAATGCCCGAATGTCAAACACATGACCCTGGGGAGGCAGTGGCAGTCACTATGTTTGAGGACCAGCACTGCTGTAACTTCGAACTGTTGCAAAATGAATGGTTATAAGTCGAGGATGAGCTGTATGCACTTGGGGACTGCCCCTTTTCTCTGAGAAACCATACCCCAAAGAGGCGGAGCTTTTGGCAATTTGTCATTATTTTGATACCGCCAGCTCAGAGGTGGGTTGCTGCCAGTTTGGCCAAACCGTTAGTGGAATTCAGGCAGTTCACTCTAATT